>NC_143558.1:82505312-82828750 GCF_054136105.1 Typopeltis vanoorti
CAGAAATATTTCCAAAATGGAAATTACATCTCTCCAAAAATTATGTTCTAGCAGAAACATCACAGTTATTAAAGTAAAGAAAATGCAACAGTATGAATGCTGAAGAATACATAACTAATGTGAAGCTTACTTGATGACACTCACACTTACTTTAGATGCTATCTTTCTAAAATTTTTCATGTCGCTCCTCTAAAATACAAATCAATTACAATATAGCAAATTTGTCTATATTCTTAAGGGGCACCCCTAGGTATAGAAACACTAGTTACTCCAGTGATTAAATATTAAATCATAATTTGTATATATTTAGCCATATCTTAGGGAAGATCTTCATGTTCTTGATTGTTGATTTTAAAATTTTTGGGACATAATTTTGGAAGAAAAAGTTGGTGGAAACAAACTCATAATCCGAACTCTTAAAAGAATAATAAATTACAAGAGGAAATGAACTCACAAGAAAAATAATTTACAAGAGGAATTTAAAACTGCAAAGTAGATAAAAAACATGGAAATTTTTTTACTAAAAGGGAATAAAATAATGATAAAAATATATGGAAAGTTTTTTAAAAAAACAGAGGAATGCATACTGTGTGACATAATGAACTTAAATGAAGAATAAACAGACAAAAAATATAAAAATTAAGGTATCTGAACTGTTTAGATATAGGAGTGGTCTTCAGAGGAGTGAGGAAAATGATGAAAGGTGAAGTCTATGCTAAGTTGACTTTTATGGTTGCATCGAATTTTTTAGTGGTTGCTCATTGGCAGAAATCTGGGATTTCTTGGAATAAAGTGGAGCTTCCATATTCCAATGTAGATCAATAATATGATGATCTTCCCTAAGGTATGTCTAAAAACATCTTTCATGTTATCACTGAATATTATATATCATTTAGACAATAAATTGAATGATAGCCACAGTAATTAACTTTCATGAAATGAAAGTACGGATATTTCATACTGAAAATAACAGTACATCATCAGTCATAGAAACAAGCAAATCAAGGAAATAGGAATACAAGGTACATACAGCAGTCTGTGGTATACCAATTAAAATCTGCTGCCACATGCTAGAAATTATTATTAATAAGTAATATTATTAAAAACTATTTTTGATGGTTACATAAAATAAGAATCTCCTAAACTTTTGGGGGAGAGAGAGAGAGACAATCATTCCAATTCAGATTTCGCTGATGTAAAAGGGCTTTGAAACTTTCTTCCTTTAAAAAGGCATTCTTTCATATTTCATATTCAAAGAAAGTCGCAAAGCCCTTTTACATCGGCCAAATTTGAATCGAAACGATTTTCTCTCTCTCTCCTCCCCCCCCCCCCCCCCCCCAAAAAAAAAAAGTTTGGGAGATTCTTATTTTATGTTACCATTAAAAATAGTTTTTAATAATATTAATTTCTAGCACATGACAACAGATTTTAATTGGTAAACCACAGACTCTTGTATATACCTTGTATTCATATTCCTTTGATTTGCTTGTTTCTACGAATTGATGATGTACTGTTATTTTCAGTATGAAATATCTGTACTTTCATTTCATTAAAGTTAATTATTGTGGTTATCATGTAATTTATTGTTTACAGTCATGCCACAGCTACCTTTAAAGATTATATATCATTTAGGTTTTAATGTTTAATCACAGGAATAACGAGTGTTTATATACCATGGATGCCCCTTAAGAATATAGGCATATTTATTATATTACATTGACTACTCTTATTCAACATGACACAACATCAATAACTTGACCAAAAGCCTAATCAAATGGACTGGGAAATCAAAATATGACTTGCTTCCGAACAACCCTTAGTTTTCAAGAACTTACAGAACCCAAAGAAACAAAGCAGGAGTGCCCTTTTAGCCTATTCTAGATGCCAGGAGAATCATTTACCTTCACACATAGCAAAAAAGTCCTTTATAATGCAGGAATACCCTTTAGGCGTATTCTAGATGGAGATTTATTTACCTTCAACATATAAAAAAAAAACCCAGTCCTTTATATGTGTGCGTGTGTGTGTAACCAATTCTTTCACTGAAAAAATAAAAAAAAAGTTAGATCCATCAGGCATTTCAGCAAGCTTAGGTGACAGAAATTTATTTGCCAGTATCCACAGAGAAGAAAAGACTGCTTCAAAATCATTTTCCTCTGGATACCATCTGACTTTACACACAGCGCACAGAAAACATTCTCTTCCCATTTCAAGAAAACACTTTGAAGAGTAAAAAAAGTTTTGCTATGCACTCACCTCTCTTTTTATTTCTAACCAATTTATTTATGGACTCATTCAAAAAATAAAAAAAATAAAAAGTCCCCAAAAATGCTATCAAAATTCCGAAACATGGCTATTATTTAGATGATATTTCTGTTATCCAGCCAGGTTCAATCATCATCATCAAATTCCTAATATATCCTTTAGGGGTGTACAGGATATGATAGTACTACATGATAAATTACATCATTACTAACTTCCTATCTACAATTTTCCTCCAAATCAGTCTGTTACCTATCAAGACTCCAATATCATCAGGTCATATATTTCAGTCTTCTAAGGCACTTTTTACTGTATCAATCTATCTATATCTTGGTCTTCCTCTGGGTCTTTTTCCTGCCAGAGAACACTTGTTTTGCTAATCTTTCCATTTCCATTCTATTTAAGTGACCACACCACCTGAGATTAGCTCTGCTAACACATTCCTGGATGCCGACAATGTCAAGTTCTTTTCTAATATCTTCATTTTTAATATGATATTGCCATTGATTCATCTGTTCATGCCTCTAATCTTTCTCAGGACTAGCATATCTGTAGCCATTAGTCTTTTGTCAATTGTTTTAATTTTGACCCAGCTCTCAGATCCACAAGTTAAAATTGGCTTCAATACTGTCTTGTATACAGCTGATTTAGCATTTTGGCTAATTTCTCTTTTATTCCATATAAAGTTATTCAACTGACTTCTTACCATACCAGCTTTGTTGATTCTCTTGTCTATTTCCATATTTAATTTACCATCTTCACTAAATATCATGTCTAAGTAGCTGAAATGTTTTACTTGTTCAATAGGTTTTCCATTCACAATGCAGTTAATAATTTCAATGTTTCTGCCTATTTTCATTGTCTTTGTCTTTTTAATGCTGACCTCCATACCACATCTATTACAACAGTTATTCACTTTAGTCAGGGAATCTTGCAGATTTATAGCAGATTTATTTAGAAGTATAACATCGTCCGCATAAAGCAAAGAGCTAACATTAACATCTCCAATTTTGATACCAGGTTTAATGCCACTTTCTTTCATAATGTGATCCATATAGATAATGAATAACAGAGGGGATAATGTACATCCTTGTCTCACACCAGATTTAACATTAAACCATGTTCCTGTACTTCCTTCAATTCTAACTGCTGACTTACAACTCAAATAAAGACTAAATATTGCTTGATATAATACCCATTGACCATATAACCATAGCATTTCGAATAGCTTCTCTCATGGCACCTTGTTATATGCTTTTTCCAGATCTACAAAACTTAAATACAGATCTTTGTTATATTCCCATGATTTCTCAACTATTTGTCGTAAAGTGAAAATCTGATCCTGACAGTCACTAGTTGGCCAGAATCCAGCTTGTAATTCACCAAGCTTCTCTTCCACAATCCTTCTCAACTGTTTCTCAAGTATACTTGCATATATCTTACCAGGAACAATCAGTAAAGAAATACTTCTGTAATTCTCACATTCAGTTTTATTTCCCTTTTTACATACGGGCACTATGAGAGCTCCATTCCACTGTCTGGAATTCGTCCCTTTGAATTGGAGCCACTGATTTCATAACTATTATCTAATGACTTAAAGACTTTTATACCTTCATACTTGGGCATTTCTGGTCGAATATCATCTACTCCTGCTGCCTTTCCACATTTCAGGCTTTTGATGGCTTTTTCTACTTCAAGTATGGATATGTATTCCTGACTGCATACCTGGTCAGTGTCTTTTTTACCACTGTGCTGTCATCATGGCTTGTTTCATTTAGCAATTTTTCGAAGTAATTTACTCCATATTTCAAGGATATCTTTTTTTTCATGTCACCTTTATCATCTTTAATTCCTTTTACAGCACTCTTTCCTCCATTTCTTAGCATCTTCAACAACCTCCAGAATATCTTGGCACCTTCTTGATATTTATTTTCTACGTTCTTACCAAACTCTTCCCATGACTTTCGTTTAGCTAGTTTTACACACTGTTTAGCTTTCTTACATTTGTCTCTGTATTCTCTAAGAGCACAAGCTGACTTATTTGCCAGGAACTTTTGATATGCTTTCTTCTTTTCTTTCACTGCCTGTGTGCACCAAGGAGTTCTGATTTTTTCTATCCTTACAGACAACCTCATCACATGCTTCTCTGGCTGAAACAATCAGTGTTTTTTTCCAGGCTTGACAATGAATCTCCAAGGTTTGGTTGCTGTTCTCAAACTCATTTTTTCTTCAATCATGTTCGTGTATTTTAGTCTATAGTTCACGTCTGAGAGCTGCTCAACTTTTATTCTTTTTAAAACTTTCTTTCACTGCCTGTGTGCACCAAGGAGTTCTGATTTTTTCTATCCTTACAGACAACCTCATCACATGCTTCTCTGGCTGAAACAATCAGTGTTTTCTTCCAGGCTTGACAATGAATCTCCAAGGTTTGGTTGCTGTTCTCAAACTCATTTTTTCTTCAATCATGTTTGTGTATTTTAGTCTATAGTTCACATCTGATAGCTGCTCAACTTTTATTCTTTTTAAAACTTTCTTACATGTTCATCTATTCAATATGAAATTCAATTTTATCCCGCTCAAGACTAAATGGTGATCACTTCCAATTTCAAATCCTCTGTACACTCTGATGCCCTGCACCAAGGAGAAAACATTACTATCAACAATAACATAGTCAATGACACTTTTCTTATTCCTTGCCTCTTCTCTCCATGTGAATTTGTGCACATTTTTATGTTGGAACATTGTGTTAGTAATAACCAGACCATGTCCTGAGCAGAAATCCAACTGATATTTGCCATTATTATTAGCTTTGCTCTTTTCTCAAAATTTTCTCAATATATTTTTGAATGTCTCACAATCTTTTCCTACTCTGCTAATTAGACCCCCAACAGGGACCAACTTTTCCTATTTCATTGTGTCAGTTGTTTTCTCGCAAGCCTCAAAAAATTCCTCCACTTCTACCTCAATAGAACTTCTGTAGGACTATAGGTACAAATAAGTCTCATTGTCCAGTTCCCCATTCTCATATTTGCCCACATCACTCTACTTGAGACTGCCTGCCATTCAAGAAGATTAGCCTCATATTTAGTGTTGATACTATGGCTACTCCTTCTTTTCCTTGATTGTCATTGCCTGAATATAACATTTTATATTTATTTCTCAGAAAGGTCTCACCAGTTTTTGCTTTTTTTGTTTCAGTCGCACCTATTATGTCGATATGGTACTTATCCAGTTCCTCAGTTAGCTCCATTTCTTTGCCATTCAGGCTTCTTATGTTGATAGTACTGATCTTGAACTCTGGTGATGTTGAGTGGGGGTGTGTTTTCAGATTTGTTTCAATAGCTGAGTTTTCTCTGTTTGCCCTAGTGAAAACAATGGGGGGACCTTGTTTAACCGGGCAATGTCCCAGCCGGCATGAAATTTTGTCATGTTGTACTATCATTTTGTATTTTGGTTTAAATCAATAAGAATACAATTTGGTCGGTAAATTGCCTGATCGGTTCTACACGTTCCTTTAAAAGCTATGTGGAGGTCTCCTCTCTTATATAGCTTTGACCCTTAAGCACCCCCAGGTTCAATAGAACAATTAAAATAATTCAGTGTATTTGAACAACATACACCTATACACAAATTTCACTCTTGAACTTGAAAACAACAGGACTCTACCCATTTCTTGATATTCCTAGTCTCTGAACAGAAGCAACTCATTTACTTAGTATAGAGAAAGCCTGCCAACACTAGAAGATGCCTCATGCTACATTTTACTACCACCACTTCTTTGCAAAAAATACAAATAATGAAAATATTAAGGAAAAGGAATCAAGAACTCAAATACCTCAGCTATACCCTATCTCAAAAGAAATTTAAGTACAAGAAGATCAACAAGATCTTGCAAATACCCTCGAAAGTATCAACACAAAGGCAAGAATATAAAAGGATGACAACTCTTCCTAATATCCAATACATAATAAAGTTCTTAAAATACTCTGACAACATGACATCATGATAGATAGCTTTCTCCCCACCATGCAAGATCAAGATTTTTATATCCTCCTAAAACACTTTAACCATCACTTAAAAAATCAGGTATTCATAAAATCTAATGTTCATACAGAATATGTTATATAGGATAAACAAGATAATATGGAAAGATATGGATGTAACATGTGGAAAAAAAGCATATTTAGATTAGCCTATCTACAACCAATGATGGTCATCCTATACTTTGGCAGAAAACAGAAAAGTTGTATACGGATTATAACTTCTTTGTAAGAAAATTCCAGAAAGCTTCAGAAATTCTAAACACGTTTATTTATCAATAAAAACGAAGGTATCATCTTACAGCAAGTCTGGTCACTGTTCATTAAAAATCTCAGGCACACAGATCTTGGATATGGTGCACCATTATGTTTTGAAATATAATAGTTCCAGTTAAGTATATATGCCATCACACAACCCCTCTTTTTTAACTCTTGATTCAATTCCTGTTAGCTTTGATATAGAAAAGTTCTCTTGTCACTATATTTAAAAGTATCTCCTGAAGAAGTACAGAAAAAGGTATATGAAACTAGTAGAGACGTGTAAACCTAATCAAGGTATTTTATTATTATTATTGTCATCATCTTAGTCTTTATATCAGAACCCTCAAGAAACATGATTACTTCACTTTCCAAAAATCTGAATGACAATAATTGTAAGTTCTTCAACCCAATAAATTTCATATTTGCCCACATCACTCTACTTGAGACTTTTCATCATGAATGGGAGTCACATTTAAAAACATATCCAAAGAAGATGACTCTGTTACAAAAGGTGAGATATTGGCATAGTAATTTTTTGAAAGTGATAGCATCCTATCACTTTCAAAAGGCAAGACCATCGCCAGATCAGATCATACCCTGAGGCAAACAAATATCGTCCCAATGGATTATAAGACAAAAATATAAGAAAATCTCCAATGCTATTTTGTTTTTATTACAAGAGAAACATTAATGCAAAACAACTATATAATAATATTAATTAAATGTTTGCTCTTCAGGGATATCACACAATAAAACTGTTTATAAATAATAAAGTAACACGTAAAAAACCACAGTGATATCTTTAATTAGTAAAGGACATATATTTCGTACTAAAATTAATAGTATATCTTCAGTGTCTGTTTTGAACTGAACGTTTTGCCTGTATTCCATTCCTATTACAGACAATGAAGATGTACTATTAATTTTAGTACGAAATATGTCCTTTACTAATTATAGATATCACTGTGGTTTTTTACATGTTACTTTATTATTTGATTACTATGTCACAGGTTCCATAAAAATTAAAAACTGTTTATTATCTCTTCTAAATTTAAATTATAAGCTATGTCTGCCTCTATCGATATAGTTACTAGACCAATCTTTCTTGGGTCATTGCTCTTCGCAAATAATTTTTAATCAGATTAAGCTTGGAAAAACTTCTTTCCGCACTTGCTACGCTAACAGGAATTGTTAACAATCTTAGGGCAGTGGTTACATTGGGATAAGTTTATACAGGATTTTGGTTATACATATATGATAAAATTTGTTGAGGACCACTTTTCTCTTGTATTATTTTTGAGAGAATTTTTAATTCTTCAAATAAATCTATTGCATCTACATCAAATGTTTTGACACTGCTCAAAGCAATTTCCAAGTCTTTACAAAGTTCCAAAATTTTACAAGTTGTCACGCCACCCTTATTAAGCAGCACTGTGAGGCAGGCTGCCTTTATGCTATGCCTGTCGATGGTACAGTCAAAAGGGTAAAGTTCAAAAAAATGAATTGGTTTGCCTTGTAGAACAGGATAAAATGGATATTTAATTCTTAATCTACAAGTAAATGAATGTTTTCTTTTGGAATTCTGAGATGAACACATATCCAAAACTGTTTTTATTAAGTAGAATTTCCATAGTGCTAAAGGAGTTAAAGAAACAAGAGCTTAGACAGTACTATATGTCTATTCTTGTCAACCAGAGTTTTACTTTCATGATGGCATAGTATACTACTAAATTAATCACAGGGCCTGTGAAACCTTAAAATTCACCGATCCTCAAATAAAACATGGCTTGATATATAGTGGCATATAGAAATAAAACTCAGGGTAAGACAGAATCATTATGTCCTTATTTATCAGGATTAGGACTCAGTGTGCCAATTCAATATGTGAATATTGGTTATTCACTTAATTCTGCAATCAAAATGTTTCCATAACAAACAAATTCATATGTAAATCAGAAAGAATTTACAATTCTAAAAATTTAAGGACTACAGAAAAATTAGTATTTATCAATAAGTTTTTATTTACCACTTTCATCATCATCATCATCATCTGTTTTATGAATTTTGCTTGATACTTGATATTCTTTTTCAGTGAAATCTATGCAAGTATCTAGTCTTTCCAAATTAGAAAGACCCTCATCTCGAATTTCTACTCTTAATGGGTCCTATATTTCAAAGTGGAAACAATTTCAAAATTATAAAAACTGAGTACTAAAGAATGACAAAATAAAATATATAAACAGTTATAATATTCTGGAGGAAACTAGAACAGATACTAATTAATTAAGAAAACATTCAATTAAAACTAAAATGAGCATATTAATTATTCTTGTTTAGTTAGTAAATAGGATAAGATAAACTATCTTTCAATATTATAGAGATCAGTATATAGGTTAGAAAAGTAATAATGTAATATGCATTGCATGTTTAATGTTCACTATGTTATAATTATCTTTAATTTGTTTACAATAATCTTCTATACTGATCTATTCTCTGTCAGGCAAATTCTAAAAAATACTTTATAACAAAACACAATCTAAATTTGTAAATAAAGAAACTAGTATAAACTTATAATATTTCGGTAACAATACTAAAATACTTGCATCACATTTCATGCCTTCAGATGTACCAATATTTTCTATTAAACCAAGCTGTCCCTGCAAATAAATAGAGGATTGTTAGCAAATGACTGTTTATAATAATAAATAAGGTCTTAAATATGAAAAACTAGTACCACTGAATTTTCAGTATTTATTTTAATTAAAACACTAAATTTCAAATTTGTAAACAAGTGGTTATTATCAACAACAATAACTGCTTGATATGTACAAAGTTTATTTTTCACTTGGTTAGAGTATAATAAATTTAGTTTAATCCTTTATCAAGTGTGAGCAAACAAAGTTTGCACCTGAAAGTATCTTCAGGACTGGGGTAAGGTGGTACAACACCAGGGCAACTCATTGTAAAGGTAGAGCAAGCTACCAACACTCCTGTCTCAGTATCTCCCATAATGCAAAACACATCTCCGTGAGGATATGTCTAATGTTATGCATTAAGGGAAGGGCTACAACCCAGACTAGTTTCGACTTTTATTGAGGTCTCTTCAGTGGGAGCCAGGCCCAAGTGCGGATACCAGGCAGAAGCATTAGCAGGTCTTCTCTACCTATAGGAGTTGCCAAATGGTGTGCCACCCTTTTTTAATAAATTACTCTGGATTTAGAGAAAGATGTTGAAAGTTTATTTTTCACTTGGTTAGAGTATAATAAATTTAGTTTAATCCTTTATCCAAGTGTGAGCAAACAAAGTCTGCGCCGGAAAGTATCCTCAGGACTGGAGTAAGCTTGATTATGGATCCCAGGTTTACATATCTGCAAGGGATAGCACGCTCCAGTGGTTGGATCCGATCCATCATAAGGATATCTGATTAGTAACTTGTGATTTTCACACATCACCAATTCAAAACCTTTATGTGCTATAGGTTATGTAGCCTTTCATGTGTGGAATCATATATATATATATATATATATATATTAAAAAAAAATGAATTTCCTCTATCACTCAGACAAAAACATTTCTCTCTTAATTATGTCCTAAAAATAAAGTCAATTCCAGATCATCCTACATGGACCAGACTCTTTTCTTTACGTTGGGAGGTCCTGTATCGCACATCAAACTACCACCCATCCTTTTGGTATGCACATTAATGAGGCTATGGAAGCTGTTGGGATGAATACTGACAACTTTACCTGCACCAAACTAAACAGCATTCCTTCATGACAGGCATGCATCCTACCCTACAACCTCTCACTTTGTCAACTACAGAAATCTCATACACCCTCATCTGTCTATCTTCAATTATTCGATGCACACACACACAGTAGCCCACTCTAATTTCCTGCTAATCAAGTGGGATTTGGTTAAAGATTGTTGTGATGTCAGGAAATAAAGCAGCAGCAGCAGCACAGCCAATGGGAATCTCTGATCGTCAACATCACAACAATCTCTAACCAAATTCCACTTGATTGCAGCAATTATACAGAAGAGTTGCATGCCATTCAACTTGCACTTGTGCATATCAAAGAACACTCCTACCAAAAGTGTATAATTTATAGACTCTGGGTTCTTTACAGGCTATCTCCTCCCTGGTGTATAATCCTCATCCCATGCTTGAGGTGCTACAACTCTTGTACAAAATAAACACACACAAAAAAGACTAGTGGAAACAAGGTCGTGTAACTTCGAAGTTCCAAATCCATATGCAAGAAATTGGAATGTATCCTTCCCACACATTTGATTTTTTTTTTTTTTTTTTTTTCAGTGAGAAAATACTTCACCAGAGGGCTGCTGACAAAACCAGTAGTACACATAAAGTTAATTAAATACAGAGCTAAACTCTAAGACCAGAAATGGTAGATTTAAAATTCCACTGAATAAAATAGAAATGTTATATTGAGAAATAAAATTAATGTATGCTTGGTTGTGTTGGATTCCCAGCTGCATTGGAAATAGAGAGAAATGACATCTCAGATGCTGTTGCTAGATCAGCTTATACTTTTTCAACATACTTTTCAATGGTCCCAGTTTATAAAATCAAAGTTAATTGCCCAATGGCAATACTCCTAGCAGGAAGCACTGATGAACAAGATGAATGAGATTAAGAATCTGGAGTATGTTGCTTAAAATGTTCCATATAAAAGTTAGCAATAGGAACGATAATGGTGAGCACATGGCTGTGCCTTCTTTTTGTAGATAGAAAGCATTTTGCCATACAAAATAACCAAAATGTAATACATGTGCAAAGAGCGCGGTGATATCTGGAGAGAATTTGTTCTGTAAAAGAAGGATTGTGTCATTGATTGGAACATTCGTAAAGAGAGCAGAGACATCAAAACTGACTAATAAATCATCTTTTTCTAATGTAATATTTATGAAGTGCTGTGTGTTTCTGATATAGGAGGGGGGATGACCTACCAACTCCTTGAGTGTCGCCGCTAATTTCTTGGCTAGGTGATAATTCGGGCTGTCGCTACCTTCGACTATCGGCCGGAGTGGTATGTTTTGTTTGTGTATCTTTGTACCATTATCCCCCCCCCCCTCCCCATTGCTATCTTTTATATGGAACATTTTGAGCAACATGCTCTAGATTCCTCTCCTTTAAAAACCCAAAGTCTGGCTTAGATACGTTGACGATGTTTTTGCGATCTGGCCCCATGGCCGAAAGACACTAGACACTGCTAGATCAGCTTATACTTTAGCCACCTAAACAAACAACACAAACAGTTCACAAATGAGATTGAAAAACAGAACACTCTTCTGTTTCAGATACACTTGTCACACGTCTTTCTTCTGGCAGTCTTTCCTTCACTTACCAGAAACCTACATATACTGGCCAATATATACACATAAACTCACCACCCAACACAAAAACTAGGTATCACTGATACTCTAAAAAACAGGGCTTTGAAGATTTGCTCCAAAGAACAAGCGCTGAAAGACAAATTAAAGTTATCAGCAATACTTTTCTAAAAAATGGTTACAGCATATTAACAAAATTCTATACAAGACCTCAAAAAACAAAGATAAATCAGACTACAGTAAAACTATAACCATTCCATACATTAAAGGGACATCAGATAAAATAAACAGAAGACTACAGAAATACGACCTCAAAGCCAACTTCAAACCTCCTGAAAAATTAAAAAGCTTCCTCAACTCATCCAAAGACCCACTCCCTCCATTGGCCTACCCTGGAGTATACCATATTTATTGCACCTGTAATCTACCATATATAGGGGAAACAGGATGCACAATTCCTATCAGACAAAAGGAACATAAACGACACATTAAATATAATAACTATGGTGAAGCTGGCCTTTCTGATCATGCCCCGAGCACTTTACATAGAATTGACTGAAAAAGCACCAGTTGTTTACATCATATGGTATGAACGTAAATTTAAGGAAGCCTGTGAGATTCTTATCAAATACCCTAATCCGAACAATAATGATGGTCTGAAAATACCAAGCATATGGAAAGCACATATTCTACCCATGGAACCGTTCTCCCCAAGAATTAACTATAAACAGGACTGTAGATAATATAGAATCGTAAATCTAATATAACAATTGTCATGTTAAAAATAGGACATCATTGTTATTGTAAGAAAACTATCTATAAGAAAGAATGTTTCTCTTATGTTATCTTAAACAGAATTTAGCTTTGATGTAGTTTCTAAATAATTAATTTTTAATTGTATCTGTATTTTTTTTTTTAAATTTTCATTAGAGGTCATGCCAGTAGAATAACCATTGATCAAATCATTGTTTCTTTAACATATAGTGTGAAATGTAACTTAGATTGTCCTTGTATATTTGTATAGACTCCAGATGATGACCTTAATATTAACACCTTAACGTACCTATTAAAAATCAGAAAGCGGTTGTTTTTCTGCCAATTTTTTGGGCAAGGGTGATTTGCTGGATCAAATTCATCATTATTTGAAAAATAACGATGAATTTGTGCAACTGCAAACGAAACAGCCGATACACGCCGTTGGCAACTTTTCTCGGCTGAAAGGAAATAGGCACAAATTGGCAAGCGTCTATATTCGGTTGTATTTATATGTAAAACCAAAATTCAAAATCAATTTTGGTTTTACATAAACAAATGCAATAAACAAAAGACGTGTCACAGACGTCTTTGTTGGTTAAGGCCGACACGTCGGGAAATTAAAACAATTATTCATAACACTGTTGTAAAGTCCATAATTTCTAAAATGAATGCTGATCACTGTGTAACACTAAAAGAAAGGTTTATGAATGTTCCATTCAGAAAAGCTTACATGCTGAACAACAAAGCATGAAATTATGACCACATGAGGGGGTATGCTGTGTTCTGTGACAAGGTACCAGTTGCTGGATGGGAAGAATATCAAGTGCATGGGAAGTATTTAAAAAATACTTAAATGATGCGATATCACAATGTGTCCTGAGAGTTCGAAGAATAAATAGGGTAGGAGTCACATGGATGAGCATGCTTACTAATTAAAGGTAATCTTCATCATCAACAAATTCCTGATAAATACTCTCAAGGAGTGTACAGGATATGATAGCACTACATGAAAAATTTACATCATTACTAACGTCCTATCTACAATTTTCCTCCAAATCAGTCTGTTACCTGTCAAGACTCCAATATCATCAGGTCTTATATTTCGGTCTTCTAAGGCACTTTTTACTGTATCAATCTATCTATATCTTGGTCTTCCTCTGGGTCTTTTCCTGCCAGCCTGGCAGAGAATGCTTGTTTTGCTAATCTTTCCATTTCCATTCTGCTTAAGTGACCATACCAACTGAGATTAGCTCTGCTAATGCATTCCTGGATACTGACAATATCAAGTTCTTTCCTAATATCCTCATTTTTTATATGATATTGCCATTGATGCCATTTGTTCATGGCCCGAATCTTTCTCAGGACTCTAATATCTGCAGTCTCTAGTCTTTGGTCAATTGTTTTACTTCTAACCCAGCTCTTAGATCCATAAGTTAAAATTGGTTTGAAAGCTGTTTCATATACAGCTAATTTAGTGTTTTGACTAATTTCTCTCTTATTCCATATAAATTTATTCAGTTGACTTCCTACCATACCAGCTTTCGTTGATTGTGTTGTCTATTTCCATATTTAATTTACCATCTTTACTAAAAATTGTGCCTAAGTAGCTGAAATGTTTTACTTGTTCTATAAGCTCTCCATTCACAATGCAGTTGATAATTTCAATGTTTCTGCCTATTTTCATTGTCGTTGTCTTTTTAATGCTGACCTTCATACCATATCTATTACAACATTTATTCAATTTAGTTAAAGAATCTTGCAGACTTGTAGCGGATTTATTTAGAAGTATAACATCATCCGCATTATGCAAAGAGCTGAGATTAACACCTCCAATTTTGATATGAGGTTTAATACCACTTTCCTTCATAATGTGATCCATATAAATAATGAATAACAGTGGGGATAATGTACATCCTTGTCTGACACTAGATTTAACACAAAACCATCTTTATGTACTTCCTTCAATTCTAACTGCTGACTTACAACTCAAATAAAGACTAAGTATTGCTTGATATAATGCCCCACTGACACCATACAACTGTAGCGTTTTGAATAGCTTTTCTCTTGGCACCTTATCATATGCCTTTTCCAGTTCGACAAAACTTAAATACCATATTTACTCAAATATAACTCACCCTTTCGTATATCTCGCAGACCTGATTTTACTTCATGGAAAAAGAAATTAAAAAGTTTTGCATATAGTTTGCACACAAAAAAGTTTAAAACTTTAAGAAACAGATAGTGAATGTTGTTATGGCAGTTTCAGACATTTTGGAATTTGGTTGAAGAGAATCAGCATTTCAACTCAACAATCATCAGCCTGCCTTTGTTGTTATGTCACGCGATCTTTTATTAATATCACATCAATCATAAGCATGGAGATGGAAGAAACCAATAGAAGAAATGTGAGAGTGAGAGCACTGACTTCTGCTCTATCTTAGATTGCACGGGAATGGATTAAGAGACCATCATTCGAACCACTGTGCAACTGGATTTTAAGAGCTTGGGATATGATTTCGTATACCATGATTCCAGGTATAATATAATTATAGAAGCAACGCCTCTAAAAGTGTCATTCAAATATATCACATGAAAGGTCAGTGACCGATCGCATAAATAACATTGATAATTCAAATTTAAATGCATTCATTTCATAAATAATGTAAGCAATTATAAATTATAATACATACTGAGCATTTAATTATAAACGTCAATTTAGTTTTTTCCTGAAAAATGTTAGTTTCCAAAAATCCCCACACATATCTCGCACCACTATTTTCAACTTTAATTTTTGGGAAAAAAGTGTAACTTTATATTCGAGTAAATAGAGAATAGATCTTTGTTATATTCCCATGATTTTTAAACTATTTGTTGTAAAGTGAAAATCTGATCCTGAAAGCCTCTATCTGGCCTGAAAACAGCTTGTTCTTCACCAAGCTTCTCTTCAACAATCCTTCACAACCATTTCTCAAGAATACTTGTATAAATCTTACCAGGAACACTCAGTAGAGAAATACCTCTGTAATATTCAGTTTTATTTCCCTTTTTATAGATGGGTACTATGAGAGCTCTACTCCAATCATTTGGAATTTGCCCCTCTGTCCAGGCCTTCTGAACTATGCAGTGCAGCCACCATAAAACTTTTATAATTCCATACTTGAGCATTTCTGGTCAAATCTCCTCTACTCCAGCTGCCTTTCCACACTTCAGCCTTTTGATGACTTTCCGCTTCAAGTATGCATAGCCTGGTCAGCGTTTTTTACCACTATGCTGTCACTGATTGTTTCATTTAGTAATTTTTCGAAGTAATTACTCCATACATCAAGGATATCTTTTTCTCCAGTTTTCATGTCACCTTTATTGTCTCTAATTCCTTTTACAGTACTCTTTCCTCCATTTATGAGCTTTTTCAACAATCTCCAACAATATTTTGCCACCTTCCTAATATTTATTTTCTATGTTTGTACCAAAGTCTTCCCATGACTTTTGTTTAGATTTCTTATATTTGTCTATGTATTTTCTAAGAGCAAAAGCTGACTTATATGCCAGGAACTTTGGATATGCTTTCTTCTTTTCCTTCACTGCCTCTTTAACCTCCTGTGTCCATCATGGAGTTCTGATGCCTCTCTGGCTGAATCAATCAATGTTTTCTTTAGAACGTGTCACAAAATCTCAAAGGTTTGGTTCCTATTCTCAAACTTCATTTTTTATTGAATAATGTTTGTTTATTATAGTCACTTATGAAAGCTGATCAACTTTTATTTGCATTAAAACTTTCTTACATATTCTTTTTTTTTTTTTCAATATTAAATCAATTTCATCCTGCTCTAGACTAAATGGTGATCACTTCCAATTTTAAATCCTCTGTACTTTCAAGAGTCCTGCACCAGTGGGAAAACATCACTATCAACAATAGCACAGTCAATGAGACTTTTCTTATTCCTTGCCTCATCTGTCTATGTGAATTTGTGCACATTTTTATGTTGGAACATTGTGTTAGTAATAACCAGTCCATTTCCTGAGCAGAAATCCAACAAGTATTTGCCATTATTACTGCTATTCACTGACCTGGGTAAAGGCCCTTCCCATATTGCATAGCAATATAGAGCACATTGTAATGATGTGAATTTATCAGTTTCTATATACAAGTAGCCTAGTCTTGAATAGCCTAGATTAGCAAAACAAGTGTTCTCTGCCAGGTTGGCAGGAAAACGATCGAGAGAAAGACCAAGAAATAGGTGGATTGATACGGTACAGAGTGCCTTAGACGATAGAAATATAAGATCTGTTAATGTTGGAGTCTTGACAAGTAACAGATTGATTTGGAGGAAAATTGTAGGTTATGTAAAAATAATCATAATTTAAAATTCTGAATATTTTTACGTATTGTTTATGTTAGAATGTTTATTAGTTTTAGTTTCATAACACGCATTGTCGGCACTTGCAATATGCCCGTTGTTGAAATTAATTTGTCAAAGTGATATGTAATGCTTTACATATCACTTTGACAAATATCCGGCAAGTACATCAATTTAAAAAAATTGATGTACTTTCCAGAATTGAATAGTTGTGTTACTTTAAAAAGATTTTATTGCAGTTTAAAATATTAAGTTGTGTTTTATGAAGACATTCTCTTGTCACTAACAGAGACAACGTGTCAGCCATTATACTTAGTTTCTTGCTTGCCACTTTCAAGGAGTGCGCATGCTTACCAAGAAGTTTGATGTGCGATTGACAGCTGACAAAAAGCGTTCGGTATTGTAGTAATGAAGAGAAAAACAGAAGTGTTCGGAAAGGAAATTAGAACAGAGGCTGGCAGACATTTAGATTCGGGAGGAAATTGAGTTTTTTATGTGACAGTTGGAGGAAAATTAATAGTATATTCCGAAAAAGGAATCGTGGAACTATGACGTTTCAAAGTGGAATAAGTATTGATAAATAAAAGGAAATATTGCTATAGATGTTTTAAAAGGAATTTTTGAGGAAACGCTAATTAGAAGATTAGCAGTAGATTCCGAAAAGGGAATCGTAGAACTGTGAGTTTTAAAAATGGAAGAGTTAAGACTTTCAATAAGAATTAGTGAATAAAAGAAGAAGTTGCCATTTACGTTCTAAAGGAATATTCAAAGAAGCTGATTAGGAAGTTTCATTTGTCTTAAGGACGCCGGATCTAACTATTATTTCTACTGGAAAGGAGACAGAATTGAGTCAGGAAGAATTAATCTGTGCTACATGAGTGACGAGAAAGGATCCTGTGAAAATTAAGAATAAAGTCATATATCTTCGAAAAAGGCCTTGACAGAGAGAGAAACTGGCTATGAACATTTTGTCATTGTGGAAACAAAGTGCTTAGTCTGGTCTTAAGTTAAGTTTATTTTTAAAAAGGCCTTGGATCCAATTAATTCTGTAGTTAGTTATAATTATGTAATATTGTTTGAAGTGTATATATATTGTTTTTGTTTTATTTATTAAATGCGTGTATTTTGTATTTTGGTCTTGAGTCATTGATTTATTTGGATTCTGAAAGAAATAGTAAAAAAGAGGTCATTGCACCAATCGGAGTGAACCCTTGTGCAATAAATAAAAGCATTTGGAAATAAAAAAAATAAATAAATAATTGTTGAACAGAGATCATCTCTATATACAGGATTAAATAAAAATCCTATATTTAAACAGTGGCGCAGCCGATAGGATTAATATTATGATAATATCCTCTATATAAAAATCTCTAATTATTAACAATAGGAAGTTAGTAATGATGTAAATTTTTCCATGTAGTATTATCATATCCTGTACACTCCTCGGGGGTATATGTCAGGAATTTGATGATGATGAAGTAGCCTAGTCATGAAGATACTTCATGTGCAAACTTTGTTTGCTTACACTTTGATAAAGGATTAAACAAGAATATAATTTCTTGCAAGTTTAATTTCCAACCAAGGGGGAAAAGTTTCTATGACTATCTCTGATCCAGAGTATTTTTATAACAGGATGATGCATCTTTTAACTACTTATATATAGGAAATATATGCCTTCTGCATTAATTCAACCTTGGTATCTATTCTGGGTCTGGTTTCTGCTGATGAGACTTCAATAAAGATCAAAAATAGTCTGAGTAGTAACCCTTCCCATAATGCATAGAAATATACATTTCTGAAGTGTGTTTTGTATTATTGGATACTAAGGCAATGGACATGAAATCATCAGCATCTATGTACAAGTGTTCTAGTTGTGAAGATACTCCACATGCAAACTTTATTTGCTTACACTTGGGAAAAGATTAAACAAGAATATAATTTCTTGGCAGTTTAATTCAATGAAGATTGCTACATTGAAGTATAGTTTCTGAATATGACTTATGCTGTCTTTTCAGATGTAGAAGATTGGTCTGCTTATTTTTTAATGGAGAAGGGATATAAGAATTTTATTTATAGGACTGTTACCATTGGCTAGAAATGTGTGGTAAAGGTAGATGAGTTCCATACAAGACGTCTATCATCATTAGAACAAACAGCCCTGGCTGAGTTAGTGTTCTTGAATCTTCACTGCCTCCCAAAAACACACAATTCAATTGTTTGTCTAGCATAACTCCTTAATCATGGAATTATTACACATCACTATATCCTCTGACACCTTCTTTGGATCTACTTCTTCCACTTCCCAGTATTTCAATACCTTCTTTACCTTTTGTGATACTAAGCACTTTTTCAGTTACTCTGATATTCTTGCTTAGTATGATGAAGCATTTGTTGAAGATGTGAGATTTGTTATACTTCACTTTACCCCTGGTTTTTTTTTTTTTCCCCTCTACTGCTTCCATACTAATTTTCTCATGCTCTTTCATCTCTGCCATGCACTCTGCCACTTCCAATCACACTCACATGTCACTATCCAGATAACCTTAGTCTATGAGTTAGTTTGTAGAGTCAGTGGTGTTTGTTATAATTACATGGTCCATGCCAGAATCCAATACTTCATCAAACACTTAAGCCACTGGCTATAGTCCTATAAAATAAAATAAACAAGACATTTTAATACTACATGCACCCCCAAAATGGGGAGGAACTTTATCCAAGTGTTTCCATAAGGTAAAAATCATTTTTGGGCATTCTGCTAGCATGTCCACAAACTGGAGCAGCACTCTGCAGTCAAGTTGTGTATCTTGGTCAATGTGATTAACAACATTGATTTTCTGATATTAAAAACAGATTTATAAGTTGGGTATTCTATGAAAGTGCTCTCAAAATTGTAAAAACACTTAAAGATTACTTGCAGTTGCATTCACCTCCAAAAGGCTCAAGAAAATTACCTTTTTCTGGAAAGCAGAATTAATTTTCTGTAATAGTAGATAACACTGGAATCCAAAACTATTTCTGAAAATTACAACCTCAAATTCATACAAATCAAATTCTGGCAATTTGCATAACTGAAGACCTCAAGTAGAAACGAAGTGGGTATACATTCAAAATTTTAAATTGAGTGAAAAGGGGTCACATGGTAGCACTCAACAGGATATAAAGCTGCAAACAAATTGTGTTTGAAGGAAGCTTTTTCTGTGAAGGAATGAAGTTGCAAACTTTGATGTCTCAAAGACATCATCTAGATGATTTCACATGGGGGAGAATTATTGGAAAGCTTGAAGAAGGCAAGAAGGCCACAGAATTACTGATATTGACAGAGAGTTTGGAATCTCACATAGCATTATATCCAGGCCCTAGGCAGCATTTCGAACCAATGCAATATGTTCCAGATGTTTGCTAAGAGGTGCCCTCACTATCATGTAGCATGAAGAGATTTTTTGGTTATAACAGCAAAATATAATCGACATGCCATGGAAGGCTAGCTTGTAATTTGGATCCATTCAAGGTCAGGTATGTGGATATCTTGACAAACTGTGTTATATATATATATATATATATATATATATAAACACAATTAACCTACCACTGAATTCTAGAGTGTGCACTTATTATACTTGTTTGATCTTGAAGCAACAGGCACTGGCAAATGCTGACATGCATCACCAGTTACTCAATCAGTTTACAGCTGACTCTCGTGTCATAACGTTCGATGAACTTCTGATTCGATGTGAGTGAACAACTGTGTTTTCGAACTTATATGTTTTTATTAACAGTTCTTTAAGTTTAAGATAAGATTTCTGTTTTCATAAAGGCTTAATATAGTTCTGTAAATTTAAAAACTAAATTTTTTCAATTTGAACGCGTATGTCAAGTTCTTGCCCGCTCCCTTAATTTGCTGATTACTGAAATCTGCAATTATTCTTTGTATTTTTATGTGTGTTTTTATGTTTTTTTAATACAATATCTTTCCTTTTTATTTATGTATAGTAGGTTTATTCCTAAAATTTAACTGATCATCAGCAAAGCTTTCATAATGAGGATGTTTGGGTTATGTGTGGGATTGCCAGCTGATCGACTTTTTTATGGCAGGAAGCGATCTTGTATTTCATTGGACATAATATATTACGAGAGAGAGACGAAACTCTCCATGAAAAAAAATATATATATGATTTTTAAACTTATAGAACTGTATTAGGCCTTCATGAAAACAGGAATCTTATCTTAAACTTGTAGAACTGTTTTTGAATGTTCATAATGTTTAAACAATAAAATAATTTAAATAAATTATTTAATAATAAGCTTTACTTTTTGAAATAATTTTTTTTTACAGTCAGTTACCCATTGCTTTGCAAAAGAAAATGAGCAGAAGAAAAGCAGAAGATGATAACAAGCGCCAGTTTAATGAACTGTGGGAAAATGAGTTCTTATTTATTGAGGGTCTTTCAGGAAAACCTTGTGCATTGTTTGTGAAAGCACGCTCTCAGATAATAGAAGACATGATCTTAACAGACACTATAGAAAACATCCAGCTGAATTAGAAGAAAAACTGAAGAGAGAAAATATATTTGTGAAATGAAGTTGTGAAAGTGTGGCAATGCTGGAGGCATCTTATGAAATTGCTTTTGTGTTGGCTAAAAAACACAGGCTTTTCTATGATGGACAGGAAGTTGTTAATCCCTGTCTCGAAAAATTTGCAAAATGTCTTGGTGATAAGAATGTTGAAAGAAAAGTAAACCAAATTGCTCTGTCCAAGCAAACAATTACAAGACGCATCGAAGAACTTTCCCATGTGTTACTGAGCAATTGAAAGACCATGTTCATGCTTGTTCTTTCTTTTCTTTAGCCTTGGATGAATCCACTGACATATGTGATGTAGCCCAATTAAGCATTTTATAAGAGGAATTGATGGTAATTTTAACATCTTTGAAGAACTTATCGGTCTTGAGTCACTTCATGGAAAAACCAGAGGATCAGACATATTTGACAAAGTAAAGTCATGTCTAGAAAATCAACAACTAGATTCTAGTAAGCTCATCAGTGTTTGCACTGATGGAGCACCATCAATGGTAGGTAGAGTTTCTGGGACTGTAACTTTACTTGAAAGGTTTTTAGATCATTCTCTACTAAAGTATCACTGTATTATACACGAAGAATCTCTGTGTGGAAAAACTCTAAATTTGAAGCATGGTATGATACCAGTTGTAAAGTGTGTGAATAATATTAGAGCAAGAGGGTTAAACAGAAGAGGATTCAGAGAATATTGTAAACTACTGGATATCGAATACGGTGATCTCATCCTTCATTGTGAGGTGCGCTGGCTTTCTAAAGGACCAGTTCTCAGTAGATTTTGGAAGATGAAAGAAAGTGTTCGTAATTTTCTGGAAGAGAAGGATGAGCTGCATGAAGAAAAAGCCCTGTTGTATGATGAGAAATGACTATTTGATGTAGTTTCCTAGATTAGTAAATGACATCAGTGCATTCAAAATGAAATTAAAACTGTTCCTCCCTCAGTTAGAAAACAGGGGTTTAAGTCAATTTCCACATTTACAAGAACATAGTGAATCTGTTGAAGATAATGGCAACTTTACAGAATATACTGAGAAACTCAGATTATTGCAAGAGTCCTTTAACAGTCGTTTTAGCAATTTTGCCGAAAAATACTGCATACTTGCATTTATAAATCCCTTTTAGCTTACTGAACAAAAAATCTTGACGATGTCTAGTAACAAACAAATGGAATTTATTGATCTCAAAACCAATTCATTATTGAAAATGAAATATAATGAACTTCCATCACTCCCAGATGCTTCTGATATAATTAATTTCTGGCGATCGTTGCCCTGTGAACATTTTCCAGAACTGAGAAAATTTGCTCAGAGATATATCTGTCGTTTTGGAACTACATACAGATTCGAATAAGCATTTTCATGAATGAAAATGATTAAGAACAAACTACGGTTGCGAATGACTGATTCATCTCCAAACATTACAAGCTTAGCAAAAGCAAAGCAATTTCAAAAGTCAATAAAATAATTAATGTTTATCTTGTCTTTATATGAAATCCTTTTATTTAAAACTGCTAAAAGTGTCTATATTACCATATATATATATATATAATAAATTATTTTATGCATAACTGTTAAATATATCCATATACCATATTTTAAAAGGCCTGAAAAGTAGTATAAGTTTGTATGGCGCATCTTAACTAAAAATGAAAAAAATTGATGCATGACCTATAAAAGGTTGGCCACCCTTGTCCTAAGGCCTGCAATCTGCATCCCTTTATCCACAGCTCATTGTAGAGCATGTTTTCAGTGGTGCTGTATATATGTAAAAACTGGACAAGACACCAATGGGCTAATGTACTCTTTATAGATGAACCATTTTAGGTCTTTCCTCTGATTCTAGATGACACTTGATCTGCCATGAAGTGGTACTGCTTACCATCAAGAGAATATTCTTGAAAGGGATAGATATGATGGTGCTGGGATCATGGTGTGGGGAGGAATTATGCTTAATGGATGCACCAAGCTACAAGTGCTAGAAAAATGGACCGTGTCTGGTGAACGATATTGCAATGAAGTTCTTCAATGTCATGTTCGATAATTCTGTTGTGTTGTAGGCAAAGAATTCATTTTTATGGACAACAGTGTCACATCATGTTGTATACAGCAGTGGAGATACTTCTGGAGACTGAGGACATTAATCAAATTGGTACTAAGCACGGCACAACTTTGTAAGAGCTGAATCGCAGTTCAGGGTGAAAATATTCCATACTGAAATGTCTCTCTGCATAGTTTTCTGTAAGCATTGTACATTAATTCCTTAACTACATCCTTAGAAAATTTGCAACTTTTGCTTAAAACATATTTCACTTTAATTTGTATGAAATGTACAACACATTTTTTTGTGTAATATAATTTATTAGTATACTGGCAATAAATTTACATCCTTCATGACTGTTCAAAAAAATGTAGTACGTCCTTAGCTTTTGGAGACCGGTGTACAAATAATGTCTGAAATCTATTCCACTTCTTGACTGCTCTTTCACTAAAATAATATTTTAGTCTAAACTGGAGATACAATAATTAGTTTAAAATAATATCCCCTAGTTTTTGATTCTTGTCACAGATATCAATTTGGTTGTATTCCTTTTCATATTCTTCAGAATCCCCATAATTTGATTTGGTCATTCCTTTAAAGATTTATAGACTTCTATTAAATTCCACTTTTATTCACCTTATCTCTAAAGTTTGCAAGCAACCTACAAAGTTCAAAGTCTTTCTTCATAAGAGAAGGTATTCTTCAAGATATCAACTGGTTGAACTCCTTTTTATGTATTTCAGCATAACTTTTCTGAGATAATGATTGCAAACTTGAATACAATATTTTAAGTAAGGCTTAATCTCTACTTCATAAAGGGGAATAATTACTCATGCCTACAATAAAACTCCCACAAATCAATGAAAGAATGCAGTGTGTAGTCATGGCTGCATTCACTACATTGTTTAGAATATTTCATATTGGAATGCAATATTATTTCAGAGCCATCTACATCTTCTACACTTTTGAGTTTATCTTTATCCAAAATAACAGATCGCACTTAGATGTTTGTTTGCACCCTAAGTAAAAGGCCTTGTGGATAGCAGGATTCCACCCCCCACCAGTTTATCTGGGGGTTTCCATCATGCAAATAGGCAAACTGGGCTCATGAATATCACCCTTATGTGATGCAGCAGAGAAGTGGCAAACCAGTTGCATTAATACACCAGTAATCCCCCTCATTAGGCGAGGACTCAACCCATCCTAGATGGAAAGGATAGGACAGGAGGAAATGTAAATTTACCATTTATAATAACAACAAATGGCAATTCCTGTTGGATTTCAGCTCAGGACATGGACTGGTTATTACTAATATAATGTTCCAACATAAAAAAAGTGCACAAATTCACATCGAGAGAAGAGGCAATGAATAAGAAAAGTATCAATGACTATGTTATTATTGATAGTGATGTTTTCTACTTGGTGCAGAACACTAGACTGCACAGAGAATTTGAAATTCGAAGTGGTCACCATTTAGTCTTGAGTAGGATAAAACTGAATTTCATATTAAAAAGAAGAACATGTAAGAAAGTTTTCAAGCAAATAAAAGTTGAGCATCTCTCAGATGTGAAATGTAGACTAAAATACACAAACATTATTAGCAAAAATGAAAGAGTTTCAGAACAGGAACCAAACCTTGGAGATTCAGTGGCAAGCCCTGAAGAAAAGCCAGAGAAGCATGTGGTGAGGTTGTCTGCAAGGATAAAAAAATCAGAACTAGATGATGGACATAGGAAGTTAAAGAGGCAGTGAAGGAAAAGAAGAAAGCATATCAAAAGTTCCTGGCAAATAAATCAGCTTGTGCTCTTAGAGAATACAGAGACAAATGTAAGAAAGCTCAATACTGTGTAAAACTAGCTAAACAAAACTCATGGGAAGACTTTGGTAAGAACATAGAAAGTAAATATCAAGACGGTGGCAATATATTCTTGAGGTTGTTGATGACGCTCAGAAATGGAAGAACAAGGGCTGTAAAAGGAATTAGAGATGATAAAGGTGATATGAAAACTGGAGAAAAAGAAATCCTTGATATGTGGAGTAATTACTTCGAAAAATTGCTAAATGAAACAATCAGGGATTGCACAGTAGTCAAAAAAAAACTCAACAGGCATGTAATCAGGAACACATATCCATACTTGAAGTAGAAAAAGCCATCAAAAGCCTGAAATGTGGAAAGACAGCAGGAGTACATAATATTCGACCAGAAATGCTCAAGTATAAAAGTCTTACAGTGGCTGTATAATTCAGAAAGCCTGGAGAGAAGGTCGAATTCCAGATGACTGGAGTAGAGCTCTCATAGTACCCATCTATAAAAAGGGAAATAAAATTGAATGTTAGAATTACAGTGGTATTTCACCTACTCAGTGTTCCTGGTAAGATTTATGCAAGTATACTTGAGAAATGGTTGAGAAGAGTTGTGAAAGAGAAGCTTGGTAAAGAACAAGCTGGATTCAGGACAAAAAAGGCTTTCAGGATCAGATTTTCACTTTACAACAAATAATTGAGAAATCATGGCAATATAACAGTTTTAAATCTGGAAAAGGCAAATGAGAAATCGCCAAGAGAAAAGCTATTCAAAACACTGCAGTTGTATGGTGTCAATGAAGCATTATATCAAGCAATAATTAGTCTTTATTTGAGTTGTAAGTCAGCAGTTAGAATTGAAGGATGTAGAGGAAGATGGTTTCATGTTAAATCTTGTATTAGATAAGGATGTACATTATCTCCTCTTTAATTTATTATCTATATCGATCACATTATGAAGGAAAGTGGTATTAAACCTGATATCAAAATTGGAGATGTTAATCTGAGCTCTTTACTTTATGCAGATGATGTTATACTTATAAATAAATTCAGTAAGTGTCTGCAAGATTCCCTGACTAAATTGAATAACTGTTGTAATAGATTTGGTATGAAGGTCAGCAATAACAAGACAGAGACAAAAAATAGGCACAAGCACTGAAAATATCAATTGCGTCGTTAGTGGAGAACCTATGGAATGAGTAAAACATTTCATCTACTTAGGCAAGATTTTTAGTGAAAATGTAAATTAAATATGGAAACAGACAGAATCAATAAAGCTGGTATGGTGGGAAGTCAAATGAAAAAATTTATATGGAATAATAGAGAAATTAGTCAAAACGCTAAATTAGCTGTATACAAGACAGTGTTCAAACCAGTTTTGACTAAAGACTGGAGACCACAGATAAGAGTCCTGAGAAAGATTAGAGGCATGATCAGATGGTTTCAGTGGCAATATCATATTAAAAAGGTGGATATTAGGAAAGTGTTAGCAGAGCTAATCTTAGTTGGTATGGTCACAAAAACAGAATGGGAAAGGAAAGATTACGAAAACAAGTCTTCTCTCCCAGGTTGGCTGGAAAAAGACCAAGATATAGGTGGATTGATACAGTAAAAAGTGCCTTAGAAGATAGAAATATAAGATCTAAAAATGTTGGAGTGTTGATGGGTAATAGACTGATTTGGAATAAAAAGTAAAACTGTAGATAGGAAGTTAGTAGTTATGTAAGTTTTTTATGTAGTACTATAATATCGTGTACACCCCCTTGAGGGTATATATCAGGAATTTGATGATGACTAGCAACAAAGCATTCTATTTAAATCAGGGACGGGGAAGGATATTATGAAAGTACTACATGAAAAAGCTCCATAATGAACTTCCTATCAACAAGTTGATAGGAAGTTTTTCCTCATAATTAATCTGTTATATGTCAAGACTCCAATATTATCAGATTTTATATTGCCATCTTCTAAGGCACATCTTATTGTATCAATCCACCTACCTACACTTTAGTCTTCCTCTGGGTTTTTTTCTTATCATCACGGCAAATAACACTTGTTTTGCTAATCTTTCCTCTCTCATTCTCTTTAAGCAACCATACTACTTGATATTAGCCCTGCTAACACATTTCTGAATGCTAACAACAATGTCAAGTTCTTTCCTAATATTCTCATTTTTAATATGATACTGCCATTGATACCATGTATTCAGTCCCCTCATCTTTCTCTGAACTCTCATATCTGTGGTCTCCAGTCTTTGGGCAAATGTTTTATTTCTAAACCAGCTATCAGATTCATAAGATAAAACTCATTTGAATACTGTCTTGTATACAGCTAGTTTAGTGCTTTGATTAATTTCTCTTTTATTCCATACCTACTTTGTTGATACTGTTGTCTATTTCCATAATTAATTTACCATCTTCGTTAAAAATCGTGTTTAAGTAGATGTTTTACTTGTTCTATAGTCTCTCTAGTCAGGAAGCAGCTGATGATGTTTTGGATGTTTATTTATCTGCTTATTTTCAGTGTCTTTATCATTTAAAATGTCATTTAATGTCAGCCTGGCAGGCTAAGTGTCTAGAGTATCCGCTCTCCAGCCAAAAGGCTGCGGGTTCAAATCCTGCCATGGGCATGGATGTTTGCGATTGTCTGTGGAAAAACGATTGGTGGTGGTCGGAAGTAGATAGCGTTGCGATCAGTTGGTGGATTGAGTGGTGGAGACAGAGTTGTAAAGTATGTGCCCACCCTCGATGAGTCTTTGGACTCACTGGAGGTGTCAAATAATAATAATAAATGCTAATTTTTATTTAATTGCGGCAATAATAAATTTATTGCAGCAATTATTCAATTTACTTAAAGAATCCTGTAGACTAGTACTAGACATTTATATATATATATATATATAAATATATATATATATATATAAATGTCAGATATATATATATATATATATATATATATATCTGACCCTCACATGAAAGGTCACAAGTCCTATAGAAAAGTAGTGATTTGTATTAGCAAGAGGATAAGAAGAAAGAAGGAATCTGTTAATATTTTGTTTGAGGCTATGTCCTTTGGGGAAGACAGAACAGGGGAGTATGTTCCAAAGAGCAGAAGTAGATGGAAAAGCTGGTTTGGTTAGTTTCAAGATGGACTGCAAAAGGATATTAAAAGATTAGTAGTGGTTCATGTTTTGATGATTTTGGTGGAAAGTGGAGGTATAATAGCAGCCAATTCAGCAGAGCATTGTTCATGAAAGTATCTGTAGAAGAGGACAAGGTAGAAATTAAATGTCTGTGAGAGAGGGCATGAGACATTTTTATATATATATATTCATCATCATCATCAAATTCCTGCCATGTACCCTCAAGGAGTGTACAGGATATGATGGTACTACATGAAAAAAAATTACCATCATTACTAACTTCCTATCTACAATTTTCCTCAAAATCAGTCTGTTACTTGTCAAGACTCCAACATTATCAGATCTTATATTTCCATCGTCTAAGGCACCACATCAATCCACCTATATCTTGGTTTTCCTCTGGGTCGTTTTCCTGCCAACCTGGCAAAGAACACTTGTTTTGCTAATCTTTCCTCGCCCATTCTGTTTAAGTGACCATACCACCTGAGATTAGCTCTGCTAACACATTCCTGGATGCCGACAATGTCAAGTTCTTTCCTAATATCCTCATTTTTAAGATGATATTGACATTGATCGCTTCTGTTCATGCCTCTAATCTTTTTCAGGACGCTCATATCTGTGGTCTCTCTAGTCTTTGGTCAAGTGTTTTACTTCTGACTCAGTTGTCAGATCGATAAGTTAAAACTGGTTTGAACACTGTCTTGTATACAGCTAATTTAGTGTTCCGACTAATTTCTCTCTTATTCCATATGAATTTATTCAATTGACTTCCTACCATACCAGCTTTGCTGATTCTGTTGTCTATTTCTACATTTAATTTACCATCTTCACTAAAAATTGTGCCTAAGTAGCTGAAATGTTTTACTTGTTCCACAGGTTCTCCATTCACAACACAGTTGACATTTTCAATGATTCTGCCTATTTTCACTGTCTGTCTTTTTATTGCTGACCTTCATACCATATCTATTACAACAGCTATTCAATTTAGTCAGAGAATCTTGCAGACTTGTAGCGGATTTATATAGAAGTATAACATAGTCCGCATAAAGCAAAGAGCTGACATTAACATCTCGAATTTTGATATCATGTTTAATACCACTTTCCTTCATAATGTGATCCATATAGATAATGAATAACAGAGGGGATAATGTACATCCTTGTCTCACACCAGATTTAACATTAAACCATCTTCCTGTACTTCCTTCAATTCTAACTGCTGACTTACAACTCAAATAAAGACTAAGTACTGCTTGATATAATGCCCCATTGACACCATATATCTGCAGTGAATAGCTTCTCTCTTGGCACCTGGTCATATGCCTTTTCCAAATCGACAAAACTTAAATACAGATCTCTGTTATATTCCCATGCTTTCTCAACTATTTGTCGTAAAGTGAAGATCTGATCCTGACAGCCTCTATTTGGCCTGAATCCAGCTTGTTCTTCACCAAGCTTTTCTTCCACAATTCTTCTCAACCGTTTCTCAAGAATACCTGCATAGATCTTGCCAGGAACACTCAGTAGGGAAATACCTCTGTAATTCTCACATGAAGTTTTATTTCCCTTTTTATATATGGGTACTATTAGAGCTCTACTCCAATCATCAGGAATTCGTCCCTCTGTCCAGGCTTTCTGAACTATGCAGTGCAGCCACTGTAAGACTTTTATACCACCATACTTCAGCATTTCTGGTCGAATATCATTTACTCCTGCTGCCTTTCCACATTTCAAGCCGATTGCTTTTTCTACTTCAAGTATGGATATATATTCCTGACTGCATGCCTGGTCATTGTTTTTTACCACTGTGCTATCATCACTGCTTGTTTCATTTAGCAGTTTTTCAAAGTAATTACTCCATACTTCAAGAATATCTTTTTCTACCATTTTCATGTCACCTTTATTATCTCTAACTCCATTTACAGCACTCTTTTCTCCATTCCTAAGCTTCTTCAACAACCTCCAGAATATTTTGCCACCTTCTTGATATTTATTTTCTATATTCTTGCCAAAGTAGTCCTCCCATGACTTTTGTTTAGCTAGTTTTACACAGTGTTTAGCATTCTTGCATTTGTCTCTATATTCTCTAAGAGCACAAGCTGACTTATTTGACATTAACAAATAAGTTAATGTCAAATATTTCATATATTTTCTTCTTTTCCTTCACTGCCTCTTTAACTTTCTGTGTCCACTAGGGAGTTCTGATTTTTTTATCCTTACAGACAACCTCACCACATGCCTCTCTGGCAGAATCAATCAATGTTTTCTTCAGAGTTTGCCACTGAATCTCCAAGGTTTGATTCCTGTTCTCAAACTCTTTCATTTTTTCTTCAATAATCTTTGTATTTTAGTCTACAGTTCACATCTGAGAGCTGCTCAACTTTTATTCACACTAAAACTTTCTTACATGTTATTCTTTTCAATATGAAATTCAATTTTATCCTGCTCAAGACTAAACAGTGATCACTTCCAATTTCAAATCCTCTGTACACTCTGGTGTCCTGCACCAGGGAGAAAACATCACTATCAACAATAACATGGTCAATGAGACTTTTCTTATTCCTAGCCTCTTCTCTCCATGTGAATTTGTGCACATTTTTATGTTGGAACATGGTGTTAGTAATAACCAGTCCATGTCCTGAACAGAAATCCAACAGATATTTGCCATTATGATTAGCTTTGCTCTTTTCTCCAAATTTTCCCAAAATATTTTTGTATGTCTCACAATCATTTCCTACTCTGCTATTTAGATCCCCAACAAGGATAACTTTTCATTTTTCATTGTGTCAGTTGCTTTTTCTAAGGACTCAAAAAATTCTTCCACTTCTACTTTAGTAGAACCTTCTGTGGGACCATAGGCACAAATAAGTCTCATTGTCCAGTTCCCCATTCTCATATTTGCCCACATTACTCTACTTGAGACTGACTGCCATTCAAGAAGATTAGCCTCGTATTTTGTGTTGAATACTATGGCTACTCCTTCTTTTCCTTGATTGTCATTGCCTGAATATAACATTTTGTATTTATTGCTCAGAAAGATCTCACCAGTTTTGGTCTTTTTTGTTTCAGTCACCGCTATTATGTCAATCTGGTACTTATCTAATTCCTCAGCTAGCTCCATTTCTTTGCCATTCAGGCTTCTTACGTTGATAGTACTGATCTTTAACTCTGGTGATGTTGAATTGGGGATTATTTTCAGATTTGTTCCAGTAGCTGACTTTTCGCTGTTCGCCCTGGTTCCCTGGCGAAAACAACGGGGGCCTTGTTTAACTGGGTGATGCCCCAGCTGGCATGAAATTTTGTCATGTTGTACCATCATTTTTTTTTATTTTGGTTTAATCAATAAGAATACAATTTGGTCGGCTAAATCCCAAATTGCCAGCCCATCCTCGTTTGTTCAGTATCCAAGTAGATACCCAACAGGGTGCACCATGAGAAGGTGAGGATTGGATATTAGGTCAGAAGCTCTGGTCGGTTCTCCGCATTCCTTTAAAGGCTATGTGGAGGTCTCCTCTCAGTTATACAGCTTTGACCCTTAAGCACCCCCTATATATATATATATCTGACCCTCACATGAAAGGTCACAAGTCCTATAGAAAAGTAGTGATGTGTATTAGCAAGCGGATAAGAAGAAAGAAGGAACTGTTAATATTTTTTAATTGTTTGAGGCTATGTTTTGGGGAAGACAGAATAGGGGAAGATGTTCCAAGGAGCAGAAGTAGATGGAAAAGCTGGTTTGGTTAGTTTCAAGATGGACTGCAAAAGGATATTAAAAGGTTAGTAGTGGTTCTTGTTTTAATGATTTTGGTGGAAAGTGGAGGTATAATAGCAGCCAATTTAGCAGAGCATTGTTCATTAAAGTATCTGTAGAAGAGGACAAGGTAGAAATTAAATGTCTGTGAGAGAATGCATGAAGTGGATATGTGTGAGTGGGGATCATTAATTAACTGGATTGCACTCTTCTGGATAGAACTGAGCAATCTTTGAGAGAATTTTGGTGCACACCTCAAATATGGGAGTAATATTCCATGGTTAGTCAGATTTCTTATTTGTATAGAGTTAGCAGCTGTGAAGATTTGAAGTAGTGCCTTGTGAAAAAAAATACACCAAGTGTTTTGGCAGCTGCAGAAGCTATAGTTGAAATGTGTTTGTGCCAGGAAAGGTCAGAGGTATAGGTCAGTGTAATAAGGGAAATTGATCATGTTTAGATATTTCGGTGTTACTGAAGGTAAGGATCTCTTTCTTGTGAATGATCAGACAGAATTTTGATGGCAGTGAAATCTACAAGATGCCCCATTGGGATAAGCTAGATCAGAGTTCAGGCCACTGTTTGTAGTAGAGGTTGAGGATTTTGATACTTAAGCACCACAAGGTTTGTTGAATGAAATGGAAGAATTGAGTGTACTGTCATCAGCAAAGCTATAGATACGATCAAAAGTCTGTGAGAGCAGGTCATTCGTTTAGAGAACAGAACCCTGGGGTACTCCTGCACTATTGAGGAAACCGTCCACCATGACACATAGTGAGTGAGCAGTGAGAAAGTTGGTGATGGCAGTATGCTAAGTAGGTCTATGTGCCAAACCTGATCAAATACCTTTGAAATGTCAAGGACAACCACATAAGTTTTTTTATTTTTCCATGGCTTGAGTCCAGAGATGGGTGGTGAAAGTTATTTTAGCTGTAGATAGCAAGTAGCAGAATCTGTACTGTTGGTCACTGATTAGTTGTAGGTTTCTAGGTGGTTGTTGATGATTCTCCATAATTTTGGAGAGAACAGAAGTGACAACAATTGGACAGCAGTTTGTTGGTCGACTTTTATGATCTTTCTTTGTGATGGGCTGGATGTGGACCTGTTTTCATGTTGCAGGGTAGATGTCACAATAGATAGGAGGAGGATTTAAGAGTATAACATCACCACTTTTGATATCAGATTTCATACCACTTTCCTTCATAATGTGAGGTGTGCATGGTTGGCCAAGTAGATAGTACACCCGCTCTCCAACCAACAGGTTGAGGGATGGAGTCCCACCATTGGTATGGGTGTTTGTAAAAGACCTTTAGATGAGTTTGTATAGCTCCTTGTGTTTATAAAGGCTTGGCTTTAAAAAATAAAAATAAAATAAAAAATGACAGTGGATATAATATGTACCCTAGTTTCACACTTAATATCAAGTGGTCTTTTCTCTATCTCCTTCAATACTAATTGTTGACTTACAGTTCAAATAAGACTATGAATTGCCCAAGATAATGTCTCATTTGGGTAGTAATCACACCATACCACATAATGTAGCATTTTTAACAGTTTTTCTCTTGGCACCTTGTCATATGCCTTCTCCTGATTTACCAAACTTAAATACAGATCATTATTATATTTCCATAATCTTTGAGCTATTTGTCTTAAAGTGAAAAATTTTATCCTGACATCCTATATTTGGCCTGAACCCAGCTTGTTCATCTCCAAGCTTCCCTTCAGAAGTTTTCTTAACTTTTTCTCAGTACACTTGCATAAATCCTAACAGGAACACTCATTAGAAAAATTCCTGTATAATTTTCATAATGTTTTTGTTTCCCTTTTTATAGATAGGTGCTATGAGCTCATATCTCTGTAGCTCAGTCTGTATAGACAAAGCCCTTTGGTCGGAAGGACCTGGATTCAATTCCCATCTATGACATGAAGTGAGGAACCTTTATCTGGTCTCTTATGACTAAAGGTGAGTTAGCTGGTCTCATACAGAGGTGGAAGGTTTTTTCGCACAAAAACTCGGGGTTTTTCATCCCTCAGAACATGCAAACCGGCCCTGTAAACACACACAGATTACAGTCAATGAATACATATGACAATATGTGTGGGAGAGATAGGGTCCTCACCACGTGTCGTTATGCCCATAGTTAACCATGAGTCACATCATAATAATCAACCTCCTAGATAGGAGATGACACATGAATGGGAACGGCTATGAGCTCTACTCCAATCATCTGGAATATGACCCTCTGTCCAAGCCTTCTGAATTATGCAGTGTAGTCACTGTAAAACTTTTATACCTCTGTATTTAAGCATTTTCAGTTGAATATCATCAACTCCAGATGCCTTTCTGCATTTCCGGTTTTTGATGGCATTTTCACTTCAAGTATTGAGATGCATTCCTGCTTGTTTTCTATCACAGTGCTGTCTCTACTTGTTTTATTGGCAATTTTTCAAAGTAATCACTCCATACATGTAGAATATATTTATCTTCAGTTTTCATGTCACCTTTATTATCTTCGTTTCCATTTACAATATCAGTATTCTTTTCTTCATTTCTGAGCATTTTTGATAGCCTCCAGAATATTTTACCATCTTCTTGATATTTATTTTCTATGTTCAAAAGCCAACTGAAGTCTTTTGATTGGCTTTTGCTTAGTTAGTTGTAATAGTGCATTGCTTTCTTACATTATTCTCTGCACTCTCTCACAGCAGAAGCTGACTTACATGGCAGAAACTTTCAATATGCTTTCTTGTTTTCCTTGACTGCCTGCTGTTACTAATTCTTTGCACATCTATTTAAAGCATGCACTGATAACTGATACAATCTTGCTGCTGCATTTACATGAGATTCTGCAATATCAACGAACAGCTAACCTACCTACCTTTCTAAGATATTCATTGCTTCTTCAGCTTTAGTATTATATCCTTTCCACTGCCAAAATGATTGTTCAATAATGCAACTACTACTTCTAATTTAGTAGTTGCATCTTTTCCAAGTCATTTTTCTATAATCAGTTAACTCTTACTTGCCACATAACAAACATATACTCCCTAGGATTTTCTTTAACCTGTTCAGCTAATTTTCTCTCATCTGATGGCTTAATCTATATCACTTCTTGTTATGTACTTGTACTTAATAACACTATTCATCCATTTAGCTCCTGCCCAATTAACCCTTTCTGATTCAGAAAATATGGTTTAACATTATATTTTGCAAGCATTCCTTAAATGATTGCTACACAATAAATTATTTTCATGAAGAACTGGAGAGAAAAGTGATGCTTCTAGTTGCTTTACAAGTTCACCATTATTTTGTCCTCTGCAATTCTGCATATATCTCCTCCTAAAAGAAATTTCGACATGCCTTACCACCTTCCATATTTCTCCAAGTGATAATAAGATGACCACCTCATTTACTATTATAAATTTGGTTATCACCATCTTCAACAATCAATAAATTCCCTCTCTTACAAGCTGTTAAACATAATTATCCTTCAACAATAATGAAGGTATTTATTTTCTTGATCCTGAGAATTAGTAATAATATTTTTGGTTTACAGATCAAGTGTTGATCAATTTTTATTAACTTAACGAACTAGTTTCGCCAAACTTTAACTGTTGGCGTCTTCAGGGCACTTACATATAGGCTGAAGCAATCTCACAATTATGTGTAACTATAAAACTGACAAAAATAACTGTAAAAAACTGACTAGAATAATTACAAATAAACTAGTACCGAACGTGCGTGAAACACGTATCGTGTGTACAAGATTAGCTAGCTGTTGCTAAGGAACTTTCTGTAGTTTGTATTAAAGTTCATTTCTTTTGTTTTTAAAGATTTGATTAGGTTTTCCATATCTCTGGGAGTATTAGGCCTTGATTTCTGTTAAGGATGACAGTAGAACGGGCGACTGTGGCTGCTTCTTTGAAAATTCTTGAATGGTAATCTTCCTCTAAGTAAGGGGAACAACTTTTGTCCCACTCGATGACATGGTTAGTTGTAAAGAAATGAGACCGTAGGCTAGAAATGTCCTGTCTGTTGTTTTTGACATAGCCAATGTGCTCTTTTTGCCTGATTTCAAGGCTTCTCAAAGTCTGTCCGATGTAACCAGAGCCACACGAGCATGGAATATTATAAACTCCAGCATATTTATAGAAAGGGTGGTTGTCTTTTGTCTTCTTCACTCCAAGAAGACTAGTCAATAAAGTCCTTTTCTCTGAACCATCACAAAAAGAACAAGAAGATATTCAATATATAAAAACTATTGCAATTCCGTTTGTAAGTGGCATCTCCTACAAGCTCGCCAGCCTCCTCAAACAACACAAAATAAGAGTAACATTTAAACTAATAGAATCTATTCGTAAACCTAAGATCTCCAAAAGACAACCACCCTTTCTATAAATATGCTGGAGCTAATAATATTCCATGCTCGTGTGGCTCTAGTTACATTGGACAGACTTTGAGAAGCCTTGAAATCAGGCAAAAAGAGCACATTGGCTATGTCAAAAACAACAGACAGGACATTTCTGGCCTATCGCCTCATTTCTCTACAACTAACCATGTCATCGAGTGGGACAAAAGTTGTTCCCCTTACTTAGAGGAAGATTACCATTCAAGAATTTTCAAAGAAGCAGCCACAGTCGCCCGTTCTACTGTCATCCTTAACAGAAATCAAGGCCTAATACTCCCAGAGATATGGAAAACCCTAATCAAATCTTTAACAACAAAAGAAATGAACTTTAATACAAACTACAGAAAGTTCCTTAGCAACAGCTAGCTAATCTTGTACATGCTATACATGTTTCACGCACGTTCGATACTATTTTATTTGTAATTATTCTAGTCAATTTTTTACAGTTATTCTTGTCAGTTTTAGAGTTACACATAATTGTGAGATTGTTTCAGCCTATATGTAAATACCCTGAAGACGCCAACAGTTAAAGTTTGGCGAAACTAGTTGGTTAAGTTAATAAAATTGATGAACACTTGATCTGTAAACCAAAAATATTATTATCCTTCAACAAATTAGTAAATTCCCTTTCTTACCTTCTATGTCTTGTTTCCTCTTTTCATTTTATGTCACTATGGTTAAAATCTACCATAATAATTATTTACTATATACTGAGTTAATTTGAATTTGATTACATGTTTCTTATTCATTTTCTCAGTACCTACAGGCTTGTGATAAAATATTTTATTTAGCAATTTCCTTTCAGACTGTTTGCTATGGGATCTCTTTGATCCTATAGCAGACGGACTCAAACTGCAACAGCCATTTTCTCAATTTCTTTCTTCTCCTCTTATGTATCTTCCTGAAAATTAATATAGTTGTCAAATAATAGACATTAGCATTGGAAATAAATACATGAAAAATGAGGCAGCCATTTTGATGAATCACAGTCCATCTTCAGTGCAATCATTGCAGCAAACTAATTCAACCAAGGAAAAAGGTTAACAACCAGCTAACCATGCAAAGCTGATAGTGAAATGCTAGAGAAAACAAAAATAACAAAAGGGAGATCAGTTCAGGAAACTTGGCAGAAAGATTAATTAAATAATTAATTAGTTACTGCACAAGATAAAATTTCTCCCAAACTTTTAAAATAGATAAGTTGGCAATCCAATTTAAGTTATAACAATGGAACAGCATCAGAGCTCTCCTTGAAACTAAAACTAGAGTTCATGTTTATAACTGCTTCTACAACGTGGATACCTTTGAAATACATAGTAAGAAAGAATTCTGTTTTTATATACAGTATATGTATATATAAAATCATGAGTCTATTATTCACACACATACCAGACCTACACTGCAGAAAATTCCTGTGTACCACAGGAATCGTTTCTAACAGTGGATAATTTGCTATAGTAAGTTTTCTCATATCATTGTGTCTATTTCAGGCTGTAACTTTTTAGCAGTGTGTTAAAATGGTGTTTGCCACATCAAGAGTTGAATGATCATAGTAATGACAGTATATGCAGCAAGTTACTTTGTTTTAAAAAAAACTGCAGCGTCAAGATCATAGACTGACAGGTCTCAGCCTATCAGTCTATGATCTTAGGACTAGTATTCCTCAAGGTGCTCCTGTTTACTCATTGACTTCACGTACCTGTGATTTTTTTTTTTTTTTTTTTTTTGGTACACATCAAGAAACAGGTATTCATGGAGTTCATAACCAATGCTATCCTGAACAGACTGGTCTTCTGATGCAAAGACAAAATGATACTATCTGCATGAATATATAAATTAGCCAGAATATATTAATTATTATATTAATATATTATTATCGAAATATATTAATTAGCATGAATTAGTTGGTCTGGTTGGCCGAGTGGTTAGCATATCTGCTCTCCAGCAAAAAGGCTACAGGTTTGAATCCAGCCGTGGGCATGGATGTTTGTGATTGTCTGTGAAAATACTAGTGGTGGGTGGTATATGGTGTTGGTGTAGTTACAGTTAGTTGTTGGTGGAGACAGAGAGTTATAAAGTAGGTGCCCTCCCTCGATGAGTCCTTCCTTGGAATCCATTGAGGTGTCATGTAATAATAATAATATCCTTGTCTGTCAGTCAAGTATTACGATACTTCTGATATTACTAACAAGACTAATAGTTCATTCCATAGATTTACGAGTATTCCATTCTGTGATGTAACATTCACCCCCTCCTCTGACTTCCACCCTTAAAACTCTTTTCCTGGGCTGTTCACATCATCCACCTCTTTCATCAATCAGCAGACTAGCCAAATGATATGAATCCCTTCTCTATTAAAATTATCCCGCATGCTGTTCATTATTACTTATTTATTTATGTTTTCTTTATGCGTAGACTGATTAGGTAATATCTAATAATCAACTTAAACAAATATATTTGGTAACATATTTGACTGCCAGCTTAAAACTGCAAGCATGGGCTAAATATTCTAATGAACAAAATTCTCCAAATATTCCTAGTTATGTCATAAAACTAAAATGTTTCACTTATATAAATAGGTGGTGGAAAAAACTATCATATTTTTTCTCCCCTCTCAACTGTAACAATAGTTACAAAATAATAAATATATTTAAACGATCAGTGGCCTAAATACAAAAATAAATAAACTATCTCGGTATTCAGATGAGAACTGATTATGAAGCATCTGACACAAACAATGTACAATGGTAAACCAAGAGTGATTATGAAGTGATTATGCAAATAAATAGAGTAGGAGTAATATGGATGAATGGTGAAACCAGGCAAGCAGTTTGCAAAAAGAAAACATTATGGAGAAGGTATGACAATCATGGTCAGCATGGGTCTCGTTTTAGCAACTTGCTTGACATTTTATGATAAGGTGATGAATGGATTAGATAAGGGAGAGTTATATATAGTAATATTCTTGAACTCTGCAGAGCCATTTGATAGATTACCACATAATAATCTAGTGTATAAGCTACTTATTTATAAGATGGAAATGGACAACAGATTGGCTTCATGGATTAGATAATGATCTAAAAATACATACAAGTTGTGTATGATGAAGCAGTGGTCCAAGAAAGGAAGGACAGCAATGGCATGTCTCAGGTTCTATCCTTTAGTCCTTGTGAGATTTTGAGTGGATCAAATAAGGATCTTCAGTTGTTTGCTGATGACACAAAGTTTTGCAGGTAAGGAAGATTTGAACAGACTTTCATCTTGGACAAATAAATGTGGGTTACAGTTTTAATTTATTGAAACCAAAACTGCAACCTCCATTCATTTGTAAATGCAAATTGCACTTTGGAGTGCAGAAACACAAGGCTGTGTACGATACTGGTGGAACTGAATTTCAGGAAGTGGATGAAATTCAAAATCTGAGGATGAGAGCTGAAGTAGACTGAAATTTAGAGGATGCATTGCTAGCATTCTAGATTGTCAAAGTACTCTTTATCATATTAGTAATGCAATATAAAGACTAGATATCAGATTGCTGCTATGGTAAACAGTACTTTGACAAATACAAATAAGGGGATGGTTATATCACTATATAAAGCATTGGTCACCTAGTTTTCACTGTGATGTGAAAACACTGAACAGGGTTCCAAGAAGAGTGACCAAGTAAACATTAAAACTCCAGAATGTTGGTTATGGGGGAGAGGTAATTTTAGGAGAGGGGAAAAAAGAGGTAATATGACAGAGATGTTTTAATTAGTGAGGAGATTGCAAAATTCGATGCAGCATAAATTTTTATATTTTTTATTGCATCGACTTTTACAGAGGTCACATCTAGAAAGCTTGTAAAAATAAACTTTGTTATTGTAAATAGAATACTAAAAGCCTAAGTATAAAGCCCAAAGGGAATTAGCTTGCTCGCTCGCATAAACAAAGAATGTAAAAATGGTAAAGCCAAGGGCAATGCCTTGCTGTCAGAAGGTTATTTGATGTTAGTGCTCTGATTAAAGTGTAAGAGAGCCCTTTTGTTTAGACGTTCAGTCTTAGACGACCCTCAAGGTCAGTGGAGAAAGGGGCAGCAAGATACTTACATAGTTCCACAGTCTGGTAAAATGGATTAAAGACATACGAAAGGGGAAGAAAAGAGAAGTAGGCGGAAATTTTAGATCAAGAGAGTCACGAAGAAATATCTGAGGTTCCAAAACCTACATCCAGAGTTTGCATGAGAAGATATGGGGATTTCAACCCTTAAACCAAGGTTCCAGAAAAGACTGAATATAAGGCAAGGATCTTCAACCAGGGTCAACAGTTTTGGCTAGAACAGAGAAGTCGAAAGGAGGCAACGAGGTGGAGGTCGATCCACAGCAAATCGTCCAGATCAAAAATGAAGGTTACCAGAAGCGATTAACTAAGGAGAGAGCAGCCGAGCCGGACACAATGCGTTGCCAATCAGACAAATCTGCATGTGCTCCGTATGCTGAATCCCCTTTGCCCGAAGCTCCAAGACGATGGGAAATCGCGTTCCAGATCCGCCAATCATTCTGAATGAAATGCCAGTAAAGAACTCAAAACCCGAGATGGAAAAGGAAACTAAGGGCTCCGAGATGAATAGAGAAGAAGTGCACAAAAGGCAAAAAGAATTCATGTGAGTCAATTGTTGTATATTATTTTTGTATGTGATGTAAGGGAACTACCTTAATGGACTGCTAAGTTTAATGTGATAAGATGGTTATAGCTTGAAAATAATTAATGCAATTTTATGGTTGGAATTATTAAGTGTATGGATCAGCGCATAGCAAATTCCTAAGAAGCGATTGGGCATAATGTTTAATTGTTAATTGTAAGGAATTCTAAGGCTTTATGCTGCATAATTACAGAAAATTACCATAGTGATTCTAAATTAGTTTGCTTAAAATAGGAGTGTCATAAATTATATTGCAGTAATTTTGTAAGATATGTTACATAATTGTGGAAGTATGCTGTAGAAGTTTGTCATATAGAGTGTAGCTTAAGTTAAAGATATAAGAAGCAACTTCCCTATTGCATGTATTGTATATTCAGTCTTAGTATTTAATAAACATGCTTGTTATTTATATTCAATGAGTACCGCCTGATCTTTAATATGCAATGCACTGTTTCAAAATAAACTCGATCCTGTGAGCAGTGGGAACTAAAAGGAACACATAGAGAGACACGACTGTAATTTAATTAAGAGAGAGAGGATTTGGATTAACTAAAGACCTACTGGAAGTACTACTACTTCTTATACCACAAGGAGGCCTAGTGTCTTTAGAGTCTTTAATAAATAATAAATTTCTAGTGCTCTCAGGTATAAGAATATAGTCATGGAAGGTAGAGTAAGAGATAGAACCAAGAATAGGAATTAAATAATACAGCATAAATAGATAGCCATAGTTTACAATGGCATAGCAGAATCAAACCATTTAAAAGATGTTATTTAGATTAATACAGTGATTATAGAAAGAGTGGTGGTATGACAGAGAAGTGCAAGAGACCATTCCTGTAAGTTGTGTAAAGATGTGATGAAGAGAGGATATGAGAATTTTTAGTTGGAGAGTGGTTAGTTATTCCCATGTGGTGTCATTTGACACTGTATGTTCACTCCCATACCTCAGTGGATTTTGGGAGTGAATCCTTCTACTAGAAGAAGTGATAAGGTCACAGATGCCTTTCCACAAACAGTTAGTGGGATAATCACAAACATCCATATCCCTGGTAGGATTTGAGTCACTTGACCAACCAGGACAGCATTTGCAGAGTGGTAGGTGATTGAAATGCATTCACAGAATGCATTGTGAATACTGGGAATGTAAGGAACATATATGTATTTAACGTTTAATATAATAAATATGTTGCTAGTTGAATGGACATTCTATGATGAGTCCAATCAGTGCATGGAGACTGTTGTAATAATAATAATAATTTATTTCCATTAACACAAATAGTCTGTTTTTATGTATCCATAAAAAAGTATTCCAATATCTAGTTAAATATTAACAATTACAAACATACCTCAACATCACAAAATATCAATGTTTTCTCTCCAGAAGGGCTCCATGATAGACCACACACAGATATTTCTTTTTCATGTTTGTGCCTATTGAATTTCATCAAAAGAGAATAATGAAAAACTTTGCAGTGTGCTTAACAGAACATCACATGATTTTCTAAAACCCAATTTAATTCTAAGGAAAGTTATAAAACTGACACCTTTCAAATATGTCAATTGTTTCTCATAAATGGATTACTTACCTCATCATATTCATCAAATTCATGCCATGTACCCTCAAGGGGTGTACAGGATATGATGGTACTACATGAAAAAAAATTACTCTCATTATAACTTCCTATCTACAATTTTTCTCCAAATCACTCTGTTACTTGTCAAGACTCCAACATCATCAGATCTTATATTTCTATCGTTTAAGGCACTTTGTACCATATCAATCCACCTATATCTTGGTATTCCTCTGGGTCGTTTTCCTGCCGGCCTGGCAGAGAACACTTGTTTTGCTAATCTTTCCTCGCCCATTCTGTTTAAGTGGCCATACCACCTGAGATTAGCTCTGCTATCACATTCCTGGATGCTGACAATGTCAAGTTCTTTCCTAATATCCTCGTTTTTAATATGATATTGCCATCTGTTCACGCCTATAATCTTTCTCAGGACTCTCATATCTGCAGTCTCTAGTCTTTGATCAAGTGTTTTACATCTGACCCAGCTCTCAGATCCATTAGTTAAAACTGGTTTGAACACTGTCTTGTATACAGCTAATTTAGTGTTCCGACTAATTGCTCTCTTATTCCACATGAATTTATTCAGTTGACATCCTACCATACCAGCTCTGCTGATTCTGTTGTCAATTTCTATATTTAATTTACCATGTTTGCCAAAAATCGTGCCTAAGTAGCTGAAATGTTTTAGTTGTTCCACAGGTTCTCCATTCACAACACAGGTGATATTTTCAATGATTTGGCCTATTTTCATTGTCTTTGTCATTTTATTGCTGACCTTCATACCATATCTATTACAACACTTTACTCAATTTACTCAGAGAACCTTGCAGACTTGTAGCGGATTTATTTAGAAGTATAACACTGTCCGCATAAAGCAAAGAGCTGACATTAACATCTCCAATTTTGATATCACGTTTAATACCACTTTCCTTCATAATGTGATCCATATAGATAATGAATAACAGAGGGGTTAATGTACATCTTTGTCTCACACCAGATTTAACATTAAACCATCTTCCTGTACTTCCTTCAATTCTATCTGCTGACTTACAACTCAAATAAAGACTAAGTATTGCTTGGTATAATGCCCCATTGACACCATATAACTGTAGCGTATTAAACAGCTTCTCTCTTGGTACCTAGTCATATGCTTTTACCAAATCGACAAAACTTAAACACAGATCTTTGTTATATTCCCATGATTTCTCCACTATTTGTCGTAAAGTAAAGATGTGATTCTCACAGCCTCAATTTGACCTGAATCCAGCTTGTTCTTCACCAAGCTTTTCTTCCACAATTCTTCTCAACCGTTTTTCAAGTATACTTGCATATATCTTCCCAAGAAAACTCAGTAGAGATATACCTCTGTAATTCCCACATTAAGTTTTAATTCTCACATTAAGCCTCTACACACAAACACATTAAGTTTTATTTCCCTTTTTATACATGGGTACTAGGAGAGCTCTACTCCAATCATCGGGAATTCGCTCCTCTTTCCAGGCATTCTGAACTATGCAGTGCAGCCACTGTAAGACTTTTATACCACCATATTTCAGCATTTCTGGTCGAATATCATCTATTCCTGCTGCCTTTCCACATTTCAAGCCTTTGATGGCTTTTTCTACTTCAAGTATGGATATGTATTCCTGACTGCATGCCTGGTCAGTGTTTTTTTATCACTGTGCTGTCATCACCGCTTGTTTCATTTAGCACTTTTTAAAAGTAATTACTCCATACTTCAAGGATATCTTTTTCTCCTGTTATCATGTCACCTTTATCATCTCTAACTCCTTTTACAGCACTCTTTCCTCCAGAATATTTCGCCACCTTCTTCATATATATGTTCTTGCCAAAGTCCTCCCATGACTTTTGTTTAACTAGTTTTACACACTGTTTGGCTTTCTTAGATTTGTCTCTGTATTCTCTAAGAGCACAAGCTGACTTATTTGCCAAGAACTTTTCATATGCTTTCTTCTTTTCCTTCACTGCCTCTTTGACTTCCTGTTTCCACCATGGAGTTATAATTCTTCTATCTTTGCAGACAACTTCACCATATACCTCTCTAGCTGAATCAATCAGGGTTTTCTTCAAGGCTTGCCACTAAATCTCCAAGGTTTGGTTCCTGTTCTCAAAGTCTTTCATTTTTTTTTTCAATATTCTTTGTGTATTTTAGTCTACAGTTCACATCTGAGAGCTGCTTAACTTTTATTCGCTTAAGAACTTTCTTACATGTCATTCTTTTCAATATGAAATTCAATTTTATCCTACTCAAGACTAAATAGTGATCCCTTCAAATTTCAAATCCTCATACACTTTGTCCTGCACCAGGGAGATGACATCACTATCAACAATAACATAGTCAATGAGACTATGTTATTGTTGATAGTGATGAGACTTTTCTTATTCCTTGCCTCTTCTCTCCATGTGAATTTGTGCACATTTTTATGTTGGAATATGGTGTTAGTAATAACCAGTCGATGCCCTGAGCAGAAATCCAACAGATATTTGCCATTATTATTAGCCTTGCTCTTTTCTCCAAATTTTCCCAAAATATTTTTGTATGTCTCACAATCATTTCCTACTCTGCTATTTAGATCCCCAACAAGGATAACTTTTCATTTTTCATTGTGTCAGTTGCTTTTTCTAAGGACTCAAAAAATTCTTCCACTTCTACTTTAGTAGAACCTTCTGTGGGACCATAGGCACAAATAAGTCTCATTGTCCAGTTCCCCATTGTGATATTGCCCACATCACTCTACTTGAGGCTACCTGCCATTCAAGAAGATTAGCCTCTTATTTAGTGTTGAATACTATGGCTACCCTTTCTTTTCCTTGATTGTCATTGCCTGAATATAACATTTTGTATTTATTGCTCAGAAAGATCTCACCAGTTTTTGTCTTTTTTGTTTCAGTCACCCCTATTATGTTGATCTGGTACTTATCTAATTCCTTGGCTAGCTAAATTTCTTTGCCATTCTGGCTTCTTACGTTGATAGTACCGATCTTTAACTTAGCTGACTTTTCACTGTTCGCCCTGGTCCCCTGGTGAAAACAACGGGGGGGGGGGGGGGGGGGGGGGTATCTGGGCGACACCTCAGCTGGCATAAAATTTTGTCATGTTGTACCATCATTTTGTATTTTGATTTAACCAATAAGAATACAATTTGGTCGGCTAAATCCCAAATTACCAGAGCCTATCCTCATTCGTTCAGTATCCAGGTAGATACCCAACAGGGTGCACCACGAGAAGGTGAGGATTGGACATTAGGTCAGAAGCCCTGTTCGGTTCTCTGCATTCCTTTAAAGGCTATGTGGAGGTCTCCTCTCAGTTATACAGCTTTGACCCTCTTAGTTAATCTGAGCGTGTAATATATGTGTTTCATGATATATATTTTTGCATTAATACTGCAGGTGCACTGTGGATGAGAAACGTATGCCCAAAATACTGCTCATATGCTTATTAAAGTTTTATTATTATTATTATTATTAAGAGAGGCCTCCAGGGAGTCAGTAACTCATCGAGGAAGACCACATACTACACACACCAACTATAATATTTATTCTTGAATTCATTCATACTTCTTGCACATAACACACCAAATACCAATCCGATCCAGTCGCGCACCACCCTATGAGAGAAAAACTAGCCCTCATCTGCGCCCCCACACCTCTTAGTGGAATTCATTCTCAGCTTCCAAGGATGCCCTCTTGTCCTTTCTCCACCCTACATAAAAAGGAAAAATTCCATCAACTGAAATCCTCAATGATCCTTTCAGAAGTTTGTATGTCTCAATCACATCACCCCCTCTTTCCCCTGTTTGCTAGCATCTGCAGTCTACAAATTCTCAATTCTTCAAAATCAGTATTCCACAATCCCAGTACCATAAATTATATTTAGTTTAATCCTTTATCCAAGTGTAAGCAAACAAAGCTTGCACCTGAAGTATCTTCAGGACTGAGGCAACTCATGGTAAAGGTGGTATAAGTTCTCATCACTTGCCTTAGTATCTCCCATAGTGCAAAGCACATCTCCTTGCAGACATGTATAATGATATGCATTAAGGGATGGTAAATTTATCATAACATGGGCAGCCCAAGCTTTAGAATACACATTGTAATCAAGTGAACTAACACCTTCATTACTGAATAATATCCGGCAGTTATATGTAACACAGAATATCAAAGTTTATTTTTATTACTACACTACATTTCTATCCATTACATTATTCATTATATTTTATTATGAAATAAATCATACTGGCTAAAATTTATTTTACAATTATCAAATGTAATTATTTGGTTAATTTAAACTATTTTGGAAAAAAAAAAATCATGACAGACATAAAATGTGATGGAATTAGTGATAGAATAATGCAGCTTGTATCCGAATGTATTGCAAAACAAATCTCATTTATCTAGGTATATGCAGCACAACAGGTAACTGCTGCTTAAATCCTACAACCACTCCTCAAATAATGTATTTTTCTCCACATCGAAACCTTTCAAAGTTTTAGAAATACACCAAAAGACATCACATGAAAAACAGTTGGACAATATTGTTCAAAATAAAATTTTAATGATCTTTGATCTCAATTCATGGGCCATGGAAGGCAGAACAGAAAAAATTTTGGGTATTTAGTTTTGGTCAAAGAAATGAAGGATGAAAGTTAATAGATTTCTCCATCAGGAGTGATCTTGAAATTGGAAACAATGTTTGAGAAAACAAAAAACCACAGAATCACTAGGTATAGTTGGGATGTGAGCAAAAATTGATACTAGATTATTTCATCCTTGATATATTAAGGATGAAATCATGTCCATCTAAATAATGACTTAGATGGACATGATAGGCTGCTAACAGCCACCTTTAAGATATATGTGGAATTGATACTAGATTATTTCATCCTTGATAAGTTAATTACAGATAATCCAAGTGAAGAATGTGAAATATTTCAAGATTTAATGATAAGAACAATAGAGGTGTCTGTATGTGTGTGTGTGGAAGCAAGAAAGAAAAACATGATGGTAGAATGAGGAAGTTAAAGAAGCAGTTAAGTTATAAAATAAAAAGCTTTTTAGAAGTTCATAGAGACCCAGTAGGAAGATGATGATGATGATGAAATTGTTTAGTGATAGAAAGAACCATATAAAAATTAAATGAAGAGGAATAAAGTTAAAAAGCTGGGTCAAATGTATACATAAATTGGAATAAGATATTAAAGAGAACAAGAAAATGTTACAGGGGTTAATAAAAACCAAACAAAAAGTAATGGGGTATGGATTCTTAATAAATGGAGATGGAAATCATGCCAACTAGAAGAGATATTAGCATATCAGAATGGCAACATTCTTTCAGAAATCTATTAAACAAAGATAAAACCATAGTGAATAAACTCAAATTAATACAGATGTAATAAAGATAATAGAGACTGGCAGAGGATAAGTAATTTTAAGGAAGATGTATAATGCACAATTCCATGGGACAGATGATTTGCACACTAAACTCATCAGAGCTGCTGGTAGTTCAGAACTAAAATGGTAGTGTGACATCCTTAGGCTAATCTGAGAAAGAGGGTGATACTAATGGGATCAAGGGGATAAATCCTCCAATACACGAGGATGGTCTCAAATGTTCTCAGCCTAACAATTAAAAAATTAATTTATAATTTCAAAATTATTTTTATTTTTCAACATAATCTACCTTAATACTATTACATTTATTCCAGCGATGCTCCAGCACCATTATCTGGTCCCTGTAATGGTTCTCAGTAAGATCTGTAAAATACCCCTCTACAGCTGCAATCACCTCTTGATTTGAAGAAAAATGCTGACCAGCAAGGAAGAGTTTTAGTTTTGGGCTGATAGAACCTTTCCTGATGATGGAACCAACTTTGTCTTCTTTACCGCTGAACAACTGGCTTCTGTCCACTATTTTGACTGCTGTTTGGATTCTGGTGTGTAATGGTGAATGCAAGTCTCATCCATAGTAATAAATCGACACATAAAATCAGTTTTATTCTCGTTAAAATGCTCAAAGCACTGTTGAGGATTTTCATGTGAATGCGTTTTTGATCTGCTGTGAGCAAGCGTAGCACCTATCTCGAGCAAATTTTTCATTTGCAATTCTTCATGCAAAATATATCCTACGTGTTCTTTTGAAATGCCTATAATCTCAGCAATTTCACACACTTTGACTTGCCGGTCATCCAATACCATATCTCACTCGATCAATGATTTCTGGTGTTGTTACACTTTTTGGACATCCTTCACGTGAATCATCTTCAAGGCTGGTACAGCCACGTTTAAACTCAGCAGCCCATTTCTTAATTGTCGAAAATGAAAGAGAAGAGTGCCCATAAACTCCTATGAACTTCGAATGAATTTCTTTTGGCATTAAACCTTCTTTTACAAAGAATTTTATAACCGCACAATAAGAGAAAGAGCCTATAAACTCTTATGAACTTCAAATGAATTTCTTTTGGCATTAAACCTTTTTTTTGCAAAGAATTTTATAACCGCACGATAAGAGAAAGAGTGCCCATAAACTCTTATGAACTTCGAATGAATTTCTTTTGGCATAATTAAACCTTCTTTTACAAAGAATTTTATAACCGCACGATACTCAATTTTATCCATTTCAAAGGATACAGACAACACTTTTGCATCAGACAGCTTAGAAAAAAAAAAATTGTACCGATAGTGTTGTCATCTATGGCCAGGCTGAGAACTTTTCAGACCACTCTCGTATATGAAGCATAATAACTACGGAGGATTAACATTGTCACTGTGCAAAGATTTATGAAAGGATAATGGCAACAAGAATAAGGGATAAAAAATAGAGAAACATCTAAGAGAAGAGCAGTTTGGTTTCAAAAAAGGGAAATGTCGATTTGATTTTCACTGTAAGAGAAATGGAAAAATACTGGAATTTGGAAAGAGTATTTATGATATTTTTTTATTTGGATGAAAACCTTGGATTAGGTTCAACAGGAAAAATTCTGAGAAAGTTTGGTAAAGAAAGACAGAAATAGGAAAAGAAATACCAATGATGAAAACATATATATGTTAAAAGTAAGAGCTGTGGGAAGACTAAATCTGGTAACTCAGAGTAGTTTACACTTAATCATGGACTGTGACAAGAAAGTGTCTTATCTCCATTGCTGTTCAGTGCAGTGACGAATGATGTCCAAGATATGGTTAAGACTAGTAAGGAGAAATAGTTGTGTTTGCTGGTTTGTTTGTTTTGGGTTTAATGATGCAAAGACAACTAGGGCCATATGTACTGGTCATGTGCACCAGAAACAATGTAAGAAAATAAGCAGCATGCATAGGTTGAAAAATCTGTACACAAAAACAAACAAACATTTTTAGCAGTAAACAAAACAATAAAAATAAATAAATAAAAAGAGTACAAACAGATAAAAATAGTTTAGTAAAACAAATGTAAAGTATGTGTAAAAAATAGGCGTAAGAAGGAGGTATAAAAAATTGTAGAAAAATTCATAACAAACCAGATTTTAAAAGTATATATATATATATATATAAACAGCAAATTAAACTAATAAAACTAATATGCATATAATTTATATAATATGGTAAACACTGATGCTCAAAAAAAAAAAATAAATAAATAAAAAATTGAAAAACCACAATGACACTTTATGACTATTAAAATTTGTCTGGGTGTATAATGACTAATTATACACCCAGACATTATATACTAATTATGAAGGTGATTGCTCTTAATGGACAAAATAAGGGCAACTGATTAAAATATGATTGATGGTAAGTCCAGTGTTCCAGAACTCACACACAGGCAATGATTATTTGTCTCTCTCTCTGCCTGTTTACTGAATGATATTTGCCACTAGGATAAAAGTATGTCTGATAGTCTGCTGGTAGTCAGCAAATTGGAGATACATAATTCAAGTGTAGCTTCCTTAACTGAGAGATGAGATGTCAGATTCAGGAAAAGCCTGATGTTTCTATAACTCCTGACATCTTACTGTCTATAAAGAATCTCATGAATATGGGTATATGATACACCTTTGGTAGTGATGCAATCATGTATTTGAATGCAAACTCTATACCACACAGCTCAGCTGAAAAGTTATTACATTCTAGTGGAATCTAAGCAGATATTATGTTGTCTGGAAAGACAGCAGATAATCCAACTAGGACCTCTGATTTTGATTCATCTGAGTACAGAATAAGAGGCACAAAATGAGTATCCAATTATATGAGCTTGAAAGAGCTGCTTCAGTGAAGATTCAAATGCTCCAGTTGCAATTCTTATGGTTTGACAGTGAACAGCACCTATCAATCATAGAGTTCTCTCTCTCTTTAGTAGAAGCATAAGATTTAGAATCCATATAAAGTTTTGATCTAATCAGTGTTCTGTACAATCTAAGTAGGAGTGCTTAAGTGTCAAAGCTGTATAACTGAGAGGAGACCTCCACATAGCTTTTAAAGGAATGCAGAGAACCGACCAGAACTTCTGACCTAATGTCCAATCCTCACCTTCTCGTGGTGCACCCTAATAGGAATCTACCTGGATACTGAATGAACGAGGATGGGATGGCAATTTTGGATTTAGACGACCAAATTGTATTCTTATTGGCTTAAACCACAATATTAAATGAAATGATGACAACATGACTGAATTTCATGACAGCTGGGGCGTCGCCCAGTTAAACAAGGCCCCCCACTGTTTTCGCCAGGCAACCAAGGAAAACAGCAAAAAGTCAGTTACTGGAACAAATCTTAAAATGCATCCCAACTCGATATCACTAGAGTACAAGATCGGTATTATCAAAATAAGAAAACCGAATGGCAAAGAAATAGAGCTAGCTGAGGAATTGAATAAGTACCAGATCAACATAATAGTGGTGAATGAAACAAAAAAAGGTGAGATCTTTCTGAGCAATAAATGCAAAATGATATATTCAGGCAATGACAATCAAGGAAAAGAATGAGCAGCCATAGTATTCAACACTAAATTAAATATGAGGCTAATCTTCTTGAATGGCAGGCAATTTCAAGTAGAGTGATGTTGGCAAATATCAGAATGGGGAACTGGACAAATGAGATTCATTTGTGCCTATGGTCCCACGGAAGGTTTATTAAGGTAGAAGTGGAGGAATTTTTTGAGGCTTTAGAGAAAGCAGCTGACACAATGAAAAATGAAAAGTTTGTCCTTATTGGGGATCTAAATAGCAGAGTAAGAAATGATTGTCAGACATACAAAAATATTTTGGGAAAATTTGGAGAAAAGAGCAAGGCTAATAATAATGGCAAATACCTGTTGGATTTCTGTTCAGGACATGGAATGTTCCAACATAAAATGTGCACAAATTCACATGGAGAGAAGATGCAAGGAATAAGAAAGTCTCATTGACTATGTTATTGTTGATAGTGATGTTTTCTCTCTGGTGCAGGACACTGGAGTGTACAGAGGATTTGTAATTGAAGTGATCACCCTTTAGTCTTGAGCAGGTTAAAACTGAATCTCACATTGAAAAGAGGAACATATAAGAAAGTTTTAAAGTGAAAAAAGTTGAGCAGCTCTCAGATGTGAGCTGCAGAGTAAAATACACAAATATTATTCAAGAAAAAATGAAGGAGTTTGAGAACATGAATTCAAACCTTGGAGATTCAGTAGCAAGCGCTAAAGAAAACATTGATTGATTCAGCCAGAGAGGCATGTGGTGAGGTTGTCTGCAAGAATAGAAAAATCAGAACTCCATGGTGGACACAGGAAGATATAAAGAGGCAGTGAAGGAAAAGAAGAAAGCATATGAAAAGTTCCTGGCAAATAAGTCAGTTTGTCTCTGTATTCTCTAAGAGCACAAGCTGACTTATTTGCAAGGGAACTTTTGATATGCTTTCTTCTTTTCCTAAACAAAGTCATGGGAAGACTTTGGTAAGAACATAGAAAGTAAATATCAAGAAGGTGGCAAATATCTGGAGGTTGTTGAAGAAGCTCAGAAATGGAGGAAAGCGTGCTGTAAAGGGAATCAGAGATGATAAAGGTGATATGAAAATAGGAGAAAAAGATATCCTTGAAGTATGGAGTAATTACTTCGAAAAATTGCTAAATGAAACTAACAATGACGACAGCACATCGATAAAAAACACTGACCAGGCATGCAATCAGGAATACATATCCATACTTGAAGTAGAAAAAAGCCATCAATAGTCTGAAATGTGGAAAGGGCAGCTCGAGTAGATGATATTCGACCAGAAATGCTCAAGTGTGGAGGTATAAAAGTCTTACAGTGGCTGCACTGCAGTTCAGAGGGCCTGGACAGAGGACGAATTTCAGATGATTGAAGTAGAGCTCTCCTAGTACCCATATATAAAAAGGGAAATAAAACTGGATATGAGAATTGCAGAGGTATTTCTCTACTGAGTATTCCTGGTAAGGTTTATGCTAGTATACTTGAGAAATGATTGAGAAGGATTGTGGAAGTGAATCTTGGTGAAGAACAAACTGGATTCAGGCCAAATAGAGGCTATCAGGATCAGATTTTAACTTTATGATAAATAGTTGAGAAGTCGTGGGAATATAACAAGGATCTGAATTTGTTTTGTAGATGTGGAAAAGGCATCTGACAAGGTGCCAAGAGAGAAGCTATTCAAAATGCTACAGTTGTATGCTGTCAGTGGGGCATTATATCAAGCAATACCTAGTCTTTATTTGAGCTATAAGTCAGCAGTTAAAATTGAAGGAAGTACAGGAAGATGGTTTAATGTTAAATCTGGTGCCAGACAAGGATGTACATTATCCCCTCTGTTATTCATTATGTACATGGATCACATATAGATAATATGAAAGAAAGTAGTATTAAACCTGATATCGAAATTGGAGATATTAATGTCAGCTGTTTGCTAGCGGATGATGTTATACTTCTAAATAAATCTGCTATAAGTCTACAAGATTCCATGACTAAATTCAATAACTGTTGTAATAGATATGGTATTGTTATGTTGGAAGACATAACATTATTATCATTTAAACAAGCAAAATAATAATCTACCAGAAGTGAACGATTATGTAAAATTTTGTAATTTAGTAATGTATAATCTTATTTTAGTATTGTGGAATTTCAGTGTATAAAATATATATTAGTTACTTAGTCGGAAAATTTGTATGTGAACAACTAATCATTTTGTTAGAAAAGAGAAATCAAAATATTATACCAAATGTGTACGGCCAACTTCAATAAATCCGCTGTGTAGAACTGTGATCTGAGAGCTGGGTTAGAAGTAAAACACTTGACCAAAGACTAGAGGCCGCAGATATGAGAGTTCTGAGAAAGATTAGGGGCATGAGCAGATGGCAATATCATATTAAAAACAAGGATATTAGGAAAGAACTTGATATTGTCAGCATCCAGGAAAGCATTAGCAGAGCTAATCTCATGTGGTATGGTCACTTAAGCAGAATGGAAAAGGAAAGATTATCAAAACAAGTGTTCTCTGCTAGTTTGGCAGGGAAAAGACCCAGAAGAAGACCAAGATATATAGGTGGATTCATACGGTAAAAAGTCTTAGAAGATAGTAATATAAGATCTGACAATGTTGGAGGCCTTGACAGATAACAGATTGATTTCGAGGAAAACTGTAGATAGGATGTTAGTAATGATGCAAATTTTTCATGTAGCACTATCATATCCTGTACATCTCTTGAGGGTAAATGTCAGGAATTTGATGATGACAAGCTAAGCAGTATCTATCAGAACCCCAAAAGGTGGAAGATAAAGTATGAATTATGTTCACTGCTTTACAGCACTTGTCTCCTGACTGACATCTCATAACTGTGAGAGAGGAAACAGTTTCTTGTCAAAATATGACTCTGGAGAACTTGCCTTCTAGTACAACTGGGATTAAAGCTTGTCCTAGTCCAAATGAGGATGAATATCACATCTGCAGCAAACAGTCTTCTGCTTTGAAAATCTGAACCCATTTCCATGCGCTCATTTCAAAAGGTGGTGAATGGCTTGCTGCAGTCATCTTTCTATGATCCCCATATTACACCAATGACCAAATAAAGAAATGTAATCATGAATGAAGGGCATTCATGATAACATGATTGACCAAAGTATACACAGAGTATCCAAAGTATCCACACTTTTTCCAACCATTACTTATGGTTGGAAGAAGTTTTTAAACCAGTTATCGTGCTAACCTTAATTGCAAAAAAGCATGATACTTAAAAGTGATACTTTATGGGATTCGTTGGAAAATTCGGAAAAACACCAGGACTTGGAAAATTCGGTTGTACAAAAAGTTCTTCATAAAAAAATATATATTGTCTTTCAATATTCCAAATCTCCAAGCAATGTCACATGATTTTTCCATGTCAAAGAAAACCAATGCTAAATGCTCAGTTTTAGGAAGGCATCTCAAATGGATGCTTCCTCTGGATTAGATCTGTTGTATAATAATGCAGAAGCTAGATTGCTTTCTGGCTCTTCAGAAACCACAAAAGATAAGAGTTACCCATTTTGTGCCAGAATTTTGAACAAGCAGCTGTTCTGAGCAATCAAATGATAGTTAACTAAAGATTCTCGATCCTTCCCTGGCTTAAAAAAGGGAATAATAAAAATATCCTTTTGCCAGGTATCCAAAAATATGCTCTGAAAGAAAATTCTGTTATAAAGATACAACAGCTGATCCGTAGATGATGGCAATAGATGTTTGACTATTTCATAGTAGATTTATCTTATTCAACAGCAGTTGGGTGACCTTTAAGCAAAGCAGCTTTCATTCTTCTTTCATGAATGGCCTGTTGAATTCTTCAGTACCACCTGAAGAAAACAAAATTTTTTGTCTCTCTGATTTGCATTTTTGGGCAAGCAACTCAGGGGGATAATAAGATGCTGCTGGTGTTTTAGCAGAAATCTACCCGAGTGCATCGGTAACTGCTGTTGGATAAGCAACTAAGGGTTCATATTTTGTAATTAAAATGAAAAGGCAAATGGCTAGTTTTCTGGCACCTTAATAGAAATTAAGCGGATAAAAATCCTATGTTGTTATATAGCCAGTAAGTGAAACTCAAGATCGATAACTACGATCTATATGAGTTTCAATGCCGAAAAACTATCGGCGAAGGCAATTCGAAGCAAAGGTGGAGCAAGCTCCCTCACTATTCTTGATATTCTCTCATGATGTAAAACACAGCTCCTAGGAGATGTAATACTGTCATTACATTATGAGGAGAGGTCACTACCCAGACCAGTTTCAACCTTTTTTCAGGTCTCATCAGTGAGTAGGTAGACCTGGAAGATATCAAAGCTTAGTGAAAAGAACTTACATACCTTCACTATACGAATGCCATAAAGGTGTGCTTATATTTTGTAATTAAAATGAAAAGCCAAACGGCTAGTTTTCTGGCAACTTAATAGAAATTAAGCGGATAAAAATCCTATGTTGTTATATAGCCAGTAAGTGAAACTCAAGATCGATAACTACGATCTATATGAGTTTCAATGCCGAAAAACTAACCTTTATGGCATTCGTATAGTATGTAAGTTCTTTTCACTAAGCTTTGATATCTTCCAGGTCTACCTACTCACTGATGAGACCTCAAAAAAGGTTGAAACCGGTCTGGGTATGACCTCTCCTCATAATGTAATGACAGTATTACATCTCCTAGGAGCTGTGTTTTACATTATGAGAGAATATCAAGAATAGTGAGGGAGATTGCTCCACCTTTGCTTCGAACTGCCTTCGCCGATAGTTTTTCGGCATTGAAACTCATATATATCGTAGTTATCGATCTTGAGTTTCACTTACTGGCTATATAACAACATAGGATTTTTATCCGCTTAATTTCAACTAAGGGTTCATTATGTTCATGCAGAAAAGTGGATATCACAGTAAAGCAATTGCTCCCAAATAAGTTCTCATCAGTACTTGCTGGAAGCAAGTATGGTTACCCACAAGATAGTGATTCATCCATGGGCTGGTTCATCCTCTGTCCTGTCCTTATGAATTATGGTAGCATTTTGTATGCCAGATCATCACACATGTGCACAAATTCACATGGAGAGAGAAGAGGCAAGGAATAAGAAAAGTCTCATTGACAGTGATGTTTTCTCCCTGGTGCAGGACACCAGAGTTTACAGAGCATTTGAAATTGGAAGCGATCACTATTCAGTCTTGAGCAGGATAAAATTGAATTTCATATTGAAAAGGAATAACATGTAAGAAAGTTTTAAAGCAAATAAAAGTTGAGCAGCTCTCAGATGTGAACTGTAGCCTAAAATACACAAAGATTATTGAAGAAAAAATGAAAGAGTTTGAGAACAGGAACCAAACTTTGGAGATTCAGTAGCAAGCCTTGAAGAAAACCCTGATTAATTCAGCCAGAGAGGCATGTGGTGGCTGTCTGCAAGGATAGAAAAATCAGAACTCCATGGTGGACACAGGAAGTTAAAGAGACAGTGAAGGAAAAGAAGAAAGCATATCAAAAGTTCCTGGCAAATAAGTCAGATTTTGCTCTTAGAGAATACAGAGACAAATGTAAGAAAGCTAAACACTCTGTAAAACTAGCTAAACAAAAGTCATGGGAGGACTTTAGCAAGAACATAGAAAATAAATATCAAGAAGGTGGTAAGATATTTTGGAGATTGTTGAAGAAGCTTAGAAATGGGGGAAAGAGTGCTGTAAAAGGAGTTAGAGATGATAAAGGTGACATGAAAACAGAAGAAAAAGATATCCTTGAAGTATGGAGTAATTACTTCGAAAAATTGCTAAATGAAACAAGAAGTGATAGCACAGTGGTAAAAAACACTGCCCAGGCATGCAGTCAGGAATACATATCCATACTTGAATACTAAAAGCCATCAAAGGCTTGAAATATGGAAAGGCAGTAGTTCAGAGAGCCTGGACAGAGGGAAGAATTCCCGATGATTGGAGTAGAGCTCTAATAGTACCCATATATATAAAGGGGAATAAAACTGAATGTGAGAATTACAGAGGTATTTCCCTATTGAGTGTTCCTGGCAAGATCTATGCAAGTATATTTGAGAAACGGTTCAGAAGAATTGTGGAAGAAAAGCTTGGTGAAGAACAAGCTGGATTCAGGACAAATAGGGGCTGTCAGGATCAGATCTTCACTTTACAACAAATAGTTGAGAAAGCATGGGAATATAACAAAGATCTGTATTTAAGTTTTGATGATCTGGAAAAGGCATATGACAGGTGCCAAGAGAGAAGCTATTCAATACGCTACAGGTATATGGTGTCAATGGGGCACTGTATCAAGCAATACTTAGTCTTTATTTGAGTTGTAAGTCAGCAGTTAGAAATGAAGGAAGTACAGGATGATGGTTTAATGTTAAATCTGGCGTGAGACAAGGATGTACATTATCCCCTCTGTTATTCATTATCTATATGGATCACATTATGAAGGAAAGTGGTATTAAACATGATATCAGAATTTCAGATGTTAATGTCAGCTCTTTGCTTTATGCAGATGATGTTATACTTGTAAATAAATCCGCTACAAGTCTGCATGATTCTCTGACTAAATTGAATAACTGTTGTAATAGATATGGTATGAAGGTCAGCAATAAAAAGACAAAGACAATGAAAATAGGCCAAATCATTGAAAATGTCACCTGTGTTGTGAATGGAGAACCTGTGGAACAACTAAAACATTTCAGCTACTTAGGCACGATTTTTGGCGAAGATGGTAAATTAAATATAGAAAAAGACAACAGAATCAGCAGAGCTGGTATGGTAGGAAGTCAACTGAATAAATTCATGTGGAATAAGAGAGCAATTAGTCGGAACACTAAATTAGCTGTATACAAGACAGTGTTCAAACCAGTTTTAACTCATGGATCTGAGAGCTGGGTCAGATGTAAAACACTTGATCAAAGACTAGAGACCGCAGATATGAGAGTCCTGAGAAAGATTATAGGCATGAACAGATGGCAATATCATATTAAAAACGAGGATATTAGGAAAGAACTTGACATTGTCAGCATCCAGGAATGCGTTAGCAGAGCTAATCTCAGGTGGTGTGGTCACTTAAACAGAATGGGCAAGGAAAGATTAGCAAAACAAGTGTTCTCTGCCAGGTTGACAGCAAAACGACCCAGAGGAAGACCAAGATATAGGTGGATTGATATGGTACAAAGTGCCTTAGACGATAGAAATATAAGATCTGATAATGTTGGAGTCTTGACAAGTAACAGACTGATTTGGAGAAAAATTGTAGATAGGAAGTTAGTAATGATGTAAATTTTTCATGTAGTACTATCATATCCTGTATACCCCTTGAGGATACAGGTCAGGAATTTGATGATGATGATGGAAACAAGATTTTTTTTATTGTTATTTTTATGGACCTCCAAGGAGTATTCCATCTGAAGAAAACGAATGTGTTATTTAGTTGTTACAGATCTGAAAGATTATTTTTTTATCTGAATAAAATGAATGTGCTATTTAGGAGTCATTACAGATCTGAAGGATTATTTTTTGAGTCAGCAATGGCTTTGAAGAATTCTCTCAACCTTAACAAATATGGTTGCATTAATTTGCGAAAAATTTGGGAGACTGTTATCCTAAGAACTCCTGCATAGCTGGTTTTTTTTCCTGTTAGAGGGTGCCAAAAATAGGATTTTAGATCTTTTTTCCATTGCAATTGTATTGTTTCACTCACTCACTGTCGCGTGTTCAAGGTAGTAGTATTAATTTATTAGTATTAATATATATAACAATTAGAACCTAGGACCAAAATCCAAGCTCAAAAAGTAATAATCGACAAAGTAGTAAGCATACACAAAAAAGTACTTCTAGTACCAAATGTATAGATTTTTTGTGGATGACTCAGGAGGTTTCTAATTAGATATTAATTTGAATTTGAATGAAAAGACTTACTCCTTTCAAGTGTAAGCACCATTATCTCTAGTATCTCTAATACCATAATTAGGATGAAAAAGAGCAAAGAACCGTCATAGGCATAGAGAAGCTGGTGGTAAAAAAATTGCATAAAAAATACAGGAAAGCAAACTTTTCTGTTAGTTTACATTTCAACATATTTCAACATAGTTTTTACATACCGTTCGAAAACAAAGATAACAAAAATTAAAAGGCATTCTTTAGTTGAAGGGGATGCACAACTAGCATTTTGTCAAAAATGCAAAATATCTAATTATAGTACGGATATTGGCCTGAGGAATGTAAGTAATATCTCATGTACTTCCTAAAAATTGATTAAATTATATATATATAGGATTCAAGGCTACATGGTGAGTGGTCAGCACTCTTGTAAAATTAGTGATTTTTATCTTTTTTTTATTTTATTTTTTAAGGAAGTTAGTGTTTTGTAGTATGTCAATCATGTGGATGATTGACATACTACAAAAGTTGAGCTGCTCATCTGCTGCAACCCTCTTGCTAGAGGATGCTACCGGACGACGACGACGAGTATGTCAAGGCTGATTTTTGTGTTTTTATAGTATTTGGTGTTTTCATAACACATATATATTTTGGATCTGAGAATCAGATTCATCAATGGCAGAATCACATTAAAAATGAAGACATCGAGAAGTGGGCAACATTAGTGTAAGAAGGGGTTTCAGTTAAAGACTTGAGCATTCTGACTCCAGTTGGTGATGACCATGCTGTACTGAATTGGTAAGTGGCTAATAAGTTTATGGATTTCCATTCAGAAAGGTTTACATGCTGAACTACAAAGCAGGAAATTATGACCAAAAGTATGCTAGATTCCATCCCACAGTATCAGCTGCTAAGTATATTCCGATAGTGCATAGGAAGTATTTAAAAAATACTTAAATCATGCAATATCGGAATGTGTCTCTAGAGACCAAAGAACAAATATGGTAGGAGTGAAGTGGATGTGCAATCTTATTGTAAAAATAATCATAATTTAAAATTCTGAATATTTTTATGCATTGTTTATTAGTTTTAGTTTCATAACATGCATTTTCGACACTTGCAATGTGCCCGTTATTGAATTTGTTTTATCAAAAGTGATATGTAAAGCATTTAAAAAATTTATGTACTTACTGGATTTGATATTTGTATTACTTACAGGAATTTTATTGTAGTTTAAAATTATCAAAAGTTGAGGTTTATGAAGACATTCTCTTCTTGCTAACGAGCCAACCATTATACCTAGTTTCTCGCTTGCCACTTTCATGGAGTGCACGTGCTCGCCGAGAAGTTTGATGTGTGATTGACAGCTGACAAGAATAGGGGTTCGGTATCAGAGTAACGGCTGTAAACAAGAGTGTGTTCGGAAGGAAATAAGAAGACAGACCGGCAGACATTTAGATTCAGAGGAAATTGAGTTTTTTTATGTGACAATCAGAAGAAAATTAATAGCATATTCCAAAAAAGGAATCGCGGAATAAATGGAATAAGTATTGATAATTGAAAATATTGCTATAGATGTTTTAAAAGGAATATTCGAGGAAATGCTAATTGGAAGATTAGTAGTAGATTCTGAAAAGGGAATCGTAGAACTGTGAGTTTTTAAAATGGAAGAGTTAAAACTGTCATTAAGAATTAGTGAATAAAAGAAGAAGTTGCTATTTACGTTCCAAAGGAATGTTCAAGGAAATGCTGATTAGGAAGTTTCATCTGTCTTAAGGATGCCGGATCTAATTATTATTTCTACTGGAAAGGAGACAGAATTGAGTCAGGAAGAATTAATCTGTGCTACACGAGTGATGAGAAAGAATCCTGTGAAAATGAAGAATAAAGTCATATATCTTCAGAAAAGGGCCTTGACACAGAGAGAGAAACTGGCTATGAACATTTTGTCATTGTGAAAACAAAGTGTTTAGTCTAGTCATAAGTGTAAGTTTATTTTTAAAAAGGCCTTGGATCCAATTAATTCTGTAGTTAGTTATAGTTATGTAATATTGTTTTTGTTTTATTAAATGTGTTTATTTTGTATTTTGGTCTTGAGTCAGCGATTTATTTGGATTCTGAAAGAAATAGTAAAAAAGAGGAGTGAACCCTTGTGCATATAATATATAGGTACACTCGAAAATAATAAAAATAATTGTTAGAAAAAGAGATTAAATGAAATAAATAAAAATCCTATATTTAAACAATGGTGCAGCCGGTAGGATTAATATTATGAAAATATCCTCTATATAAAAATCTCTTTCTGTTAACATTATTAACCAAGAGATTCTTATGAAAAAGATGATGTGAAGGAATTCAGTGCATATAAGGATGATGCCAGTTATGAAAATTATAAGGAGCAGGTCATAAGAGTTACAACTATTGTATGGAAAGCCAAGTATGAATTTGAAATGAAACTGGTTCTGCAAGTTAAAGACCATGCAAAAGAATTCTATTGTTATGCCAGAAGTAAAAGAAAGAATGAGTATGAAAGAATAACTCTACTGAATGTCAATGGCATGTGAATGACAGATGAAGGAGACATTGTTCAACTAATGAGTGCCCATTTTGCTAAAAGCTATCAACCTACTGTATGCAATGCAGAACTCACGGTTACCTCTTTGCTATATGAAGAAACCAAGTATGAGGAAGAGGGACTAGAGTTGTTGAGCAAAATGAATAAAAATTTGGCAACAGGAGCTGATGGGCTTTCAATAAGAATGCTAGAAGTCCTCAGATGATTGTTCCTTTAACACTTTCATTGCCAAGCTGAAAATTGGAATTTCGTGTGGTGGCCAATTTTTTTTAAATTTTTTTATTTAGTTAGCGACGTCCACGCGATAACGCGTGATTGGCTGTTTGGTGAGAACTTGCATCACGTGATCGCGCGATATCGTTCATTGCCAAGCTGAAAATTGGAATTTCGTGTGGTGGCCAACTTTTATATATATTTTTTATTTAGTTAATGACGTCCACGCGATAACGCGTGATCGGCTGTTTGGTGAGGACTCGCATCGCGTGATTGGCAATAAACGTGTTAACCAGGCTATATAATTTGAGTCTCAGAATAGTGAAGATTCCATAGTAATGGAAAGAATGTACGATAATCCCATATAAATTATAAGGAGGAATCTACTATGGTAGATCCTCTGTCAACTCATACAGATGTGAGTTGACAGAGAATCTATATTATGCACTATAACTGCATGAGTGTACTAACTGATGTCATGATTGAGCAACTTGCTCATATTTTATAACAGTGTTACTTTTGAATTAGACAAGGGGAATGGATACACCGTTATACTTTGGAGTTTGTATAGGAGAATATGGGACTATAAAACATCAATAGTGGTGCACCACAAGGATCAGTCCTTAGTCCACTATTCAAATTTCTACATTAATGACATCGAGAAGACTAGAGACCAAATATGGAATTCTTTCAAGCCACTTCACAGGTCACCAATAAATAAATAGGATGGTTGATGTTGCCAACCAGGTGATCCAAATTCATTTTCTACCTAAAGACAAATATCCATCACCAAGTGGAATTTGTATCTGCAACCTGTTTGCTGGAGAGTGAGTATGCTAACCACTAGAATAACCAGGCCAGCAATTTCTTAAAAGACCATGAATAACAACTAAGTGTGAATAAGAAACAGATCTGCATTACAAAAATACATTCAGAATTTGCATCAATATAAAGAAGGGGGTAACAAAAGCTTTCATAATGAATCACATACATTGTATCTGTTTAGGTTCCTTAGTTTTCATTATTTTAAAACATTTTATTTATTTATATTTTTTTATTTTATTTTATTTTTTTGAACTCCCTGAAATTTATCGCTTAACAGTTTAACTTCTATAGTCCCCATGTCAATTTCTGTAGTTTAAATTCATCAATAATAAATAAATAAAAAATGAACAAACCTACCATTCTAAACAATTTCCGGTTTGAAAATCCCATACAAATATACTTCCATTTACACAAGCTGCTGCAAGGTATAGTCCACAAGGAGAAAATGCAACCACTGACACTGTCTGGAATTACAAGTAGAGAAATTAGCACAAAGCACATTATCCTAATATGGAAGAAAATAAGCATACACACAGTTCAGATAAGAACTCCTGTATATCATCTGTTTAAAATCCCAATTATTAAGTTATAAGGCAGAAATTCAGAAATAGATATGCAAGTATACTAACACCAACAAAAGTTAAACATTGACAACTTCGGCAGTTTATTGTTAACCAGCAACTGCAGTTAGAAAGTAGAACCACTGTGGTAGGAGTAAATTGACCACAAGAGTGAAATGTCTCACCCTATTATTATCATATGGGTATCTCCATGGAGTCAAAAGACTCACTATGAGAGACCCATACTAATCATTATTTACACAATATCTATCATACCTCTCCTCAAACTTATTCACTATTAGAGCACTGGAAGACAACATTCATAGGATCCCACTATGGAAACATACTATTCTTGTCAATTAATTCAGCTCTATGCTAGTACTGCATTTCAGTTTCTTACAAATATTTTTCCCTTTTATGACATACACAGCAGCAGACATATTAAGGTATACTATGCAACGTCTTATTAACTTCCTTTCCCAATCAATACTGACTTTACTATATGCAGTACCAAATTCAGGTTGGTATGGTGGTGGAATAGAGGAGTACAACCAAGTAAATAAAAAAATGAATCTCATGCATTGTGACTCGATGACAAATTAAAATACCCTAGCAAGCAATTTAATATTTAATTTTGATTTTATTTTGTTTATTTCCTGTTGGCATCTTTTTTGTTGCAAATTTTCATGTTAGTTTTGGCAGATAAAATCTCTGACCTTAAAATTATATTCAGTTAAATTTTAACAAAATTTAACCAAATTCTATTTTATGTCTCTTAAGCACTGGCAAGATGGGGAAAAAAAACAAGGTTTTTTTTTTTTTTTTTTGAAATTTTTATGAAATTTCTAAGAATTTTGTTCCTTTTGTATAAGAAACTTTTTTAAATCCATTCAGGCCTCTAATAATCAGAATGGTGGAGCTTGATTGATTCAAACAATGAAAAATCATCCACTATCTAAAGAAATTAACATTCATATTTCAAATTTGTACTTTTCCTTGAAAAGCTTTGTCCTTTTGTATGACAAAAATTATATTCACTGAAATGGTTAGTTGGCTCATACAAGCACCAAGAAAAAGCATGCTCTTACCTCTCATCTAAGGTTATATAGCACATTACATAGCACGCATATCAATTAATAAAATTGTTGGTAAAGATCAACTTCTTGATGTAGATCATCCACAATATGTTTTGGTGGTTGATCTTCATCTTGTGTTTTATTTTCATCCTGCAAAACAGGATGAATATAAATTATTTGATTTTATTATAGCTATTATACGCGAGCCTCCATAACTCTGTCAGCATAGAGGAAGCCCTTTGGTCGGAAACACCTGGATTCAATTCTGTTGGCAATGTGAGGAACCTTTATCTGGTATCTTTTGACAAAAGGTGAGTTGGATAGTCTCATGGAGGTAGGGGGGGGGGGTTCCCCCACCTGGAAACGCAGGTTTTTCATCCCCCCAGAACAGGCAAACGGCCCCATGAACACACACAGATTACAGTCATGAATACTTCCTAGTCTAAGAGCTGCTCAACTTTTATTCGCTTTAAAACTTTCTTACATGTTATTCTTTTCAATATGAAATTCAATTTTATCCTGCTCAAGACTAAATAGTGATCACTTCCAATTTCAAATCCTCTGTACACTCTGGTGTCCTGCACCAGGGAGAAAACATCACTATCAACAATAACATAGTCAATGAGACTTTTCTTATTCCTAGCCTCTTCTCTCCATGTGAATTTGTGCACATTTTCATGTTGGAACATGGTGTTAGTAATAACCAGTCCATGTCCTGAGCAGAAATCCAACAGATATTTGCCATTATGATTAGCTTTGCTCTTTTCTCCAAATTTTCCCAAAATATTTTTGTATGTCTCACAATCATTTCCTACTCTGCTATTTAGATCCCCAACAAGGATAACTTTTCATTTTTCATTGTGTCAGTTGCTTTTTCTAAGGACTCAAAAAATTCTTCCACTTCTACTTTAGTAGAACCTTCTGTGGGACCATAGGCACAAATAAGTCTCATTGTCCAGTTCCCCATTCTCATATTTGCCCACATTACTCTACTTGAGACTGACTGCCATTCAAGAAGATTAGCCTCGTATTTTGTGTTGAATACTATGGCTACTCCTTCTTTTCCTTAATTGTCATTGCCTAAATATAACATTTTGTATTTATTGCTCAGAAAGATCTCACCAGTTTTTTGTTTCAGTCACCCCTATTATGTCGATCTGATACTTATCTAATTTCTCAGCTAGCTCCATTTCTTTGCCATTCAGGCTTCTTACGTTGATAGTACCGATCTTTAACTCTGGTGATGTTGAGTTGGGGTTTATTTTCAGATTTCTTCCAGTAGCTGACTTTTCGCTGTTCGCCCTGGTTCCCCTGGCGAAAACAACGGGGGCCTTGTTTAACCGGGCGACGCCCCAGCCGGCATGAAATTTTGTCATGTTGTACCATCATTCTATATTTTGGTTTAACCAATAAGAATACAATTTGGTCCCCCTATGTGACCTTTGAACTTTAAATTCTTATCCACCAATACACCAAGATCTCTTGCCTTTTCAGTTTCTTGTAGCATAACCCAGCTAATATAATATGCCGCTGGAACTCTAATCATGGCAGTGTGCATAACTTTACACTAACTAACATTAAACTGACAGCCATTTTCATTTGCCTAGATTTCCAGTCTATTCAAATCATTTTGTAATTGCTGAATATCAGTAGCATCCCTGATTACCCTGCCTATCTTTGCATCATCAGCAAACAATTGCAAACCTGATGATAGACCCTCCTTGATGTCATTAATGTATAAATTGAACAATAATGGCCCAAGGACTGAACCCTGAGGTACACCACTGGTTACCTTAAATCTGGCAGATTCACACTCACTGTATACCACTTTTTGATATCTGTCGGTCAACCATCCCCTGATCCAAGTCAATAGATTATACTCCCATCCCATATCCTCCAGTTTATGCAACAGCCTATCGTGTGGTATCCTAACAAATGCCTCAGAAAAATCCAACATTATCATAGTGTATCCATTCCCTTTATCCAACTCGGCCATAACATTGTTATAAAATATGAGCAAATTGCTAAAACATGACCTTCCTTTAGTAAACCCATGCTGTTCCCTGCAGAGTATATAGAATGCTTGCTTACTCATTTCTGTATGAAAGTTCTTACCAACTTCTCTAAAATCTTCACTACCACACCAGAGATACTAATAGGTCGGTAATTAGACACGTCAGTTTTTGCACCACCCTTGTGCAATGGAACTATCATACATTCCTTCCATTCCTGTGGCATCATTCCTGATCTGAGACTCAAGTTATACAAACATGTAAAAAGGCATAGCCAATTCGGCTGAACATTCCTTTAGCAAACGGGCTGATATTCCATCTGTCCCTATTGACAAATTCTTATCCAGGTTATGCAACAGCTCTTCAACCTCATTTTCATGAACCTCTAACTCTTCATCCAATGTAGCAGTAGTACTGTGCACCATGCTACGTATGCCTGGTTGATATATCTTTATCATTGATATATCATTAACTGAACAGTCTCCTTAGCTTCCGACACTCGTGTACCATCTGCATTCAATAAAGTTATTCTTCCACATTCATTCTTTCTTTTGCTTGCGGCATAACGATAAAATTCTTTCGGATTGCCTTTAGCTTGCATGGCCAATTTCTTTTGATACTCCATTTTAGCTTTTCTCACAATACTCGTTACTTTTCTGGCCTGAGCTTTATATATTTCATAACTCCTCTAACTCTTATTCTCACGATATTATTTCCACATCATCTTCTTCTTGTGGATCTCTTGCTTAATAAGGCAGCACATCCATTTCACTCCCAACCTATTTATTCTTCGAACGCTAGGGATACATTGAAATACCGTCTCATTCAAGCACTTTTTCAAAGATTCCCATGCATTGCTGACATTTTTTCCATTCAGTAACTGATACCATGGGACCAAAGATAATATTCTTCTAAGTTGATCATAACTTCCAGCTTTGTAGTTCAGCATGTAGCCTTTTTTTTTTTTTTTTATCGGAGCTTTAATACAAGTAGATACTTCCTAAGAAAGAACAGCATGATCACTGTCACCAATTGGTGGTAAAATAGCCATATTCTTGACAGAGATCCCTTCTGACACTATGAGCAATTCGAACACTCTTTGATCTCGAGTTCCTTCTTTCACATGCTGCTTGAGAAAGTTGTCTCACAACAATTCAATAAATTCCTGTTCTTTCTTATCATGAGATTTCTCTTCTACCCAATCAATGTTTGGAAAATTAAAGTCACCTGTAATGATCATTCGCTTGGTACCCATAAGGCTATATTGGCGATGCATTTCTTCATCCCCTACAACTGAGCTGCCAGGTCTGTAGCAACACCCCACCATATATTTCATTCTGTTAACCTCCACTTCACACCAGATAGACTCGAACTCATCACTACATGGGACATTGTTACCATCATTGTTTTCTTGTATTTCTCCTCTAACTTGACTTAAGACATTTGATATCATTAGTAGCACTCCTCCTCTCCTATCTCTTCTGTCATTCCTAAAATAGTATATCCGCACTCGATCCTACTTACCATATCTGATTCTGATAGCCAGGTTTCACTAATGCCAACAATCTTAGGCCACATTGTATTCAATAATGCAACAAACTCAATCCCTTTGTTTCTAATGCTCCTATTCTTATAATTAGATATACAATCTATTTGGTCTTGTTCTAGAATTTTCTCTTTTCCCTCCCCAGACAATATAAGAAGCATTAATACTTAAAAGGACCGAACCCAAAGCATATTTTTCCACTCCATGGCCACATACATAACTACGTTCAAAGGCATTCGTATCTTTATCACGTTTGTATACCATAGCTGAACTTTCACACACATTTTCCCCATTCCTCCCATGATGATCTAGTTTCTCTGCATTGGGTCTCATAACCAAGAAGTAATTTCTCCAGGTTTCTGATGCGAAATGAATTCAAGTGCAGGCCATCATTCTTATACAAATCTTTACTGCCATCAAACACACCCCACACATCTAAAAACTCACATCCATATCGTCTACATACATAGCCTGTGCATGAAATCATTTGCTATCATCACCCTCCTTCTTAACTCAGTACTATCATATCTAGGTAGTAATTGTACAATTTTTACTCTTTCACACACATTTCTTTCTCACTTCTTCCAACAGACCTTTCATATCTTCTCTCACACTATGTCTGTCACCACTTAAATTATTAGTACATACCAGCACTACCATTTCTTTTTTGGTTTTCAATTACGTTTGTCATATTTTTAATTTTCGCTCCCAGGAAACTAGAAGTCGTGACCCCGTCAGCAAGCGCAAATTTTAAAATTGAGTCACCATACCATATTACCTCTTTTTTCTTAGATATTAACTGACTTACCTTGTTGTTATTAATATTTTGATTTCCATATTCAGTATTTTCCTGCCTGTTCTTGTTCTCATCCTTTTTCTTATCCTGTCAAAGTTTACACAAACATTTTTCCACCTTATCCAATTCCCTGGTCGATTTCCTAATAATTTCTTTTAACCGAGCTATTTCTAATGTCAACGTATCCTCAGATAAATTATTATCATCACTGCAGCAGTGCTTTTGTTCAGGACAAATGCTCTCCTCAGTGGCAACAACTTTAGCTTTAGTCACTGCCTTGTTATGATGAGTTTTTGGGGTCATTTTTAAGAGTAGTAAAATTAATAATTTGTCAATAGGGACAGATTAGCTTTTCTTTAACTATAAAAATAATTCTATAAAGATATCCGACTAATAGTTTTGAAACACACACATCACACAGCAATACTGGCCTAATTAGTCTAGAAGCTAACATACTCGATTTCCAACCAACAGGCTACCGGTTTAAATCCTTCCATGGGCACAGATGTTTATGAATGTCTCTAGGTGGGAGATGAATTTCATCATTCAGTATGATAAAAGTCATCTACAAGTAAATAGAGTGATGATCACTATTACTCCATTTACTGGAGGTCTAAAGTGCTTGAAAAAGTTATAAGTTCGGTCTGCAGAGCAAGGTTTCAAGATTATGTAAAAAAAAACTAAATAAAAATATTTTTTAAAAATTTAATAAATAATAAAAAAAATTGAAACAATCTCTTAGCTCATTTGTGGTACTGATATAACTATAGGTTTACAACTTTGGTCCATTGTACAATGGACATCAAAACAAACATTGCATTCTAATAAGCTCCTTTGTAAATCAATCTGCCATTGGAGTGATGACATAGATTATTCTGAATACTTCCTTGAAGTTTTCAGAGTGATATACTTCTTCTTAATCTGTCTGCCCATTCTATGGTGTAAAATAACTACAGCTGATTTTGTAGACACCTGATTTTTTTAAGGGGTGGATGGGGAAGTTTGGGAAGTTTCAGGTGATTAAAGATCTTGTTGTCGAGGCAGAAGCCAACCTTTACATTTTGTTGTGCAGCATACCTGCTATTTTATCTGTGACTGGTTTTCACATTTGTCCAATTGTCTTGGAGGTCAACATAGGATTTTCCTGATTAATGTTCTATTGTAGCCATTCTTTGGTGGAACTCAGGTATTCTAACATTTAGTTTCTTTCAGGGGAAATTCTGTAAGTCCTCCATGCAATAGGGCTTATAGAATTTCCACTAAAAGAAACTAAGTGTTAGAATATATATATATTATTTTTATTAATTATATATTATATTATTAATAGTGCCTGATTTCTGCGTCGGGCAGTAATGTGGTGTGACACGTAACATCTGGTGTCTGTTGGCTTCCTATAAAAAGGAGAAATCTAGTTTGTTTTGTTCAGATATTTCAAAAAGCTTATCCAAAATGGTAAAGACCTGTTTGCCTCTAATTCAACAATGAATTTAATTTGACAGAGAAGGTTGTTTAGGTACATGATGAATTATTTTAACTGGGTAACAGAGCTGGGTCAAATGATGAAAATATTGTCGACATATCTCTGCCAAACTTTAGGTGTGTATATCTTGGTGAAAGGTGTTTCCCCCACTCCATGAATAGGTCAGCTAACAAGGGAGAGAGGGAAGAGCCCATTTCTATTCGTTCTTTCTTTTCAAAATATTAATCTTGGACTTTGAAGAATGTACTACTGATATAATGTTTAAAGAGTAAAAACACACGTAATAACCACAGTAATGACTATTTAATTCGTAAATATTTCATCCCAAGTATCTTGGGACATCATCAGTACAGTAGTTCAAACAATACTAGGATTAGTACACAGTTAGGGCACATGATTACAAAGGAATCTCAATATGCATGCAGTAACGTGTTATAGAAGTAAATTAAATATAACTGAAAAAAAGATAATAAAATAAAAATGAAATTTAAAAAAAAAATAATAATAAATAATATATATATATATATAAAGATTATTTTACACAATTTTGTTTGACAGTTTCGCATAAAATAATTAAGGAATAGTAAGAACATCGTTGCAGTTTAAATTTGGTCTGTGTAGTAGGGCTTCAGCACTTTCTTTATATAAACGTTCATATTTATATAAAGATCTGCGTTTTAGACTTCTCCCAATGGATTCTACGGTTTGGATTTTCAACTCCGTGTTGGGATAGACCAGATTTCTGCGGTTTGAAAAGACGAATGTGGTCTTGATGTTCCGAGATGCGTTTCTGAACAGACCTACCTGTCTGACCAAAGTAAGCCAATTTGCAGGAGCATGGGATCTCATAAACACCAGATAACATTAGAGGTGAGAGTTTGTCCTTAGGAGAAGGTAACAAGTTATCGATTTGGTTGATAGGTTTGTAAGTAGTGGCAAAATTGTATTTCTTCATAATTTTTGAAAGACGTTCGGAGATGCCTTTGACGTAAGGTACAGGAATCCTATGGACTTCTTCTTATCTGGGTTGATGTGTGGGAAGGTGACTGATGATTTTTTGTAATAATTCAACTATATCAGAAGGAAATTTTTGAGTTAATAATTCTACTGTTTCTTTGTGGGGAATGTTCGTGAAGAGGGAGACAATGTCGAAGCTAATTAACAAATCAGTTTTTAACAGTTGAATGTCTTTTATTTTTGCATGAAACTCTGCGGAATTTTTTATTGAGGAGGCTGAGTAGCCTATATGAAGACAGAGAAGGTTAGATAAGAATCTTGATAACTTGTAAGTTGGACTGCTAACAGAATCTACGATTGGTCTGAGAGGAACGTTAATTTTATGACGCTTAGGTAAGCCATAAATTCTGGGAGGTCTAGCATGGTATGTCTTGAGTTTTTTTTTTAACTCAAAAATTTCCTTCTGATATAGTTGAATTATTCAAATTTGTTATTACATCCGGTTACTTCATCTGGAAAGGTCAAACTTACAAAGAAGAAGAAGGAACAGCAATGGGATCTCCTTTATCACCAAACTTAGCAAACCTGTTTCTAGAACACCTCGAAGAAAAAAATATTCACTTTTGAACCCAAACCAAAAATTTAGTTACAATATGTCGACGACGTATTTGCAGTCTGGGATCATCCCGAACAGGAATTACAACTGTTTCTGGATAAAATAAACCTTCTTCATCCTTGCATCAACTTTACGCTAGAAAAAGAATCTCCACAGGGTATCTCCTTTCTGGATTTACACATTCAAAGAAAAGAAGATGGTTCCATCGCCACGTCTGTCTATCGCAAGCCCACATTTTCAGGTAGCTACATTCACAATTCTTGCACTCATCATCCATCTCAGAAATTTGGCATCATTAAATCACTAGTTTCCACAGCACACAAATTCTGCTCCTCTGAAGATTCTCTAAACCAAGAACTAGAAATAATCAAAAATACAGCTATACTAAATGGATATAATCTTAAAACAACTCAAAAAATCATCAGTCACCTTCCCACACATCAACCCAGACAAGAAGTCCATAGGATTCCCATACCTTACGTCAAAGGCATCTCCAAACGTCTTTCAAAAATTATGAAGAAATACAATTTTGCCACTACTTACAAACCTATCAACCAAATCTATAACTTGTTACCTTCTCCTAAGGACAACTCTCACCTCTGATGTTACCTGGCATTTATGAGATCCCATGCTCCTGCAAATTGTCTTGCTTTGGTCAGACAGGTAGGTCTGTTCAGAAACATATCTCAGAACATCAAAACCACATTCGTCTTTTCAAATCGCAAAAATCTGGTCTCTCCCAACACGGAGTTGAAACTCCAAACCTTGGAATCCATTGGGAGAAGTTGAAACTTTTACACAGATCTTTATATAAATATGAATGTTTATATAAAAAAAGTGCTTGAGCCCTACTACACAGACCAAATTTAACCCACAAAGATGTTCTTACTATTCCTAAAGTATGCGAAATTGTCATACAAAATTGTGTTAAATAATCTTTATATATATATTATTATTATTTTTTTTAATTTAATTTTTATTTTATTATCTTTTTTTCAGTTATATTTAATTTACTTCTATAACATGTTACTGCACGCATATTGAGATTCCATTGTAATCATGCGCTCTAACTGTGTGCTAATCCTAGTACTGTTTGAACTACTGTACTGATGATGTCCCAAGATACTTGGGATGAAATATTTATGAATTAAATAGTCATTACTGTGGTTATTACGTGTGTTTTTAGTGAAGAATTCACCACAGGTTTCGTTATATAAAAATGTTTCAAGAGATTTACTGTGTCTGATGGAATTGGTATGTGGGTGAATAGATTCACTATTGCAAATAAATCAGTTGGATCTATTGTAATGTCTTTAGTGATTCTATAAAGTATGAATCATATTCTAAATAAAAGAAGATGTTCTGCTAATGTGGGGGCTTAGCAGGTTTGCTAGTTATCTGGATAACAATTAAGTTGTTAAGAATATCTAGCATCAACAATAGTTCTCAATGGTGAGTCCTGTTTGTGCATCTCAGGGATGTCATACATTCTTGGAACCAAAGGATGTCTTGACTCCAGATGTTTTTTTAGTGTCTTCAGATAAATTCAGCATGTTTTTTTTTTTAAATCAAATTGTTAGTCTTATCATGGAAATGTCCTCTGGGGTTCATGATCATTTTTTGTAGAAGTTACTATCACATAAAAGTGATTGTATTTTTCCTAGGTATTCTAAGAAATTTAACACTACTCTTGAATCACCTTTGTCATTTTTTAGAACCACGTTATTCTTATCTTGTTTAATTTTTTTATTTAGAGCCTGTCATTACATTTTTGTAATGATATTTATAGATAATTTTGCTTGTAGAAGTAAGGAGGCTGTTTCAATGGAAAGAAAATCGGAAACAACTCTAAGAAATTTTCTGAAAGCTTTTTCATAGAGTTCCTACACAACAGACATTGCAGATTTTCTAGTCATAATATTAAATTTTGGAATCCTACTAGATAATATCACAAACATGAAACACCTTGAAAGGATGTTGACTTCGGAATCAGATAATATTCTTGTAAATGACTACTTTATTAAGTGGTAATCTGTCACTGACAAAGGCAATTTAATAATAATGTAAACTTAAATGTGTAGCACTGTCATTAGAATCCTGCAACCCCCCCCACCCCTTGAAGGCATACATTTCAAGAAATTGATTATTATTATTGGAAACTGGTCTATACAAAACTAGTAATCAGTTATAATCTTATACAAGCCAGTGTAATGGATTTATTTAATTGTATCAGCTCCTAAAAGAGGTGATACATTTAATAATAATGAGTATATATAAAAGAAATAATGAATATATATACGAGGGTGGTTTGAAAAGTTCTCGGCCTCAACCATACATGGCAACACTATCGGCACAATTTTTTTTTTCTAAGTTGGTAACATCTGTCATAAGCATCCATGTGAAATTGCAAGTCATTCTATTCATTCTATCAAGTAGGTTGTTTTATACAGCTGTCTGAAGCAAAAGTATTGTCTGTATCCCTTGAAAGAGATAAAATTGAGTATCATGCGGTTATAAAATTCTTTGTAAAAGAAGGTTTAATGCCAAAAGAAATTCACTCAAAGTTCATAATTTATGGGCATCTTCCCCTTCGTTAATGACAATTAAGAAATGGGCTGTCGAGTTTAAACATGGCCATACCAGACTTGAAGACGATCCATGTGAAGGACGTCGAAAAAAGTGTAACAACACCAGAAATTATTGATCAAATGCACAATATGGTATTGGATGACCAGCGAGTCAAAGTGCGTGAAATTGCTGAGACTATAACCATTTCAAAAGAATGTGTAGGATATATTTTGGATGAAGAATTGCAAATGAAAAAGTTTTGCACAAGATGGGTGCTGCACTTGCTCACAGCAGATCAAAAACGCACTTGCATGAAAATCTCTGAACAGTGCTTGGAGCAATTTAACAAGAATAAAACTGATTTTGTGTGGGCATTTATCACTATGGATGAGACTTGGATTCACCATTACATACCAGAATCCAAACAGCAGTCAAAACAGTGGACAGAAGCCAGTTGTTCAGTGCCAAAGTCGGTTTCATCAGCAGGAAATGTCATAGCATCAGTGTTTTGGGATGCTAAAGGCATTTCTTTTATTAATTATCTTGAAAAGGATAAAACAATAACCAGGGAATATTATTCCGATTTTTTAACTGGACTAGATGAAAAAATTCGTGAGAAAAGACCAAGTTTGCAGAAGAAAAAAAATCATCTTTCATCAGGACAATGCACCTGCCCACAAAGGTGTTTTGGCAATGGAAAAATTAAGGGATCTGCACTATGAACAGCTGGAACATCCAACCTATTCCCCAGATTTGGCTCCCTCTGACTTCTATCTCTTCCCAAAACTCTTCCTCGCTGGTCAACGTTTTCTCCAAATCAAGAGGTGATTGCAGCTGTAGAGGGATATTTTACAGATCTTACTGAGAACTACTACAGGGACAGGATAATGGCACTGGAGCATCGCTGGAATAAATGTATTAGTCTTAATGGAAATTAAGTTCAAAAATAAAAATAATTTTGAAATTATAAATTCGTTTTTTCATTGTTAGGTCGAGAACTCTTCAGACCACCCTTGTAAATATCATATAAACTATTCATACAGATGTGTGAAACTATAAATTATTTAGATGGCTATAAATCATGATATTCCTATTCTTACCTGAATAATGCATTCATCTTTAAAATTCATACTGCATTCCCAAGAATCTCTGCAGTAAAGTTTTACTTCTTTTTCAACTGGAATAGCCAAATGCTATTTAAAAAATAAATATATATATAAACAGAAATCACTTTGAAACATACTGTTCATATTTCAAAACAAAATCAAAATTTCCCAAATGGATCTTGAAGTTTTTTATTAACTGGTAAAAGATCAAAGACGACAGTTTTTCCTATTTATCATTTCCTCATAAATTACACATTATGTGTAATGTGTAATTTATGAGTGTTACATGCAACAGTAAACTCTCGTCACAGCAAAGACTTTTCTGACAACTGTTTTGTCTCGGTAGACTACAGCAAGCTATAAGAAAAGTCCTGACGAAAGTCCAATAAGTGCAATTTAAAAGGAATTAAACATACCACCAAAAAAAACAAAATGAATAATTTATTATGCTGCTGATATTTTACTAGATTTCAAATCAGCATTATCATAGAACAAAAAACTTTATCCTGTACACTGAAGCTAACATTAAGTAGCAGATGAAACAATTCAAAATTGTAATGGACAAAAGGATTAATGTCCAATTTTGGCACTCTCTAATACTGAATAAAAAAAAAAATCACCTATTAACCTAATAGCTTCTTATTAATTTATTACTATTTTAATCAATTAATTAATAATTTATCATCATGATTATGATTATATATTTATTATTAAGTACTATTATTAGATGATATATCCAAGATATATCCAATGAGTCCAAGAACTTGTTGCAGGAAGGTGTTCTACACCACTATACATCCCAACATCTACACAGAATGTCACTATGACATTTCATGCCTATCAAGTGTTTTTAGCCTGTTCACTGCATATGTTCTCTGGTCAAATTTGACTTATGAAAATCCTATTACTGCCATATAAGATCAGCTAACTAACCTTCAGCTGAAAAAAAGCCCATATATATTCCTTTCGTTACAATAACTGTGAACTCAGGTCTTCTCCAACTGAAGGATAAGCATCCTGTAATTCAACTGTACTACTCAGGACAGTCTTAAAATTTGGGACTCTCTCTCTCATGCATAAGTGCAATTGCACGTGCTGCCTGCATTAATGCATCGTGATACCTGATGAGGAGACTCTATCCATCCTAAGAGATGGATGAGTTGAAGAACTAATGCCTCCAATCAAAGTCTATAACTTTACTATAAAGTATCTAAATTGGAAAGGATGATGAATGTTGAATGTGAGATCTACAATCCACTTCCCAAAATGGATAGCAATATTTGTTCAAATATAGCCAATATCCTAAATGAATCCAACTTCCACCAACTCAAAAACAATATTCCACAGAAAGAAATAACAGCTTTAAATAAAATAATAATAATAATAAAACCGTGCAACACTAATTTTATTATAATCAAAGATGAGTAATGCTGCTATAATAATCAACCAAACGTTACAAAAAAGTGCAATCTAAAAGATCATTCTACTTATCAGATTACAGATCAATATCCCATTAATACACCAAAGAAATATGCTTCCAAATTATGTAAAGGGTTTCATTTTAGCATAACATGGAACAGGATTCGATGCTACATTGAGATTGGTTGGTAAATCTAGTGCTCTTGTAAAATTGGAATTTTTAGCTCTGTTTTAGTGTGTTTTGGAAAATTAGTGTTTTATAGTATATTACTGTACTTTTTACTATTTTTAGTGTTTTATAGTATATTGGTGTACATTTTAATATTTTATAACATATTTTTGTTAAGATATTGCAATATTAAGATATTACAGACAAATCAGGTAAGCAAATTGATTGTAAAAAGAAGGATATTATTCGGCATGGTAACTCTATCATAAAACGTGCTGTTGATGAGTGGGTTATAACCAAATTTTCCTGGAGCAAAAATTACAAACATAACACACGAACAGAAAAACAGAAAAGAAAAGTTAACAAGATCGTAACTGTAGTAGGTACTAATGACGTAACTGGCGATAAGTACAGTATGAGAGAGGATACGAAAGTTGTTGGAAAAAACTAGAGTGAAGAGTGAGAAAATAAAAATCATATGTATATTACCTCGATATGATAAAAATGAATTAAGAAAAAGGGCTTTGAAGGCAAATGATACGATGCATTGCCTGTGTAGAAAGAATGGATGTGTGGAGTGAGTTTTAGGGAAGATTGGATTTGTATAAGAGGGATGGCCTAACAATTAGATGCGTTTGGCATCAGGAGTCTTGAAAAACCAATAACTAGTATAAGACCTAACACAGAGTCAGGGAAAACTAAATTATAATGGGAGGAATGGTGAGAATGTGTCTAAAAGTGACAATGTTATATAACTATGTTAATGACGGAATGGATATAACCATGGAAATGATTATGAGGAGAGAACAATTTTGACTTTGTGTTTGTCCGGTTCAGATCCATCAACCGTGTGCAAAGATGTCTGCATATATAAGGTATTACTGAAGACTGAGATCTCAAAGTTTTCTAACTGTGTCATGCAGACTACAGACAAAAAGCCATTACAACAAGAAGCAGGTAGCTTATTATGTCTATGTTTCTGGTACTAGGAGTACCAGAAACAAAAGGGATAGAGTTTATTGCCTTGATCAAAATGTTGGTACCTCAGATTGTAGGCATCAGTGAAACCTGGCTATCAGAATCAAACATATTAACTGGTATCGAGTGTAAAGGCATCAGTATATTTAGGAAGGATGGACAGGATAGGAGTGGAGCGGGCACGCTGTTAATCATATCAGGTGACGTGAATCCAGTTATTGTTGAAACTTATGATTGTAATACTAGGAACAGTTTTTTATGTGGCAGTGGGTTTCAAGCCATTTGGCATGAGGTGAAATCTAACAAGATCAAATACACAGCAGGGTGATGTTACAGACCTGGTGGATCAGTTGCTAGTGATGAAGAAATACATCACCAAATAAAGATGATGGAAGCAAAAAGAGTAATCATAATGGAGGACTTTAATTATCCAAACATTGATTGGGTAGCATTAAAATCTCATGAGTTGTTATGAAACAACTTCCTCAAGCAGTATGAGCAGATGGTGAGAGGGTGACAGATGCAGAAGAGGTTGTTCAACTAATGAGTGTCGATTTTGTTAAAAGCTATCAACCTGGTGTATACAATATTGAGTTTACTGCTACCACTTCATTGGATGAAGAAACTCTGGTATATGAGTAGGAGATATTAGAGCTGTTGCACAAAATTAGAATTCGGCAATAGGAACTGATAGGATATCAGCACAGGTGTCAAAAGTGTTCAGTTGAACTGGCTATTCCTTTGTTATTGTTGTCAAGTCCATTGAAGAGCTTCTAGATATGACCGTGGATCTGTAGAACTGCTTTGGCAATCTGTTGAACTTTGGTGGAGTAGAGCTTTTCTTTAGGGTTATTGTCAATTTTCTGTAGAGCAGCAGCAATTGCTGGACAAGAATAAATATGGACAGGTGTTAGTTCAACTCCTGGACAGTTTTTGCATGTTCCATAGCTCCTATTACCATCTGGATGAATTTTCATGCCTTTAAAATGTTACATTCTTGGTCTGGTGATGATTGTGGTTATTTCTCTATTTTCATCAATTTCACTGATTTCATTCTTCTTCTTGATAGTTTGTTTTACCGATCTTATTTTGTCGACAGTGTTAGCATGTTAGTATACCAAATTTAGTTTAATCCTTTATCCAAGCGTAAGCAAACAAAGTTTGCACCTGAAGTATCTTCAGGACTGAGGCAACTCGTAGTAAAGGTGGACCAAGCTCTCATCACTCCTTGTCTCAGTATCTCCCATAATGCAAAGCACATCGCCTTGCGAACATGTATAATGCTATGCATTAAGGGAAGGGCCACTACTCAGATCGGTTTCCCTGTTTAAGTGCGGGGTAACGACCTTTATTAAGGTCTCGTTGGTGGGAGCCAGACCCAGAAGTCACAATACTAAGGCAGAAGCAATGGAGAGGTCATATTTACCTATGAGTTGCCTACGAGTATCTCCCATAATGCAAAACACATCTCCATGTGGACATGTATAACACTATGCATTAATGGAAGGGCCACTACCCAGATCAGTTTCAAGCTTTATTGACGTCTCGTCACTGACACAAGGAGTGATGAGAGTTTGTTCCACCTTTACTACAAGTTGCCTCAGTCCTGAAGATACTTCAGGTGCGAACTTTATTTGCTTACACTTGGATAAAGGATTAAACTAAATTTATTATAGTCTAACCATGTGGAAAATAAATTTGCAGCATCAGTTAATGATAGTGGGTGTAATTTTTGAGGTAAGTATCTTGCTTCTTTGGCTAGTCTGTCTGCTCTTTCATTGCTTCAATATTTACATGGGCTGGTATCCATTGCAGTGTGCAGTTCTTATTTATCAAATTTAAGGCTTTAAATTTGATAATTTAAAGTAATTTAAAGAATTTCCCATGTGAGTTTTGTTTTTCCATTTTTTAATGCCTCAAGTGCAGATTTTGAGTCGCTGTAGATGGTTATTCTTTCTGTAATGTTTATTACTTAATTTGAGAGCTGTTTGTATGGCTGTTAATTCACAAGTGAAGTTTGAAGCTATTTTGCCAGCTGTGCATTTGCATTTCCTCGCCTACAGGTAGAGTTAGAAAAACTCCTGAACCTCCTTGGTTGAGTGCTTCGTCAGATGATTCCATCAGTGCAGGCAATGACATGGTTTGGATTATTTAAGTGATATACAGGGTGTTCGGGATAAATTTGACATATTTATAATTAATTATATTTTTCCGTAAGTTACATGTATTAACACACACTTCTCTTCATTTAAAAGTTTGGACCCTTCTTCATTCACATACAAGATGTCAGAAAGGATGGATAGCTGGAACCCACCTGAATCATGGAAGAGAATAACTTGTATCATGATGATTCGTGCCCGCCATCAAAATAAGGATATTACGACTGCTGCCCAATGCTCCCTGAATACAGTAAAAACAATCAGGCATGAACTAGAGACTTGCAATGGTGACTACGAGGATGTAGCAAGAAGAAAGATCCCTAGCAGACGATCTGATTGCGTTCGTACAGCAGAATTCCTCGCAAATCTGCAGGAACAGGTGTTGAAGAACCCTGGCATTGGAATTCGGGCTTTGTTCGTGGAGTTGCTAACTGTAGTCAAGCCCTGGATAACAAGGGTAGGCAATGGTAGGCCGTATGTATGGCAGCAGGATTCGGCCCCTTGCCACACCTCTGGGAAAAGTCAAAAATGGTTGTCTGAAAATTTCTACGACTTCACCAGTCCAAATGTTTGGCCTCCAAACTCCCCAGACCTTAACCCCATGGATTATTTTGTATGGGGCGCAGTTGAAAGAGACACCAATCGCACTTCCAGTAATACAAAAGCCCAGTTAATGGATAAAATTAAAACAGTTTTTGCGGCCCTTCCCAGGGAGACTGTAGCATCAGCTTGTTCGAGGTTCCGAAGCAGAATTGAAGCTGTGATCGATGCTAATGGTGGTTATTTTGAGTAAATCTTGTTGATAGTATTGTAATTAACTCTGCCTGTAATGTTTTTTTGTCAATTCATTAAATTTAATAGATACAAAGAAGATTTTCTTTTTCCTTACGAAACTGTCAAATTTATCCCGAACACCCTGTATAGTGTCAAGTCCTTTTCATTTATTTTCTTGCTGTGATTCCTTTTTTGAACAAGGTTCGAGGAAATTTAAGTTTATCATTGTGTTTTTTGGTAGAATAGTGAAAAAGAATGGCTCTTTGCTTATTTCAATGAATAGGTGCTCTAAGTCAATCTGTTTCCTAATTTCTTGATCATATTGTAATGTAGGTGATCTCTTTAGTCTAGATTTTCTTGTCAAGGCATCGAAAGTCCTGAATGAGATGTGATCCTGTTGGTGGCTCCTTATTCTGTTAGTGAATTTAACTGTGGAGAGTTTTCTGTCTTCTAGTATGTGAAGCCCACACTCTTCTTGAGCTTTTAAATTATTTGTGGATGAGACTGCATCTATGATAATTTTTGCTGCTCTTGATTGTACTCAGTCAAGTTTTTCTTTTGAGCTAATGGAAGCTCAAATTTATTAGGAGCCCAGATTGATGAGGCATATTCCATAGTGGCTCGTATGAGTGCCGTATATGTAATTTTGAGTGTCTTCGGTTTAGCACCCCACTTTGTTCCACAAAGCCCTTTGATGATATTAAGCTTTTTAAGAGCTTTATTAGATATATTTGTAATATGAGCTTAAATCTCAGTTCACTGTCTAGGGTTAGACCTGAGTATTTTGGAGATTGTTTTTTTTTTCTATTTTGGTATATTTATATAGGGTGGCCATAAAATAACTTTCCCTCTTTGGAGGCATCTGTAGCTAAAATCAATAATGGAATGAGACCAAATTTTATATTGAGACTTTTGAAGGCATGGGAGATGATTTCCGCAAAAAAATATTTAGTACCAAAAGTCGCCAATAGGAGAAATTTTAGAGCTGGCAGAGCCGATAACAAGCAGATAATTATATTAAAGGCAGATAAAATGGAATAATAACATTTGGATGGTGTAAGCGACAGCCGCGTCACTCATTCCAGCGTGGATATGTGGCACGTTACAATGATAATAAGAATAACAATAATTAAACTAAAACAACTAAATTAATGTAGAGATTGAACTCACAGGAAATATTGTTTTATTCATCGGAATCAGGGTTCCCTGGACCACATACACGATTTTTAATGTGCTGACCTTTCTTGTGTACAACAAATTGCATCCGGCATGCTCTACAGCTGAGCGTAAGGAGTCGGATTGGATGTTCATAACAGCCTGTCTTATGTTCTCTTTCATGATATGTAAGTTGGGAATGCCACCCAACATACACAATGGATTTCAAATACCCCAACAGACAAAATTCACATGGAGTGATGTCCGGGGATCGAGGCAGCGATGTCATCAGAAAGAACTGACTGATAAACCCTCTCATTACTGAAATGCTGCCGTAAAAGGCGCTGTACTGAATGTTCACTATGTGGCTGTGCTCCATCCTGCAAAAAAATTATGGAGTCCAAACATTGTCTTTGCTGCAATGCAGGAATGACAAAATTTTCCAGCATTTGTCGATAAATCTCTCCAGTAATGGAGCAGGTTACAGGACTGTAGGGGTAATATGCTCAAAAAAGTATGGTCCTATTATGAAATCAGCTGTGAAGCCACACCACACGGTTACTTTTGGAGAATGCAGTGGTACTTGCTGGATTGCTTGGGGATGTTCAGATGCCCAAATTCTGCAGTTGTGAGTGTTGACCGACCCATTCAAATAAAAATGAGCCTCATCACCCCACAATATTCCGCAAGACCAGTCATTGGCGACTTCCATTCGGGCAAGAAACGTTAGCGCGAAAGTCATGCGCTTATCATAATCTGCAATAGTGAGTGCTTGCACATGACTTAACTTATACGTATAGAAGTGAAGCATTTTCCGTAAGATTTTCCAGATTGTACCATAAGCCATATCAAGTTTGCGAGCTATGGCACGAGTGCTTGGACCAGTACTGGTCCCTGTGTCGTCGAACACCACAGTAGCAATGTCAGCTACTGTCTCTTCTTGCACTGCTTTCTGTCCTCTGCCAGGTTTAACACCTAGTGATTCAGTTTCTTCAAACTTCTTAATCATAGCTCTCAGTGCTACAGCTGACATAGGCCCTGTATGCAGGTTATGAAACCTTTTAAATTCCCGATGGGCCATCTATGACCGATTTGCAAAGATAAAATAATTGATCTTCTGTATTGTGTTGAGACCTGTATGCAGTTTGGTAGAAGTTGATCTTGTTATTTTCTAAGAGCCAATTCATAAGTCTGGTATGTATTATTCTTTCATTTAGTTTACAGAGATAACTGGTAATTAGCTTATGGAATTAACAACACATATAAAGGATATTAATTAAAGGCAACTTTAATGAATAACTTCAATATTTTGGCAATGTCACGTTGCCATCTTCAGGAACATAAAAATATGGTATGTGCATGCAGGCACTAACAAAAGCAAATGAGGAAGAAGGCAAGAAACTAAACATTGTTCCTAAAGTCCTAATGGTGCTCTCTGGAAGGCTAATTTGGTTGTCTTGGCCGTTGGGCTGAAGTTCTTATAATGTAAGTCTCCCAAATTTGTTGAGGTTTGGAACGTTTTTTAGAGCTGCTGATGATTCCTTGAATAATCTTTTGTACTTAAACTTGCTGCGGTGTATTATTTTAGTTTTCTTCCAACAAATTCTATGGTGGGTATCTAAGGCATGGTCTGCCAGCCCAGAGTGGCTGTACTGGTGAAACCGGATGTAGTCTTTGTGTTCTGAAATCCTGATATTTGCTGTACTGCCTGTTTGGCCAAAGTAGGACAATTTGCAGCTGCAAGGGACCTGGTATACACCAGGTAGGTCTAGGGGAAATGGTTGGTCTTTGGTAGAGTAGATAAGGGATGCCAACTTTTTATATGGTCTATAACAAGAAGTCAGGTCATATTTTTTGTGGATATTGGTCATTTTCTCAGAGGTGCCCTGGATGTAGGGGATGGTGATAGATTACACCTGTTATTTTTAAATATTTCACAATTTTTAGGTTTACATCTTTTTCTTTTTCATATGTAATCATACATCCTAGATAGTTAAATAAATAGTAATAGTTCATCTATTACTATTTTAGTTCTTACTCAATCATGTCCTTTAAAAGCCAGTATTTTTGATTTTTCTATTGATATTATCATTCCATAATCTTTGGCTATCCCATTTAATTTAAAATATCTTTCTGTAACTTATCATCAGAATTTATAATTATTATTTGGTCATCAACAAAAAGCAGAATGTTTAAGTTCACAGTAGGAGAAAGTTTAATAACATGATGGAAATTTTTATACCATTTTATTACTATTTTATTTAGATAAATATTAAAAAGAGATGTTCAAAGGGAACATCCCTGTTTAACTCCTTGGTTTATCTCTCTCGTGCACGATAGTCCATAATTGAATCTTATTTATATTCGACTATTTTCATTGATATTTGCCCACATCACTCTACTTGAAATTGCCTGCCATTCAAGAAGATTAGCTTCATATTTAGTGTTAAATATAACTGCAAGGAAAAGAACGAGTAGCATTGTATTCAACACTAAATCGAGGCAAATTTTCTTGAATGGCAGGAAATTTCAAGTAGAGTGATGTGGGCAAATATCGGAATGGGGAACTGAATAATGAGACTTATTTGTGCCTATGATCCCACAAAAGGTTCTGCTAAGCTAGTAGTGGAGAAATTTTTTAAGGCTTTAGAGCAGTATTTCCCATTTTTTGGATCATGCCCAACTCAACGCCTCAAAAATTTTGATGTCCCCCCCCCCTCCTTCCCGACAATGGCGAGTGTATCGAGTATATCAGTGATGAGGTGACGAATGCAACATCATTTTCTAATTGCCCCACCCGAAATATTCATATTGCCCCACATTGAGAAACACTGCTTTAGAGAAAGCAACTGATACAATGAAAAATGAAAAGTTGGTTCTTGTTGAGATCTAAATAGCAAAATAGGAAATGATTGTCAGACATACAAAAATATTTTGGGAAAATTTGGAGAAAAGCTAATAATAATGGCAAACTCAGGACATGGCTTAGTTATTACTAACACCATGTCCCAACATAAAAATGTGCACAAATTCACATGGAGAGAAGATGCAAGGAATAAGAAAATCTCATTGACTATGCCATTGTTGACATTGAGGTTTTCTCTATTGTGCAGGACACTAGAGTGTACAAAGGATTTGAAATTGGAAGTGATCACTATTTAGTAATGAGCAAGATAAAATTGAATTTCATATTGAAAAGAATGACATGTAAGAAAGTTTTAAAGCGAATAAAAGTTGAGCAGCTCTCAGGTGTGAAATATAGACTAAAATATACAAACATTCTTTAATGAAAAATGAAAGAGTTTGAGAACAGGAATCAAACTGTGGAGATTCAGTGGCAAGCCCTGAAGAAAACACTGATTCATTCAGCCAGAGAGGCATTTGGTGAGGTTGTTTGTAAGGATAGAAAAATCAGAACACCATGGTGCACACAGGAAGTTAAAGAGGCAGTGAAGGAAAAGGAGAAAGCACATCAAACGTTACAGGCAAATAAGTCAGCTTATGCTCTTGGAATACAGAGACAAATGTAAGAAAGCTAAACACTGTGTAAAACTAGTCATGTTTGCATGACTAGTTTTACACAAAAAACTAAACAAAACAAAAGTCATGCGAACACTTTGGTAAGAACATAGAAAATAAATATCAAGAAGGTGGCAAGATATTCTGGAGGTTGCGATCAGAAATGGAGGAAAGAGTGCTATAAAAGGAATTAGAGATGATAAAGGTGATATGAAAACTGGATAAAAAGATATCCTTGAAGTACGGAGTAATTACTTCAAAAACTTGAAAAAATGAAACAGCAGCAATGAGAGCACACTGATAAAAAACACTGATGAGGCATGCAATCAGGAACACATACTTGAACTAGGAAAAAGCCATCAAAGGCCTGAAATATGGAAAGGCAGCAGGAGTAGATGATATTCAACCAGAAATGCTCAAGTATGGAGGCATAAAAATCTTACAGTGGCTGCACTGCATAGTTCAGAGGGCCTGGACAGAGGACGAATTCCAGATGATGGAGTAGAGCTCTCATAGTGCCCGTATATAAAAGGGAAATAAAACTGAATGCGAGATTTACAGAGGTATTTCTCTACTGAGTGTTCCTGGTAAGATTTATGCAGGTATAACTGAGAAACGGTTGAGAAGAATTTGGAAGAAAAGCTTGGTGAAGAACAAGCTGGAATCAGGTCAAATAGATCAAATCTGATCCTGCTGTCAGGATCAGATTTTCACTTTATGACAAATAGTTCATAAGTCATGGGAATATAACAAGATCTATATTTAAGTTTTGTAGACCTGAAAAAGCATAATGTCCCACTGACACCATACAACTATAGTTGTATGGTGTCAGTGGGACATTATATCAAGCAATACTAAGTCTTTATTTGAGTTGTAAGTCAGTAGTTAGAATTGAAGGAAGTATAGGAAGATGGTTCAATGTTAAATCTGGTGTCAGACAAGGATGTACATTATCTGCTCTGTTATTCATTGTTTATATGGATCATATTATGAAGGAAAATGGTATTAAACCTGATATCAAAATTGGAGATGTTAATGTCAGTTCTTTGCTTTATGCGGATGATGTTATAGTTCTAAATAAATCCGATAAAAGCCTGCAAGATTCCCTGACTAAATTGAATAACTGTTGTAATAGATATGGTATGAAGGTCAACATTAAAAAAACAAAGACAGTGAAAATAGGCAGAAGCATTGAAAATATCAACTGCATTGTGAATGGAGAATCTATAGAACAAGTAAAACATTTCAGCTACTTAGGCAAAATATTTGAAGGTGGTAAATTAAGTATGGAAATAGACACCAGAATCAACAAAGCTGGTAAGGTAGGAAATCAACTGAATAAATTTATATGGAATAAGAGAGAAATTAGTCAAAACACTAAATTAGCTGTATACAAGACAGTGTTCAAACTAGTTTTAACTTATGGATCTGACAACTGAGTTAGAAGTAAAACACTTGACCAAAGACTAGAGAGACCACAGATATGAGAGTCCTGAAAAAGATTAGAGGCATGAACAGAAGGGATCAATGTCAATATCATCTTAAAAATGAGGATATTAGGAAAGAACTTGACATTGTCGGCATCCAGGAATGTGTTAGCAGAGCTAATCTCAGTTGGTACGGTAATTTAAACAGAATGGGAGAGGAAAGATTAGCAAAACAAGTGTTCTCTGCCAGGTTGGCAGGAAAAAGACCCAGAGGAAGACCAAAATATAGTTGGATTGATATGGTAAAAAAGTGCCTTAGAAGATAGAAATACAGTGATACCTTGGCTAACGAAGATAATTCGTTCCGGAATCACATTCGTTAGTCAAAACGTGATTTCCCGTTGGTTTCTATAGAAAATCGTTTAATTCATTCTGAATGTTGCCTACTATTTAAAGATAAGTTTTATAAAATAGTAAAAAGCACGCTATTAATTCTATAAAAGGGCAAAACTCAATTAGATAAGAATAGAATTTACTAATTATAAATTAATCCCCCATAGTAAAATTTAGCCCAGTAAAGAATAAATGCTATCACACTTACTTCTCACATTCACAGTCACAGGGAGCGTGCACCGTACTGACACTAGTATGAGGCGTCTCTCTTCTCGGTCTCGAACATAAACAACCCAGTCGGGTTGGTGGGTCTCCCCTATGTGATGTGGTCAGCTCATTTCTTTGTCACACACATGGAAAAGATAAGCTCCTGGAATGGCCTGATCGTTCATGTTTGCTGCTTTATGTTAGTGCGCGCATCCACTAAAACATTCGTTAGCCGAGTTCGAAGAACAGCCAAAAAAACTTCGTTAGCTGAAAAATTCGTTAGCCGAGGTATCACTGTATAAGATCTGACAATGTTGGAGCATTGACAGGTAAAGGTTGATTTGGAGAAAAATTGTTCATAGGAAGTTAGTAATGATGTAAATTTTTCATGTAGTACTATCACATCCTGTACTATATGAAAAATTTATATCCTTACTAACTTAAAAGGGCAAATGGCAGGAATTTGATGGTGATGATATTTTCATATATATACTTATAATAGCTTTTAGAATATTAATTGGTATTTGTCTTTCTTTTAATATGTTAAATAAAATGCTTCTTTTAAAGAAATGCTTTTCAAAGTCAATAAATGTAATATGTTTCTAAATTTTATTCTCTTCTTTTCTCTATTATTAGTTTTAGGCAAAAGGCCAGGGCTTAGTACTTCTAAGTACTTGATTTTAACTGTTTATATTTATGACATACAATTTTCATTTAATTGGCAACTTTTTTTTTTCATAATAATATGGTAACCAACCATTTATTTGACCACACAGGGAAGTAAATTTGTCATTCTGATAGCTAAAGTGTCAGATAACTGAAGTACAATTACATAGTGCTGTGCCAAAAGTCAGTTGATATGCATCATCACCATCAAATTCCTGACATATCCTCAAGGAGTGTACAGGATATTAAGATAGTACTACATGAATAGTACTATTATATTATTATTGCTGATCTTCATACGTATTACAACAGTTATTCAATTTAGTCAAGGAATCTTGCACACTTGTAGTGGATCTATTTAGAAGTATAGCACGTCTGCATAAAGCAAAGAGCTGAGATTAACATCTCCAAATTTGATATCAGGTTTAATACCACTTTCCTTCGTTGAAAGTTTATTTTTTCACTTGGTTAGAGTATAATAAAATTAGTTTAATCCTTTATCCAAGTGTGAGCAAACAAAGTTTGCGCCTGAAGTATCTTCAGGACTAGGGTAAAGTGATACAACACCAGGGCAACTCTTTGCAAAGGTGGAGAAAGCTACCAACACTCCTAACTCAGTATCTCCTATAATGCAAAACACATCTCCTTGCGGATATGTCTAATGTTATGCATTAAAGGAAGGGCCACTACCCAGACTAGTTTCGACCTTTATTGAGGTCTCTTCAGTGGGAGCCAGGCCCTAGTGGAAATACCAGGCAGAAGCATTAGCAGGTCATCTCTACCTATAGGAGTTGCCAAATGGTGTGCCACCCTTTTTTAATAAATTACTCTGGATTTAGAGAAAGATGTTGAAAGTTTATTTTTTCACTTGGTTAGAGTATAATAAAATTAGTTTAATCCTTTATCCAAGTGTGAGCAAACAAAGTTTGCGCCTGAAGTATCTTCAGGACTAGGGTAAAGTGATACAACACCAGGGCAACTCTTTGCAAAGGTGGAGAAAGCTACCAACACTCCTAACTCAGTATCTCCTATAATGCAAAACACATCTCCTTGCGGATATGTCTAATGTTATGCATTAAAGGAAGGGCCACTACCCAGACTAGTTTCGACCTTTATTGAGGTCTCTTCAGTGGGAGCCAGGCCCTAGTGGAAATACCAGGCAGAAGCATTAGCAGGTCATCTCTACCTATAGGAGTTGCCAAATGGTGTGCCACCCTTTTTTAATAAATTACTCTGGATTTAGAGAAAGATGTTAGGAGATACTGAGTTAGGAGTGTTGGTAGCTTTCTCCACCTTTGCAAAGAGTTGCCCTGGTGTTGTATCACTTTACCCTAGTCCTGAAGATACTTCAGGCGCAAACTTTGTTTGCTCACACTTGGATAAAGGATTAAACTAATTTTATTATACTCTAACCAAGTGAAAAAATAAACTTTCAACATCTTTCTCTAAATCCAGAGTAATTTATTAAAAAAGGGTGGCACACCATTTGGCAACTCCTATAGGTAGAGATGACCTGCTAATGCTTCTGCCTGGTATTTCCACTAGGGCCTGGCTCCCACTGAAGAGACCTCAATAAAGGTCGAAACTAGTCTGGGTAGTGGCCCTTCCTTTAATGCATAACATTAGACATATCCGCAAGGAGATGTGTTTTGCATTATAGGAGATACTGAGTTAGGAGTGTTGGTAGCTTTCTCCACCTTTGCAAAGAGTTGCCCTGGTGTTGTATCACTTTACCCTAGTCCTGAAGATACTTCAGGCGCAAACTTTGTTTGCTCACACTTGGATAAAGGATTAAACTAATTTTATTATACTCTAACCAAGTGAAAAAATAAACTTTCAACATCTTTCTCTAAATCCAGAGTAATTTATTAAAAAAGGGTGGCACACCATTTGGCAACTCCTATAGGTAGAGATGACCTGCTAATGCTTCTGCCTGGTATTTCCACTAGGGCCTGGCTCCCACTGAAGAGACCTCAATAAAGGTCGAAACTAGTCTGGGTAGTGGCCCTTCCTTTAATGCATAACATTAGACATATCCGCAAGGAGATGTGTTTTGCATTATAGGAGATACTGAGTTAGGAGTGTTGGTAGCTTTCTCCACCTTTGCAAAGAGTTGCCCTGGTGTTGTATCACTTTACCCTAGTCCTGAAGATACTTCAGGCGCAAACTTTGTTTGCTCACACTTGGATAAAGGATTAAACTAATTTTATTAAACCACTTTCCTTCATAATATGATCCATATAAACAATGAATAACAGAGCAGATAATGTACATCCTTGTCTGACACCACATTTAACATCAAACCTCTTCCTGTACTTCCTTCAATTCTAACTGTTGACTTACACTCAAATACAGACTAAGTATTGCTTGATTTAATGCCCCATTGCCACCACTGACTTCTCATTCGTTTCTCAAGTATACTTGCATAAATCTTACCAGAAAAGCTCAGTAGGGAAATATTTCTGTAATTCTCACATTCAGTTTTATTTTACTTTTTATATATGGGTACTATGACAGATCTATTCCAATCATCTGGAATTCATCCATCTTCCAAGCCTTCTGAAGTATGCAGTGCAGCTACTGTAAGACTTTTATACCTCCATACTCGTGCATTTCTGGTTGAATATCATCTACTCCTGCAGCCTTTCCAAATTTCTGGCTTTCTCTACTTTAAGTATGGATATGTATTCCTGATTTCATGCCTGTTTATTGTTTTTTTTTACCACTGTGCTGTCAATGCTTGTTTCATTTAGCAATTTTTCGAAGTAATTACTCCATACATCAAGGATGTCTTTTTCTCCAGTTTTCATGTCACTTTTATCATCTCTAATTCCTTTAAAGACTGCCTTTAAAGCAGTCTTTCCTCCATTTCTGAGCTCTTTCAACAGCCTTCAGAATATTTCAATCTTCCTCATATTTATTTTCAATGTTCCATCAAAGTCTTCCCATGATTTTTGTTTAGCTAGTTTTACAGTGTTTAGCTTTCTTACATTTGTCTCTGTATTCTCTAAGAGATAAGCTGACTTATTTGTTAGCAACTTTCAATATGCTTTCTTATTTTTCTTCACTTGTTTAACTTCCTGTGTCCACCATGGAGTTCTAATTTTTTCTATCCTTGTAGACAACCTTACCACATGCCTCTCTGGCTGAATCAATCAATGTTTTCTTTAGGGCTTGCCACTGAATATCCAAGGTCTGGCTCCTGTTTTTAATTTTTTTCTTCAATAATGTTTGTGTATTTTAGTCTACAGTTTCCAACTGAGAGCAGCTCAACTTTTATTCGCTTTAAAACTTTCTTACATGTTCTTCTTTTCAATATGAAATTCGATTTGATCCTGCTCATGACTAAATGGTGATCACTTCCAATTTCAAATCCTCTGTACACTAAGTGTCCTGCACCAGGTAGAAAACATCACTATCAACAATAACATAGTCAATGAGACTTTCTTATTCCTTGCATCTTCTCTCCATGTGAATTTGTGCACATTTTTATGTTGGAACATGGTGTTAGTAATAACCAGTCCATGTCCTGAGCAGAAATCCATCAAGTATTTGCCATTATTATTATTATTATTAGCTTTGCTCTTTTCTCCAAATTTTTCCAAATATTTTCTATGTCTGAATAGTCATTTCCTACTATGATATTTAGATCTCCAAGGACCAATTTTTCCTTTTTCGTTGTGTCAGTAGCTTTCTCTAAAGCCTCAAAAAATTCCTGCACTTCTAGCTTATAAGAACCTTCTGTGGGACCATAGTGCAAGTAAGTTTCATTGTCCAGTTCCCCATTCTGATATTTGCCCACATCACTCTACTTGATATTGCCTGCCATTCAAGAAGATCAGCCTTGTATTTAGTGTTGAATACTATAGCTACTTCTTCTTTTCCCTGATTATTATTGCCTGAATATAACATTTTGTATTTATTGCTTAGAAAGATCTCAATGCATAGGTCGGTTAATTAAATGGCTGTTGTATTGAAGGATGGATAAAATGGAAGATTGCTGTACTCAGCCAAGTACACATGCTTTGGTTACTTATATCAAAGCAATCTCAAGTTCCGGGAGGGAAAGAGATTTCCTGTTTAAATTCTAAGCACTAAAAGAAATAAAATTACTTTTTTTTTAGCTCTGGAATACATAATATCCATTTGTTTTGACCTTGGTTACAAAATCCATGTTCACTTGTGTTATTCAGATTAGTATAAAACTGACATCAGATGTTTCAAACAATGTAGTATAACAATTTCCTACAATAATTTTCTACCATGATGGTAGAAGAAATAGTATAGTGAACCTTGAATTTTTTTTTTTAATATGAATTTAAGCCATGAAATGTTACAAACCTATCATAATTCATGTTGTGGATGAATAACAGATTAAATAATCAGGATTGCCTGCTTGAGAGATGAAAATTGGAACCTTTTCAAACCATTTCAGCACGACATAAATTCATCTAAATGGGTGAGGTTTTTAAAACTGTAGATATTAATACATATTAAAGTACACTTGAAACTTTAAAAAACTTCATTACCATTCCACTTTTACTCCACTGTAAACGACATAAAGTTTTTGACAAACTGAAAATGTTAAAAAAAATTCATTTCATTAACAATCACAGAAAATAAAATTCAGAACAGCAATATAGCAGTAACATAATTCTAAATAGAACTTCATTTTTTACACATAAGATAAAGAACAAATATTAAAAATTACAATTACCAATGTTATTATTCACCAATAAGTAAGCTCTTATTCAAATTAGTTTATTCATTTTTTATATATATATAATTTGTCTTGTATAGTATTACTTCCACACCTCCACTGAGTCCAAAGACTCATTGTGGGAGGTCAAATGCTCACATATCGCAATAACTATCATACCTTGCCCTGAATGCATTCAGCATTGGAGCACTCACCACCGACTCTGGCAAAGCTGACAGCAAAAATTCTAAACTGGGCGGATGAAATTTAATGAAAAATGGCATTTGCAGTATCTATTAAAATTTGTCAAACCACTTCAAATTTAGTTCTAATTAGACAAGGCTAACCAGACATACCGTAATTGGCTGAAATCAAGAACCTCATCTTCCTTTAGAGCTTACACTGAAACCTGAAATAGATGCAAAAAAAAAAACAATCAATGCTTCCAAAACAGAAGTTTAAAAGAGCAAAAAACAGGAAACTAGCAGCATGTCCAAACAGCAGCCGAGCCTTTTGGTCTCTTGCCAAAGCAATTGGCTGCACAATTGGTAACTTCTGCCTAACACTATTCCCACCCTTATTATACCCAGATCGCTCTATTGCATCATCACCCACAGAAAAAAAACAATCTTCTGGCTTCACACTTTGCTTCCGCATGCATAACTGATGATGGTAAATGTCCCCCAACCATTCCAGATACCCAACATACAATGACCCCTTTTGCCAGGATGAGATCAGAAAAATACTGTCCAAATTAGACACAAAGAAGTCTCCTGGCACTGATGGCATTTCCCCAATTGTCCTGAAAGTTTGCACACAAGAATTAACTCCCATCCTATGTCACCTATATATACTCTCTTACTCCACTGGAATCTATCCCACAAATTGGAAACTGCCTATATTCAGCCCATTCCCAAGAAGGGTGACAAGTCACTGTAGTCCAAATACCACCTTATCTTGCTTACCTCAGTCCTGTCTAAAGTAACGGAAAAAAATCATCAATTCCAAACTCCTACACTACCTTGAAGACACCCACATAATAAACAACCGCCAGTATGGATTCCTTCACTGCTGATCAACAGGAGATCTGCTCACATATGTCACCCATCTCTGGACAAATGCCATGTAGAAGTTTGGCGAATCTCAAGTGGTTGCACTTGATATCTCCAAAGCCTTTCACCGGGTCTAGCACAAAGGCATATTAAGCAAACTACCATCATTCGGTCTGAATGCACATGTGTGATGGTGGATGGCTCCCTATCCTCTCACCATTCAATTAATGTGGGGGTTCCACAAGGTTCTGTCCTTTCACCAACTCTCTTCCTACTATATATCAATGACCTACTTCAGTTGACCTCCAACCCAATACAGTTTTGCAGACAACAGAACTACACTCCTCGCTTTCATTTGATAAACCTTACCCTACACAACTCACTTCAGCCTACAGAACATCAACCACTACCACTCTCAACTCCAATCTCCAAGCCATCCTACAATGTGGTTCGGATAACCTCATCAATTTCAATGCTAATAAAACCCAGTTCTGTCCTATTTCCCATAAAAAAGAACAATTTTTTCCCAGTATCCTTTTTGACGATGCCCAAATTTCCAGACAGTTTGAGATCTCTCTTCTTGGAATTACCCTCACATCAAACCTCTCCTGGCATAAACACATCACAACCATTGCATCCTCAGCTTCTAAAAAACTGGGATTTCTCTTTCGCTCAAGACGTTACTTCACCCCCGAACAGCTGTTAACGTTATACAAATCACAAATCCACCCTGCTATTGAATACTGCCCCCGCATATGGGGCGGAGCTCCTAAAAGCTCTCTCAAAATGCTTGATTCAATACAGAGGAGAGCAATTACACTTATTAATCACCCATCTCTTACCAACTCTCTCCCCTCACTTTCGCACAGACGTTTGGTTTCTGCAGTATGTATATTCTACAAATATTTCCATGGGAAATGCTCATCTGAAATAATATCAATAATTCCTCCACTCACTACTAAGCTCGTTGGAACACGTGCAACTGCTGCTCAACATCCCTTCACAGTACACCTAGAAACCGTGTGTAGAGGTTTAAGTGCTGTGAGGACATCATGTTGGAGGCAATCTGGTGATGCAATCATCACCAGAGGTCCCACCTTACATTCCAGGCCACCTACTACTGCCCTTAGAGGGCGCTCCACCTAGATAGGACTTTAGTGTCACCCACGTGGTTGGGCTTAGTATTGTATGATATTTGTGTGCATGTTACATTAGTTGTTTTTGTAATCCCCGTAGCTGTCCTAGTAACCAGGACGAAATATAGGAAGTATTAAATTCTATTTTAATCCTTTTTGAGTGTTGTAAAAAATCCATTAAGCCTCCAACATAAAGTACACCTAGAAACAAATTTCTTTTCCTCCTCATTCATCCCTGCAACTGCTACACTGTGGAACAGTCCCCCCCCCTTGCTGTGTTTCCCAAGGAATACAATTTACAGTAATTTAAATCAAATGTGAACAAGTTCCTCCTTTCCCAACCAATTACCCATACACGGTACTAATGTACTATAGGTTGAACAACCAACCTCTTGTTTATGGGCACAACATAAAAAAAAAGAGACAATTCAGAGGAAATTAAGCAAACAAAATTATATAAAGGCAAGCCCCATATAACATGTACTACTGCAATCCTGTTTTGTTCTAACAAGATTAGGGTACTGCAAACCTTGCATAACATGGTTTTTGGTGGCTTTTGTGAAGATAGGGGGAGGGCTACTATTATGTTGGATGCATTATTTCAAAATTTGCATTGGGGGAGGATCCCACTGTTGACTTACTAGTCATTATGCAAATAAAATTATTAGGAAATCACCATATTTTATTTTGTTCGGAAATCCACTACGTTAGGTTATGCAGTATTGAACTTGGGCATGTTTGAGACCATTAAAAATTGCAACTAAACTGTGCAGTTCATGACTTTTAAGGTGTTTGTAAGGTTATTTTGATTTTTATTTGATTGTTTGATCAAATAAAATCTGAAAAAAAAAAAAAAATGAAATTTGATCCACAAATTTTTCTGGATGTATATTACTAAACTTGATTCTTAAGAGCTGTATTGAAATAATTTCCTTGTTGTGAATTAAATTCCAGCCAATAATGAAATCCAGACCATACAAAAATATGAACAGAAAATTAGAAGTCTTCTTGTTGTGGGACCTTTCATTTCTGCAAATATGATGGTTTGTACTTGGGTGTCAATAACGTAAATACAGTAGTTCACCTTATCCGCAGTTTCCATTAAATACTATCCAACTCAGGATGTGAATCATCTCTTTGTCCAGCATATCCATGCTGTACTATTTATGCTACCCGCTCATTAGTCAATTAGTAGCCGTCTCAGTTATCAGATCGACTGTCGCAAGTATCACAGTGCTAATGTTCAAGTAACCCTTATTTTACTCAATAATGGCCCCAAAGTGAAGACATATATGGCATATCTGAACTGCCAGGATCACTGGCAATTCAGATATGTCATAGAAAAGTCGTAAAGTGCTTCCTTTAAGTGAAGAGGCAAAAGTTTTTGATTTAATAAGGAAAGAAAAGAATTGTATGCTGAGGTAGCTAAGTTCCATTGACATAACTCTTATTACAGTATATTGTTATAATTGTTCTATTTTATTATTAGTTGTTGTCAATCTCTTACTGTGCCTAATTTACAAATTAAACTTTATCATGGGTATGTATGTATGTATAGGAAAAAACATAGTATATATATAGGGTTCAGTACTATCTGCAGTTTCAGGTATCCACTGGGTGTCTTGAAGGTGGGGGGGGGGGACATTTTACAGTAGTATAAATAAAATTTATACCACTGTAAAATAGTATGAATAAAAACATGTAGAGCCTCCATAGCTCAGCCAATACAGAAAAAGCCCTTTGGTCGGAAAGACCTAGGTTCAATTCCTGTCAGTGGAGGAACCTTTATCTGGTCTCTTTTGATGAAAGGAGCTAGCTGGTCTCATACAGAAGTAGAGGGTTTTTTTCAACCAGAAACTTGGATTTTTCGTCTCCCAGAACAGGCAAACTGGTCCCGTGAACACACACACACACAGATTACTGTCATGAATATTGCCATTAGGGGATGCAGCAGAGGAGTGACGAACTGGCTGCATTAATTCGCTAAAAGGGGAGGGGGGATGCAACCTGTCCTAAGAAACAGATGAGAAGGATATGAGGAAAAACATGTTATTAGTATATTGGAAAGCAAATAAAAATGCTTGGGTAACTGCTAATTTATTTAAAGACTGGTTTGCATGACATTCGTTCAGTTATTACTATTTATAATAAGGTTTCTAACATTTATAAAAATGGTGTATTTCTGTTAGCTTTCTGAACACTGTTCTTAGTCACATATAACACAGTTTCAAGATACACAAATTTTCCTAGGAAGGAACCCAATTACTGTGTCAAGCATTACCTGTACCATGCACACACACTGACTATAGCAAACCCCAAAGGGACCACAGATGACTGAAATGAGGGTAGAACAAAACAAATCATGGGAAACAGAATAAAGGAAATTGCAGAAAACTGTAGATCTTAACAAAACAGAAAGGGATGGCAGGAACCAAACATAAAGAATGAAAAACAATATGAAGACATACGAATGCAAACAATAATGTGAAACATACATGAAAGAACTAGAAGGGTATAAAACTATAAAAATAAAAATGACAATGTAGAATTAATGCTTAAATCTGGAAATATGCTAGATTAAATTAACATCACTTACATGAAATCATCATAATAAACTCATAATAAGTGCAGTCTTTGGGATTTCTATGACTCTTTTCAGTAGTCAGATTGCCATTTTCTTTCAATCTCCAGATCCAAATACTTGCACTGAACTAATATTAATATAATCCTTACTGAAATAAGGGCAACGAGACCTTGATTTCCAAGTTCAAATCAAACCCTAATTCTCTAAAAATTGTGCCTCGTGTTCATCAGAAAATGCACCATATGATCAACGGCCCAAGTCAAAAACTTCAACTTCTCACTGTGTACACTCTAAGAAATAAGCATAAAGAAAAAAAGGGAAAAAAATTATATAACAAATCCAAAGCAGACTTCGTAAAGTGAAATGCAGTAAGCATGCCTTGCTCAACTGGCAACTGAGCTTTCGGGTCGCTCACTAACGCTATTCATTTCTTCCTTTCCTTTGGTATCAGTCTTTTTCCTTCAAGTCTTATTTAGATGACTAAGGCAAATCAGAAAAATCCTTATTAATCTTGATACAGAATTAACATTCATTCTGTATTGCCCATATAAGTTATAAAAGTCAACAATCAAACTATCATCCCACACCAGAGTACTCTGAAAATTGATGGAGAAAGTCATCAACAGCCAGCTTTACACTACCTGGAGACCTATCAGTTAATTAGTGATTACCAATATAGATTCTTCCAACCTCTTCGCTCACCTGCCTTTGGACATAGGCAGAAAAGATTTGGAGAAATCCACATTGTTGCTCTTGATAACTCAAAGCTCAAAGGCATTCAACTGTGATTATCATCAAGGTCTTCTCCAGATGTATGGCCTCCCACTTGCCCTTTGTGATTGGATTGCAAGCTTCCTCTGGTCATCTTTGCATATGATAAGATTTCTTTATCAATGCTGGAAGAAAATCCCAAGGTTCTATACTTTTGCCCACACACCATTCCTCCTTTATATCAATGACCTCCCACCCACCCCAAACTTCAAATCCCATTCCTAGTTTTGCAAATGACAGCACTCTCCATTTCTCTTTCATTAACATTACTCCCTTTTCCTCTAACAATGTAAGAACTAGAGCTGTCGCTGGTCAATATCTGTATATAGTCAAACTTGGAACATATGAAAACAAAACAGCATTTCATCATCTGTCTTCATTCTATCTATCTTTTTTCTTGGAAACAGCCTCCCCTCACCATACTATTCTTCCAAATGAATATACCCCCCCCCACTAGCTTTTCAAGAAACTTCTCAACAGATTGTATCTTTCTCCTTAATCATCTGTTCCCCCCTACTATTAGATCTTGAAAGAAGAAATCTTGCAAAGAAATCATTCATTCAGAATCCAACATATTAAACTATAAAAAAAAAAAAGAGAAATACCTGCACATCAGCTAAAATTAAAAGTGAAACTTCTTCACTTTATGTATAAAATATGCATTCCTTATTTCATGTACAATATATTTAATCTATTGTGTTCATATTAAGATTTTATTAGAGTATGTTTTATAAAATTTAAGCCTCACTTAAGTTGTGTAAAATTAACTGTGAGTCATCAAATAGTTACTAAATAATAATTCTTGAAAGGTATAAAACTACACGTGTACAGCGTAATGCTGGCGGCAGTTGCTTAAGCGGAATGTATATTGATGCGAATTCTGGGAATACAAGCGCATAACAGCGTCGGGAAAAAGCAAGAGATAAACCCAAGAGGTGAAAAGATATGGGTTGTGTGCAAAGGGGACTGAGGAAAAAGAGAGCACTGTAAGGAGGAATATAAGGGGACGAGCGCTGTATCGGAGATATCGCTTGTCGTATCGTTTTCCTGTTTGGTGGCTCGGAAGTTAGCGGGAGTTCGCGTAGTAAGGGGGGGAGGATGAAGTGTCTGTGCTAAGATAAGATTTTGGACAGCAGGCTTTCTTGAAAATGGAGAAGGATTCTACGCAGAGCTGAAGGTAAAAATTTCCAGTCCTAGCAGAATCAAGCCATCGCTAAGAAGTCCCATTTAGCAATTCGTTAATAGCGGTATATGCAAGTTCGGTTCACTTAAAACCTTGATATTCCACGTCTGCCTACTCACTGATGAGACCTCAAAAAGGGTTGAAACCGGTCTGGGTAGGGACCTCTTCTCATAATGTAAAACAGTAATACATCTCCTAGGAGCTGCGTTTTAAATTGTGAGAAAATATTAAGGACAGTGACGGATCTTGCTCCACCTTTGCTCTGCGTTGCCCTGGTGTTGTACTACCCAAATGATTACTTACACTTGGGCTTGCCGATAGTTTTTTCGGCATGAAACTCTAGGATTTCAATTCAAGTTTCGTACCCAGCTGTACAATAATATGAGATTTACCATCCCCCTTAAACTTATATACACACTGCTTGAGTACGATGTAGTGTGTCACTGTCATCCATAAAAATGAATTCTTCGCATACAGTACCACAGAAGAACTTCACGTGAACATGAAGAACTTCGGTGCAATATCATTCTCCAGTCATAGTCCCTTTTTTCCAGCACTTGTAGCTTGATGCATCCATTAAACCTAATGCCTCCTCATACCATGACCTAAGCACTGCTGTATCTATCCCTTTCAAGAACATTTTACAAGGGCAAACAGTACCACTTTCGCACCAGATCAAGTGTCATCTACAATCGGAGGAAAGATTAAAATGACTCTCATCTGTAAGGAGTACATTAGTCCACTGTTGTCTTGTTTCAATTTTTATGGAGACCACAACAACACTGAAAAGGTGCTTCACAATGAACTCTGGATAAAGGAATGCAAACTTAGGCCTTCGGTTGTATAGGCCTATTTGTTGCAGACATCTTGGCACAGTTTGTCAAGATATCTGCACACCCTTGAATGGAGCCAACTTGCAAGTTAACTTCCCATGGTGTGTCGATTATGTTTTGCTGTTATAACCAAAAATCTGTCCTCATGCTACATGGTAGAGTGAGGGAGACCTTTTAGCAAACATCTGAAACACATTCCATTGGTTTGAAATGCTGCCCAGAGCCTGGATACAATGCTATGTGAGATTAAAAACTCTCTGTATCAGTAATTCTGTGGCCTTCTTCAAGCTTTCCAATAATTCTTTCCACGCATGAAATCATTTACATGATTAGAGAAACTACAAGACATCCAAATTTGCAACCTTATCCTTCATGAAAAGAGCTTCCTTCAAACACAATTCATTTAGTGCAGCCTTTTGTCTTTTATCCTGTTGAGTGCTACCATGTGACCCTTTTGCACATGATTCGAAAATTTGAATGTGTACCTGCTTTCTACCCAAAATCATCACTTATGCAAACTGCCACAAGCTGATTTGTCTGAATTTGTAGTTGTAATCTTCAGAAATAGTGTTCGTCTTTGGGTTTCGGACACCAGTGTACCACTTGTATATTGGAGTGCAATAACATGTTTTAAAGATTATCTGTCAGTTTAATTCACAGGCAAGGATTGAAATAAATATCTGAAGAACAACCTGAGACAATTATTCCAGAGTGGAACAAAATATTTTTTTTATGGTTCAGAGCAAAAAATTTTACTATCAGAAAATAAGATATATATATATATAACATATGTAGAAAGTTTTTTTAACTTGGGTATATTATGTATTCAAGATACCAAGTAATTTTATATAAACTTGGTTTTTAATCCTATTTCCCAAGTAAGCAAACAGACAAGTAAGTCAAGTTTGCACCTGCACGTAGGGCAAGTCTGAGGCAACTCGTGGTAGTGCCATCGAGGCAACTCACGGTAAAGGTGGATAAAGCTCTGATCACTTTCCTTAGTATTTTTCCCTTAATGTAAAGGGCCCCTTGCGGAGATATATGATGCAATGCATTAAAAGCAATAACCATACCGGTTTTTCGACCTTTATTGAAGTCTCATCAGCGGGAGCCAGACCAGACAATACTAAGGCTGTAGCAATGCAGAGCTTATGAATTTTACCTAAACAAGTTGCCACAAGGTGCTTTGACCTTATTAAATAAAATCTCAGGATGAGAGATAGATGTAGAAAGTTTTTTAACTTGGGTATATTATGTATTCAAGATACCAAGTAATTTTATTACTAAATCACTTAAGGAATTGACAACGTAGATATGAATATAAATTAAATTACACTTTAATAAATATTTCCGATATTTTGGCAACGTCACGTTGCCATCTTCAAAAGGAATTACAAAAAAAGGCATGCGCATGTAGGCACTACAACACAGTAACTGAGAATGAGGTGATGAAGCTATTGTTCTCCTAAAAGTCCTGATGGTGCCCCCTAGTGGGATAAGTAGGTGTTCTTGGCCGTTGGGCTGAAGGTCTGCTGATGTAAGCCTCCCAAATTTGGGGCAGTCTCATACAACCAAATTTGTTCAGGTTTGGAGAGTTTCTTAGGGCTGAGGCTGATTCCATAAATAGTCTTTCAAATTTGTATTTGCTACGGTGTATTACTGTAGCTTTCTTACACCGTATTCTGTGGCATATATTGTTGTGTCATCCTCTTGATGTTTTAAGGCCCTCTTTCATCTCTTGTACACATATCTCTTATTTCCATCTTTCGCTCAGTAATTCCTACTTATTACTTAGGCCGAAATCATTGATGAGAGTGAGGCTGTTGTTTTGTGAGACAAAGAAATGCAAATGGCGGAGGCCTATTTCTTTGTCTCAGCACTGGTTCTATCTCCCTTTTTCAATTTCAGAGAAAATTTATTTATTAACGCTGCACCACCCTGAATCCTAGGATATACAAAACATGCAAGACCAAGGAGTTAGAATCCAGTCAGCATTCACTCTTGTCATTTATAAATTTTAAACTTGCAGTCATGACCTGATAATATCTAATTTTACCGGATTTCGAGGTTCACTATATTTTGTGAGCAAGTGCAGTAGGATCTAAGTACAGGCAAGACAACATTTATATTTAAACAAAACATTTTAATTACAAGTAGAATACATATAATACACTTTGAAGCACTGAGTTAATCATTCAATAAAACTTTGGTACAGCATTAGCACTCTTACATACAGTTATTTATCCTTTCCATAAATTTCTATCTAAGAAACCTAATTAATAACATTTTATCACTTAGTCTTGTTGTATCACTCTACTCGATCAAATCTCATTCTTAATATATATCAAATTCCATTCACAATCTTCTCTGACAAATCTTATTCAATTTACATATATCTCAGGCATAATTAAGAACTCTTGTATATCACTCTCGCTCAAGGTACATTCATGAGACAATATTGTATTTCTTTCTTAAATCTATCACTTAACGGTTCAAAGAGTTTCTAGTAGCACATACAATAAAATCTTCTTATTCAATTCCATTAGTTAAAAGACAAAGTTTTCACCTTACCAATTTGCTGGTATGCTACTTTAACCGCTTCAGAATCTCATCAGATATCCACCTACGTTGACCGCTTCACTTCACACTTTACTGGATACTCTTTACAAATTTTCTCTATACTTCATATTGGAAGATTTCTGTAGTTTTCCACTATCACGATCTGCTGGGCTTTTGTTTCCGACTGATAAGTTCCCTTGGTCATAACTTCCTCGAACAAAGGAAACCCACGTGGAGGCTCCATACCAGCCGGACTTCCGAAGCACACGAATACAAAAGCAGGAAAATGTCTAAAAACTCTTCTACGCAGTGTTGCCGCTCTTTATAAATGCCGTGCCACTTTTCTCTTTCGTCATTGATATCTACGTCATATGTTCTCTATGTCACACGGCACTAAGCACCGCTCGCGGAATCCTCCCGTAACTTTCGTAGCGTCACGGTGGGGGGGGCATGCTACATAACAGATGTACCTGTACTCTCACTACGTGATTCCGAAGTCAGCCATTTCGCATTTTGGTTATTATCTCTCACCCAGCAAATGGTTAGTTATTTACATAGTATCTGAAACTAAGCAGCTATACACCAAAATCGTAATGAAATTTCACATTACAAAATAAGATAAGATATAAAACTAAAGGTAAAATTTCTATACAAGTGCTTCTACATTTCTGATAAATCATTAATTCTTTTAAGAGAGTGGTAGCGATGTTAAGTCCGAGTGAAACATAATTTTCTTTGATATTCTGGTTCACTATGACTTAACAGTATCCAGGGCATGGTCTGCAAGACCAGAATGGCTGTACTTGTGAAAATGTATGTAGTCCTTGTGTTCTGAAATTCTGATATTCGCTGTCCTGCCTGTTTGGCCAAAGTAAGACAGTTTACAGTTGCAAGGGACCTGGTTACACCAGGTAGGTCTAAGGGAAGTGGTTGGTCATTAGTGAAGTGGATAAGGGATGCCAATTTTCTGTATGGTCTGTAACAGGAGGTCAAGTCATGTTTTTTTAAGATTTTGGTAATTTTTTCAGAGGTGCCTCGGATGTAGGGAATGGTGATGGATTTAGAGTAATCCTTGTTGTGGAGGGAGTTGTGGTTTGAAGGTTTCAATATTTTTTGGATTTTTTTTTTAGAGGGGTAGCCATTGGCTGAGAAAGTGTTGAGAATGTGATTTATTCAGTGTTCAGGGCCATGTCGTTAGAACAGATTAGTTTAGCCCTGTTGTATAGTGTTTACACCTCTCCATATTGTTGTGTGTGTGTGTGTTCGGGGGGGAAGGGGTTGTTGGTGAATGTACCTGTCTGTACGGTGGGTTTTCTATAAACTGAGAAAACCAAGGTTCCATCAGGCTGACAGGTGACTAGTATGTGTAGGAAAAGAAGGCTGTTGTTTTCCTCTTTTTCCAGGGTGAACTTGATTCTGGGGTGTTGGTTGTTAACCAACCCACCCATACAGGCAGGTACATTCACTAACAATCCCCCCCCCATAACAATATGGAGTGGTGAAAACACTATACAACAGGGCTAAACTAATCTGTTCTAACGACATGGCCCTAAACACTGAACTAAATCACATCCTCAACACTTTCTCAGTCAATGGCAACCCCCCCCTCAAAAAAAATCCAAAAAATATTGAAACCTAAAAACCACAACCCCCCCTCCCCCTCCCAAACAAGGATTACTCTAAATCCATCACCAGCAACTCAGGTTTAGCAGACCATGTAGTGGATAACTGGCACAGGATCAGTTGGAAAAAGTCACCTTACCCCACCAAAGCAAATTTAAAATCGAGAGGCCTTTCCTCAAATCTGCTACAGTGCTTGCCAACTATTATCATCATCAAATTCCTGCCATGTACCCTCAAAGAGTGTACAGGATATGATAGAACTACATGAAAATTTACATCATTACTAACTTCCTATCTACAATTTTCCTCCAAATCAGTCTGTTACTTGTCAAGACTCCAACATTATCAGATCTTATATTTCTATCGTCTAAGGCACTTTGTACCATATCAATCCACCTACATCTTGGTCTTCCTATGGGTCGTTTTTCTGTCAACCTGGCAGAGAACATTTGTTTTGCTAATCTTTCCTTGCCCATTCTGTTTAAGTGACCATAACACCTGAGATTAGATCTGCTAACACATTCCTGGATGCTGACAATGTCATGTTCTTTCCTTATATCCTTGTTTTTAATATGATATTGCCATTGATGCCATCTGTTCATGCCTCTAATCTTTCTCAGGACTCTCATATCTGCGGTCTCTAGTCTTTGGTCAAGTGTTTTACTTCTGACCCAGCTCTCAGATCCATAAGTTAAAACAGGTTTGAACACCTTCTTGTATACAGCTAATTTAGTGTTCCGACTAATTTCTCTCTTATTCCATATGAATTTATTCAATTGACTTCCTACTGTACCAGCTTTATTGATTCTGTTGTCTATTTCCATATTTAATTTACCATCTTTGTTAAAAGTCGTGCCTAAGTAGGTGAAATGTTTTACTTGTTCTACAGGTTCTCTGTTCACAATGCAGTTGACATTTTCAACAATTCTACCTATTTTCATTGTCTTTGTCTTTTTATTGCTGACCTTCATACAATATCTATTACAACAGTTATTAAATTTAGTCAATGAATCTTGCAAAATTGTCAATATATATATATAAATATTTTGGGGGAGAGGGATACTTAAGGGTCAAAGCTGTATTACCGAGAGGAGACTCTACATCGCCTCTAAAGGAATGTGGAGAACTGACCAGGGCTTCTGACCTAATGTCCAATACTCACCTTCTCGTGGTGCACACTGTTAGGCCTCTACCTGGATACTGAACAAACAAGGATGGGCTGGCAATTTGGGATTTAGCTGATCAAATTCTATTCTTAGTGGCTTAAACCACAATATATCCCTCTGCAGCTATAATCACCTCTTAATTCGAAGAAAAACGCTGAGCAGCAAGGAAGAGTTTTAGTTTTGGAGAGAGACAGAAGTTGGAGGGAGCCAAATCTGATGAATAGGGTGGATGTTCCAACAATTCCTAGTGCAGATCCCTTAATGTTTCCATTGCCAAAACACCTTTGTGGGCAGATGTATTGTCCTGAAGAAAGATGATTTTTGATATTATAAATATCAAAAATACAACCTCAAAGCCACCTTTTTAGCACACAAAATAAAAAGTAATACTTGCTGTAATTTGACTTTGATTCACTCACCAACACCTCAAAACGAAGTCTTATAAATATCAAAAATACCTCAAAGCCACCTTTAAACCGCCTGCAAAATTAAAAAGCTTACTCAACTCATCCAAAGATCAACTCCCTCCACTGGCCCACCCTGGAGTATACTGTATTTATTGCACCTGTAACATACCATATATAGGGGAAACAGGATGTACAATTCCTATCAGACAAAAAGAACATAAACGACACATTAAATATAATAATTATGGTGAAGCTGGACTTTCTGATTATGCCCTGTGAACACCTTACATAGAATTCACTGGAAAAGCACTTTTTGATGTAATGTAGACAACTAGTGCTTTTCCAGTGAATGCAAATTTAAGGAAGCCTGTGAGATTATCATCAACCACCCCAATCTGAACAATAATGGTCTAAAAATCCCAAACATATGGAAGGCACATAATCGATCCATGGAACCTTCCTCTCTAAGAGTAACTATAAACAGGACTGTAGATAATCCAGGATCTTAAATCAAAAATAACAATTGTAATGCTAAAAAATAGGACATCATTGTTGCTGAAAGAAAACTATCTATAAGAAGAATGTTTATTCATGTTATCATAAATAGAATTTAGCTTGATATAGTTTCTAAATAATTAAATTTTTTACTTTTTTTTTCACTAGAGGTCATGCCAGTAGAATAACCTGTGATCAAATCATTGTTTCTCTAGCTAACTGTATGCAATGTAACTCAGCTTGCCCTGTATGTTGTATATGCTCCAGATGATGATCTTAATATGAAGATAGAAACATCGGGAAATTAAAAGAGTTTTTTATGACATGGTTTAAAGTCCATAATTTCTAAAATGAATGCTGATCACCGTGCAACACTAAAAGAAAGGGGAAGACATTCTGGAGGTTGTTGAAGAAGCTCAGAAATGGAAAAAAGTATGCTGTAAAAGGAATTAGAGATGGTAAATGTGACATGAAAACTGGAGAAAAATATATCCTTGATGTATGCAGTAATAACTTCGAAAAATTGCTAAATGAAACAATCAGTGACAGCACAGTGGTAAAAAAAAACAATGACCATGTATGCAATCAGGAATACATATGTATAGTTGAAGCCATCAAAAGCCTAAAATGTGGAAAGGCAGGTGCAGTAGATGCATATCTAATCAGAAATACTCAAGTATGGAGGTATATGTCTTGCAGTGGCATAGTTCAGAAGGCCTGGACAGAGGAACAATGTGACATTTGAGAGTGAGAGTGGGAGAATGTGAGAATTACAGAGCTATTTCCCTACTGATTGTTCCTGGTAAGATTTATGCAATTAAAATTGAGAAATGGTTGAGAAGAATTATGGAAGGGAAGCTTGGTGAAGAACAAGCTGGATTCAGGCCAAATAGAGGCTGTCAGGATCACATTTTCACTTTATGACAAATAGTTCAGAAGTCATGGGAATATAACAAGATCTGTATTTAAGTTTTGTAGACCTGAAAAAGCATATAACAAGGTGCCAAGAGAGAAGCTATTCAATACCCTACAGTTATATGGTGTCAATGGGACATTATATCAAGCAATACTTAGTCTTTATTTGAGTTGTAAGTCAGCAGTAGAATTGATGGAAGTATAGGAAGATGGTTTAATGTTAAAATCTGGTGTCAGACAAGGATGTACATTATCCGCTCTGTTATTCATTGTTTATATGATCATATTATGAAGGAAAATGGTATTAAACCTGATATCAAAATTGGAGATGTTAATGTCGGTTCTTTCCTTTATGCAGATGATGTTATACTTCTAAACAAATCTGCTGTTAGATCTTGAATGACGGTTCTATCAAGAATAGAACTGCACCATTCAAGATTTAACAAGAACAACAATATCAAGCAAAAGCACACTTGTACTCTTGACAAAACAGACATAATATGTGAAAATGGATGTTAACTTTGCTTAAGAAGGGAATTAAAATATAAAGGAAGAAATTGAATCCTAAATTAAAATGAAATCGAAGAAGGAAATAAGTATTAGATTGTACTATGTTTAAAGTATTGTCTAAAATAGATGGAAATCTTAAACGTTCAAAAACATCAATATTAAACTATGCCATGTATAAAATCGCGATTGTTGTGCGAATGAAAGTTCAAAGGTTGCAGTTTGACCACCAAAGATGATGTAACGAACGATGAGTAGGCATTCATGGAAGGTGCTCGAAATTCGTGTTCCCAAAGAGAGCGATCCTCATTCAGTGAGGAGGTGACATCGTTTGGTGACAGCAAATAGGAAAGCTTTGTAGACAAGCTTGGAGTATGGAAGAGGGCACTATAGAAGAGTTTAAAAACAAGCTCACATGGCTTGAGACTCTCTTTTTTGGTTCCTTTTACGTTTCTGGTTTTGGCTCCTGTGGTGTTCCCCGTGTGCCCTCCATGTGGGTTTCTGGCTCGTAGTTCCGAAGCGGATCAGCATGGCTGATAAGACGTCTGAAGACAGCATAGCGGCAACATGTTTCCAGTTGCTGAGTGGCGCTATGCTGTCTTCAGACGTCTTATCAGCCAAAGAGATGATGGCAGTGTTTCGAGTTTTGGCCATCAGTCTGGTTCTAACCGATGAGAAAGCAGCAAAGGATTCCCTTTGAAGGTAAATTGTGTTAAAAGCAGCAATGCGAAAAGTTCATCAGCCCAGAAGAAACAAGGGACTAATTCGGGATGATCATGCGACTCCACGTGGCATCAGATCACCATACAGAGTGACAGTCCATAACAAAGAACAGACGGAAGGATCGAGAAATCATCTAACAAGGTGGTAACGTACAAATCTTCATTTTATGTATTATCTATTAGTGACGAATGTATAAAATGGACAGAGATTAGAAAAGAAGATAGTGAGATTTAAGAGACAGTTTCCTCTGTTATGTTGATTGAATTGGACTGGTAGTCTACATTCATAAATTGTCTAAACCCAAGTTAATGTGTATGGGCCGTTAGTAGCAGTAACCTAGTTTGATATCGAGAGCCATGTTTGTGATTTAGATGAATCATGAGTGTGTATAAATAACTTGCCTGTTTGATTACCATTGCCTTGCTTTACTTGTAATTTAGTATTGATCTTGATTAGCTTTGAATATATGTGTTGTTCAAATTGTAAAGTTCTTAGATAATTAATAAACATGCTTTCCCACGTATACCTGAGTTTGTCTGAGTAAGAGATTGAATTTTACCACTCACGAAAATATCGAACCAGAGAATTAGAGGGAAAAGTGGAAATTTAAGATTGTCAAGGCCATGACTGTATACTGAGAACTCTGAAATTTACTTACCTACTTAAACTAGATAAAGCATTACTTGATTTCTGGGAAGGTTTCTCTGGATAAGAATTTCTATCTTAGAGCGGAGACTGGTGCAGCATAAACAAATAAATTTTGTCAGAGCTCAAAATGGGAAACGGCCCCAGAAGGTCAGTTTAGAAGTTATATCTCAGTAGGCAGAAAGGAGAACAATAGAGGTGAAATATAGGCGAAAATGACGACGTAACACTGCTACAAGTCTGCAAGATTCCCTGACAAAATTGAATAACTGTTGTTATATAGTATGAAGGTCAGCAATAAAAAGACAAAGACAATGAAAGTATGCAGAAGCACAGAAAATATTAACTTCATCGTGAATTGAGAACCAATAGAACAATTAAAACACTTTAGCTACTTAGGCATGATTTTTAATTAAGATGGTAAATTAAATATGGAAATAGACAACAGAATCAACAAAGCTGGTATGGTAGGAAGTCAACTGAATAAATTTATATGGACTAAGAGAGAAATAAGTCAAAACACTAAATTAGCTGTATACAAGACAGAGTTTAAACAGAAACAGAACACTTGACCAAAGATAGAGACTGCAGATATGAGAGTCCTGAGAAAGATTAGGAGCATTAACAGATGGCATCAATGGCAATATCATATTAAAAATGAGGATATCATGAAAAAAATTGACATTGTTAGCATCCAGGAATGTGTTATCAGAGCTAATCTCAGGTGATATGGTCACTTAAACAGAATGGGAGAGGAAAGATTAGCAAAACAAGTGTTCTCTGTCGGGTTGGCAGGAATAAGACCCAGATATAGCTTGATTGATACAGTAAAAAGTGCTGTAGAAGATACAAATATAAGATCTGATAATGTTGGGGTCTTGACAGGTAACAGGTTGATTTCGAGGAAAATTGTAGATAGAAAGTTAGCAATGGTGTAAGTTTTTCATGTACTACTATCACATTTTGTATACCCCTTGAAGCTACATATCAGGAATTTGATGATGATGAAGATTTTTTTTTTTCAGCTGAAGTTTTTTAGGCTTCAAGGAGACACAAGAAGATCGTGTGATGTTAAATCAGGTGTGAGACAACAATGTACATTATCTCCACTGTTGTTCATCATCTATATGGATCACATTATGAAGAAAAAGTGGTATTAAACCTTATAACAAAATTGGAGATATTAATCTCAGCTCTTTTCTTTATGCTGATGATGTTTATACTTCTATTATAAATCCAGTACAAGCCTGCAGAATTCATTAACTAATTTAATTGAATAACTGTTGCTATAATAAATTTGAAATGAAAATCTGCAATAAAAAGACAATGATAAATTTAGTTTAATCCTTTATCCAAATGTGAGCAAACCAAGTTTGCGTCTGAAAGTATCTTCAGGACTGGTGTAAGATAGTACAACACAACACTGGGCAACTCGTTGCAAAGGTGGAGCAAACTAAATCACTCCTATTTCAGTATCTCCCATAATGCAAAACACATCTCCTTGCAGATATGTATAATGTTATGCATTAAGGGAAGGACCACTACCCAGACTAGTTTCGACCTTTATTGAGGTCTCTTCAGTGGGAGCCAGGCCCAAATGGAGATACCAAGCATTAGCATTAGCATTAGCAAGGTCACCTCTACCTATAGGAGTTGCCAAATGGGGTGCCACCTCTTTTATTAAATTACTCGAGATTTAGAGAAAGATGTTGAAAGTTTATTTTTCACTTGGTTAGACTATAATAAATTTAGTTTAATCTTTTCACTTGGTTAGACTATAATAATTTAGTTTAATCCTTTATCCAAGTTTTATTTCAGGCGCAAATTTTGTTTGCGCCTGAAAGTATCTTCAGGACAGGGTGTAAGATAGTACAACACCGGGCAACTCGTTGCAAAGGATAAAGGATTAAACTAAATTTATTGGCTGCCACTGTAGAGACCTCAATAAAGGTCGAAACTAGTCTGGGTAGTGGTCCCTCCCTTAATGCATAACATTATACATATCTGCAAGGAGATGTGTTTTGCATTATGGGAGATACTGAGATAGGAGTGATTTAGCTTGCTCCACCTTTGCAACGAGTTGCCCGGTGTTGTACTATCTTACACCAGTCCTGAAGATACTTTCAGGCGCAAACTTTGTTTGCTCACACTTGGATAAAGGATTAAACTAAATTTATTATAGTCTAACCAAGTGAAAAATAAACTTTCAACATCTTTCTCTAAATCCAGAGTAATTTAATAAAAAGGTGGCACACCGTTTGGCAACTCCTATAGGTAGAAGTGACCGTGCTAATGCTAATGATTGGTATCTCCACTTGGGCCTGGCTCCCACTGAAGAGACCTCAATAAGAGTCGAAACTAGTCTGGGTAGTGGCCCTTCCCTTAATGCATAACATTATACATATCCGAAAGGAGATGTGTTTTGCATTATGGGAGATACTGAGATAGGAGTGATTTAGCTTGCTCCACCTTTGCAACAAGTTGCCCGGTGTTGTACTATCTTACACCAGTCCTGAAGATACTTCAGGCGCAAACTTTGTTTGCTCACACTTGGATAAAGGATTAAACTAAATTTATTATAGTCTAACCAAGTGAAAAATAAACTTTCAACTTCAAAAAGACAATGAAAATGAGTATTGGAGAGTTTATAGGACAAGTAAAATATTTCATCTATTTAGGCACAGTTTATAATGAAGATAGGCATGTTAAATCTGGAAATAGACAACAGAATAAGAAAATCTAGTATTGTGGGTAGCCAGCTGAAAAAATTTATATGGAATATGAGAGAAATTAGTCAAAACACACTAAACTAGCTATATACAAAACAGTGTTGAAACCAATGTTATCTTCTGAGCTGGGTTAGAAATGTTGATCAAAGGCTAGAGACCAGAGATACGAGATTTCTGAGAAAAATTATGGGAGTGAACAAATAGCATCAATAGCAGTATCATATTAAAAGTGAGGATATTAAAAAAGAACTTGACATCATTAGCATTCGGGAATGTGTTAGCAGAACTACCTCATGTGGTTTGGCTACTTAAATGTGTTCTTTGCCAAGCTGCCAGGAAAAGACTCAGAGGAATACCAAGATCTAAGTGGATTGATAAAAAGTGCCTTAGAAGAGAAAATTACCAGAAGTGGTCAATATAGTTTTGGAAGGGAAAAAAAAAGAAAGAAATTAATTTGGAGGGAGTTGTCAAAAAGAAGTTTAAGAAGATAGTAATGAAGGAATTTTTTCATGTAGTACTATTATATTATCCTGTACACCCCTTGAGGGTACATGTCAGGAATATAATGATGGTGAAATATGGTTCCATTCTATTATTAAATGTAGGATTTCCAACCAGTTTCTCTGTCTACTGAAGGTAACACATTTGTTAAGAAATTCAGTTCACTATTGTAAGGGTTTTGAGCTTTTACTGTTTGTAATAGTGAGTTTAAAATCACAAATGATACTATAGGAATTAAGTTGGGACTTTTTGATAATTCATTATAGTGTGTTATTTCATTATGGTGGGGTTTGCCATAGTGCATGTCCATTGTAACTACAGCATCCTGGCCAAAAACAAGGTCAATATTAAGAAACTGCAGCTTTTAAAGACACTGTCAGAATTTAACAATCATATAATTATTAAAATAGAGCTTTATGAGTACTAAATCTCTAACAGACTGATATCTGAGGCAGATTTCCTATAAACAATGGAAACCTCAACAATCAAAAATTTAATCCTGAATAATTTCAGATGATAAAAACATTCTACATGGATGTATATTTAGTCATATGCACACACTGCAGTAGTCTTAGGTCCTAAATTTGTTGAAGATAAGAAAATCCTGGACTGTTTATTGATACAGGGTGGCCATAAAATAACTTTCCCTCTTTGGAGGCATCTTTAGCTAATACACGGAATGAGACCACCTTTTATGTTGAGACTTTCGAAGGCATGGGGAGATGAAATCCACGAAAAAAATATTTAGTACCAAAAGTCGCCAATAGGGGAAAGTTTTGTGCTGGCAGAGCCAAAAGCAGTCAAATATTTGCAGTAAACGCAGGTAAAAAATATTTTGCAAATTTTACTGTGCACACGTGACAGCAGGGCCACCAATTCCACTTAAAAAGGGATTGGGAACGTTCAGGCAGTTATTCAAATGACTGACGATTTGTGCTCAATATGCATCCTACCTTACCTCAACATGCTTTACTTGTTAAGTTGTTTTACCTTAAACAGTGCAATGTCGTAGCAGCCCTCCGCAGATTATGATTAGCTCATGACCTTCGCGCTAACGTTTCTTGCCCGAATGGAGGTCGACAATGACTGGCCTTGGAGAATATTGTGGGGTGATGAGGCTCATTTTTATCTGAATGGGTCGGTCAACACTCACAACTGCAGAATTTGGGCATCTGAACATCTCTAAGAGATCCAGCAAGTATCACTGCATTCTCCAAAAGTAACTGTATGGTGTGGCTTCACAGCCAATTTCATAATAGGACCATACTTTTTTGTTATTATTCCATTTTACCTGACTTTAATGTAACTATCCACTTGTTTTCGGCTCCACCAGTGCCAAAATTTCCCCTATCAGCGACTTTTGGTACTAAATCTTTTTTTCGTGGAAATCATCTCCCCATGCCTCCAAAAGTCTCAATATAAAATTTGGTCTCATTCTGTTTATTGGTTTTAGCTACAGATGCCTCCAAAGAGGGGAAAGTTATTTTATGGCTATCCTATATAATATGCCTAAAAAATTCAAAATGATAATTTCTCTCTGGCTTAATGGAATTTAAATGGGTTTTTTTTTATTTTTTTTTTATTTTTTTTATTATGTGAATCCCATCCATGAGAGGTTAGCAAATCCAGAAGCCCTACTCTAGAGATTCACTATTTAATCCACTTCATACATCCAATAAGAATAATGGTCTCACAATAGGTGATGAAATTCATCTCCCATTCACATTTAGACATCCACACTTATAGTGTGGATTCAAACCAGTATCATTTCAAATGGAGAGCAAGTGCTAATCACTTCTCTATGTTGAAATTTTTCAAGTCATTCCATAACTGGTTTCAGGTGGACAGTTGTTGATGATATAAAATGAGCAAAACGGTAGCCCAGCCCTAATGGAACCAGTTAGATATGAATAGAATGTAACACAAAGAATTAGTGGAAATCATTAATTCTTTATATAAAAAAATTCTCTATAAAAAAGAAAAAGAAAAAAAGCAGTTCTTACTCTAAAGGTTTGCAATTATCTATTTAGCTCCCCTGCTATTTATTATCCTAACTCCATGAATGCAGATAACTATAACATATGCCAGACAACCTTTTGAACACCTCCCATACACTGAGATTCCAAAACTATGGAATTTCTCATACCATGGTACATCTGCATGCTGGCTTCTTGGTTTATTATAATCACCTGTGTTACAGATTCACATACTCACACACATACCTACATTAAAGCAACTCGCACTATTATAAGCCATATAACTTCCAAAAATAATTAACTTGATTAGTCTGACCTTTTGAGGTGAAAAAAATTAAATTAAAAATAAAATAAAATATATAATAATTAATTACATCATCAGCCAATCTAAAAATTCCTATTTTTTGACATCGTTATTAAACTCTTATAGTCAGTCTTGCCATGTTCTATTAAAATATTTGTTCACAGCTTGGCAGTCATGTTAATTCTTTGCCTGATATATAGTTGTTGTATTTGGCGCCTACATACAGTTCCTTAATAAAAATTTATTGATTGATAAAGTAATTTATTGAAATTACCTTGTCCACTTCCAAGCAGCCAATACAATGTAATCTTCATTACTTTTGTTTGCATAGATTAGTATTCTGGTACTGTAGGAAACCTGAGGATGAGCATCGCTGACAGATCATATCTGTGTTGAACAAAACTTAGAAATTTTGAGCGCTTATAGTTATGGCTTAAATTTGTGCTTTACAAGGTCTTGCATGTCTCATTAGATTTTGTGAAATACCAAACTCTTAATACCAATTAATAACTCTAAAATTATTAAGATTATTAAGTTATTAAACTCTTAATAACTCTTAATACCAAACATATGTTTCATATGTTTGGTAAGAGTTATTAAAATTATATCCAATGCTCTGTTTCAGGAGAATGAATGGAAATTCATTAAAGGTCACAAGCATATTTAATTTGGAATATTCCTGGACATGAAGGAGGGCAGAGGGAATCCTTGGACGTGTTGAATCATTTGTTTTAATTTTATAGGGGGTTTAAAGTTAGTTTTCATGATGTACTTCCTTATATTTCTGCCTATTTTCTCAGATAGGTTTTTAATATAAGGAATAGATATAGTTTTGCTAAATTCATTATTGTTGTTTTGGTGTGTTGTCTTTTTGTTCAGTATTTTATCAATTTTCTTTTAATTATATCCAGTTTTTAAAAAGCTGGATCAAATCTACTGTAGTTCTGTTTTGAATTAATTTTTACTGGAACAAATTGTTACCACTTTTGTTTCAGAGGGTATTCATCATACATAGTTTTTGAGTTGAGTAGTAATAGGAATCTAAATGTACAAATTAACCAGTATGCATAGTTTTGCAATAAATGCTAAATGAGAGACACCCAACAGAAGAAGAGCCACAAGTGTATCCAAGAATAAGGAGTTCTGTATAAGGAGAACAAGTGTATTCAAGTAAGGAGTAGTATTTTTCTATTTAAAACCTTAGGTTTTAAATTTGCAAATTCCAGAGCTTTCTGCTCAAATATTTCCATCAAGAGGTTTGTAATGGGAAAGACACTCCTAAGAAGAAACTAGGAGTGAACATTTGGTTGTCCCTTCTGTTTGAAGGGTAGAAGTTGTTTTGCCACATGAAGTAACCATAGCAAAGCATGTGAACAAAGATGGCCATAACGTCAGACAGACAGAAATTTGTTTTGTAAAATGAGGATTGTGTGTCGTTGATAGGGATGTTTGTAAAGAGTATATATTCCTGAAGATAACCTTAACATAAAGGTCAAAACATAGAATACTAATGCTATCAAAGTTTTAATCTCAAGTGGTAGATGAGTCCATAAACCTAATATAATGAGTTTGGTTTACCATTCAATTCAATGAAAAAAAGCAGAAGAATTAAAAATTACATCTTTCAAAATAGAGAACTAGGAGAAAAATAGAGAGGAGATAGTTTTCATGAGTACAGAAGAAATAATCATTATTCAGTATTCCAAGTATCACAACATAGATTAAAAGGAAGAATTAGACAAGAGAGAGAGAAAGAAAGAAAATTGTATTACAAAGCTTCTAAGAAACCATCTTGAACAAAAGAGAATTAAGGGTTTTAGTTTAGTGGGTGTGACTGATGTGTCAGTTTTGCTTATGGTCAGAGAGAGCAAGCACTCATTTGAAAGACAAATATGCATGTGGATTTCAAGTAAAAAAAAAAAAGATAAATGTGGAATTATAAGATGGAAGAGTATGATGTACAAGAGATCTTATGAAAATGCCATGGTCAGCAGCACTTAGAGAAAAAACAAAATCAGTAGCACTCAACAGCTAGTTAAGCAATATCTGGAAGAAGTAGAGAAGTACTGTATATCTAATGGGAGTATGAATAAAGTGAAAGTGATATTAAGTAGGTTATAAAAGAATACATGGACTATGTGTAAAGCATAAAAGGTAAGGAAGTGAGCAGCTACATGAAAAACAACAAGTGCAAACTAGAAAAGTGACTACTCTAGTAGAAAAGAGAAATTAGAATATAAGGAAGACCTAGTGAAACAAATAAATATGTGGGCTGCAGGAAATGAAATGATTCCAGAAGAATGATCTAACCAGTGGTGCCAGAGATATACTGGATCGATTTAGAAATTATGTACTTCAGGTTTTTCAAACAGATTTGACACATATATCATCTCTAGAACAGAAAAAAAAATCTGAGAATTAAGACATGAACAAAACAAACCGGAGATATAATAAAGAAAGACAAAGATGAAAAGGAGAATGCCCATAATGTCAATATTTCTAAATTTTGCAGAGGTACAAAAGTGCATGACAGCAAGGTGTGAAATTATACATATCTGATGGCAGAACAAATGTTTATGTATGGAAGGAATCATAGATTAACAAAGGGAATGGCAAAAAACAAAAGGACCAGAGAAAATTGCAGGAAATCACAAGCAATGTAAATTGATACTGAACTATTACAGAAATATGCCATAATATATAGCATTTCTTTAATTCAAAGTTTAATTAAAAGTTATGAAGTTTATGTGGGTAACAGTTTATTTTATGTTTGAACAATTCTTCATACATAAGCTAAAAAACTATCCTTATTCAGAATTGTACATTATAGACAGAATAATGTACAATATGTACATTATTCTGTCTGGTAGGAACCAAACATAAAGGACACAAAAACAATGTGAAAAAGAATCACTGCAAACAATAACACATCTTATATGAAATTATAAACATGAAAATGCAGAATTTGTGTATGTGTTTAGCTCCCACCCATGAAAAGTTTTATATAAAACCTTTCATGGGTGGGAGCTAAAAAAAATATATAAGTATGTCCATGGGCAATAAGTGCATAAGTCCTATAAGTGCTATAAGTCCCATAAGTCCATGGATATAAGTATGCCCAAATCTTGAGCTAATTACTTTTATTATCAATTTTAATTTAATTTTTTGTAGGATTTCCAGACTAGTAAAAAATGAATAAAAAATTTATTTTTTTTACCTTAAGTCTAGAAATCCTGCTCTAACCAAATGTGGAACTTTTTTCAAACTACTTCAGGTTTCCAATAAGTGTAGCAGTGATCTCATACTAAGCCAAGAAATTTATCTCCCAGCTATAAAAAAAAAAAAAAAAAAATGCCCACTGAGGAATTCAACCCAGCATGTTGGATGGAGAGCAGATATGCTAACCACTCAGCCAACTAGACTGGCAGATTAATTAACATATAAATTAATGTGTTAATTTCAAAATATTACTAATGTTACTTACCTGAAATCTTCATAATGAACCAAATATGTGCATACTGTATAATTAAAATAAAAATTTATATTAAAAAATCAAAAATGCGGAATAAGGATTTTTTAAGCATATATATAAAGAATTATTTAAACACAAAATAAGCTGGTCCCCATATAAACTTCATGACTTTTAATTAAACTTTAAATTAAAGAAATACTATATATTGTTGTATATTTCTATAATTTACAGCTTTAAGAGTCGAGTTCCAATTTACACTCCTTTCTTTCTTGCTTACACGGTGATCAGAATACATTTTGGAAAATTATGGAGACAACTACCATGTTAGAGTAAAACTTTACTTTAATATAAACCAAAATACACACTCAATGTTTTCAACTTCATATCAAGGTAATCAATCATCTGGAGCATACACAATATATACACAGAAACAAGCTACACTACAATCTACATGGTTTGCTAAATTATTTACTATTATTATTATTATTATATATTAGGTTACAAAATTAAATTGGGCTAGAGAGTATCATGATTATATATATTAAAAAAAAAAATTATACATATAAATTTCAACCATCTGGTTTGGGATAATTTCCAATAAAAGCTGAAATTGCTTAAAGTCCTGAAGTATGCTAGATACTAAGTAGGCTGAATATGTGCCACCCAAATTTAATCAGAATTTCACAGGCTTCTTTAAATTTTCTTTCTTTCAGGTTTTTGTATGATGTAAAGAACAGGTACTTTTCCAATCAATTTGGTGTAGGGTGTTGAGAGCGTGATCTAAGAGGCCTGCTTCACGAAAATTGTTATATTTAATGAGTCTTTTGTGTTCTTTTTTTACGTATAGGGATTGTACGTCCAGTTTCACCAATATAAGGTAAGTTACAGGTGCAGTAGATGCACTAAACTCCAGGATAAGCCAATGAGATGAGAGGATCCTTAGAGGAGTTGAATATGTTTTTTAATTTTATAGGTGGTTTAAAAGTGGCATTGAGATTATAATGGTGTAGCATTCTATTGATTTTTTCTAATAACCCCTTAATTATGGGATGGCTATGATTTTACTATAATCTATATTCTTTTTTGACGAAGTTTTATGAAGAACTTTATTAATAGTATTTTTGTTGTGGTCATTATTTATAAACATATTGCTAATAAGTTTTAATTCTTGTTTAAGAGGTTGTTGATTAGAGCAAATTGTTATAGCTCTGTTTTTAAGGGTGTTAATGACTCCAAATTTTTGCAATGGGTGGTGATATGAGTTAGCATGTATATATTGGCCAGTATGTTTGCAGTACACCGTGAAGGATAGACTGCCTGAGGGAAGATGTGTGACCAGTGTATCGAAGAATGGGAGCGAGTTCTGATTTTCAATTTCAATAGTAAATTGTATGCATTCATGTTGTTTGTTCAGGTGGCTAAGGAATGTGTTTAATGTTTGTCGACCATGTGGCCAGATAACGAAAACATCATCAACGTGTCTAAGTCACACTGTAGGTTTAGAGTACTTTGCTCAAAAGCTTCCATATAAAAGTTAGCAATTGGGGGCATAGTGTTGAGCCCATGGCCATACCTTCTTTTTGTAGGTAAAATTTATTTTGCCACACAAAGTAACCGGAACATAGTACGTGGACAAAGAGGGCCATAATGTCAGGCAGAAATTTGTTCTGTAGGAGAAGAATTGTATCACTGATTGGGACATTAGTGAAAAGGGCAGAAACATCAAACTGACTAATAAATCATCTTTGCCAAGTGTCATGTTTTTAATTTTGTTTATAAAGTTGTGTGTTTTTTATACAGGAGGGGAATGACCTACCAACTCTTTGAGTGTTGATGCTAATTTCTTGGCTAGGTGATAATTAGGGCTGTCTATTCCTTCATCTATCGGCTGAAGCAGAATGTTTTGTTTGTGTACTGTAGGAACACCATATATTCTGGGAGAACAGGCGTAATGGGGGGTATTAAGTTTTTTAACAGTGTCTGACAGCAAAGAAGTGACGGACTTAAGTAATTTCTCAGTTTTTTTTTTCTTTATTCTGTTAGTTGGATTATAGTTTACAAGCTGATAGGTGCTGTTATCGGAGACTAGTTCATTCATCTGATGGATGTAAGTAATGCCACTGTCGTCCTTAACAGGACGACAGTGGCATTACTTTTGTCCGATTTTGTTATAATTATATCTTGATTAGCTTTCAATGACTTGATTGCTGCTAGTTCTGTTTTTGTAAGATTGCTATATAAGGTTTTCTTTTTATTCAGAACATTGCTGGTTTTTAAGTAATTTTATCAGCTATATTAATAGGAAGAGACATAATGCCTCTTTCTATGTGGTATATAAAATCCAGTTTATTAACAGTTCTAGGTGCTACTGCGAAGTTAAGCTTTTATCAAGTAGCGCAAGTTCACTGTTATTTAAGGAGGTGTGACTTGATAAGTTGATCACATGACTATGCTTGCAGGTGGTTGGTAGCTCCTTCTCTCACTTGTTTGTTGTTCAGTGCTGGAGCAGTTTACCGGAAAAGAGATCTCCTGATTGGTTGGATTCGTATGATTGGTATTTAAATTTCGCCATTGTTTTAGAATATGAAATTTGGCTTTAAGTTTTTCTTTATTATTTTTAGAATATATTTATCCGAATTGTCAGTGATTCTTTCAAGCACATTCAAAATATCTGGATTCATATAACCAGATAGTTCGGATTGAAAATTTGAAATCTCATTTTGAGTTATTGCTAGATTTTTGCAGGCTGTTTGAATTTTCTCTTTAAGTATTGCTTTCTCTGTGCGAGCATAGATACAAAGTGCTTTAGTGGAAGTAAATTTCTTTTTCAGCTTGATGCAGTTAGGAATAAGATTGCTGTCTCTGCATCTTCTCTTTAAAAAGGCCAGCCGATTGATCAAAAGAGGAACACATATCTTTAGCTTACCATACGGATTGCAATGCTTGTATCATCTCATATGAATGATGAGAATCCTTTCTTTCATGCTTACACGGTGATCAGAATACATTTTGGAAAATTATGGAGACAATTACCATGTTAGAGTAAAACTTTTGTTTAATATAAACCAAAATACACACTTGACATTTCGACCTTCATATCAAGGTCATCATCTGGAGCCTACACAATATATAAACAGAAACAAGATAAGCTATAATCTACATGGTTTGCTAAAGTTACTGACCAACCGTTACAACAATTATTGGCCTCAACACTGGTGAGAAAAAAAAAAAAAAACTTTACTACACCAAAGCTACAGTCCTATTATTATTATTATCTATTAGGTTACAAAATTAAATTGGGCAGCTGGAGAGCAACATGTTTATATATATATTAAAAAAAATTCTTACAAAAACAGAACTAGCAGCAATCAAGTCATTAAAAGCTAATCAAGATATAATTATAACAAAATTGGACAAAGGTAATGCCACTGTCATCCTTAACAGGTCAACTTACATCCATCAGATGAATGAACTAGTCTCCGATAACAGGACCTATCAGCTTGTAAATTATAATCCAACTAACAGAATAAAGAAAAAAAACTGAGAAATTACTTAAGTCCGTCACTTCTTTGCCATCAGACACTGTTAAAAAACTTATACCCCCATTACGCCCGTTCTCCCAAAACATGTGGTGTTCCTAAAGTACACAAACAAAATGTTCTGCTTCAGCCGATAGTTGAAGGAATAGACAGCCCTAATTATCACCTAGCCAAGAAATTAGCATCAACACTCTAGGAGTTGGTAGGTCATTCCCCTCCTGTATAAAAAACACACAACTTTATAAACAAAATTAAAAACATGACACTTGGCAAAGATGATTTATTAGTCAGTTTGACGTTTCTGCCCTTTTCACTAATGTCCCAATCAGTGACACAATTCTCCTATGGAACAAATTTCTGCCGGACATTACGCCCTCTTTGTCCATGTACTACGTTCTGGTTACTTCGTGTGGCAAAATAAATTTTACCTACAAAAAGAAAGTACAGCCATGGGCTCACCACTATACACCCAATTGCTAACTTTTATATGGAAGTTTTTGAGCAAAGTGCTCTTCATTCCTTTACTCTAAAACGTACAGCGTGGCTTAGATACGTTGATGATGTTTTCATTATCTGGCCACACGGTCGACAAACATTAAACACATTCCTTAGCCACCTGAGCACACAACATGAACGCATACAATTTACTATCGAAATTGAAAATCTGAACTCGCTCCCATTCTTCGATACACTGGTCACACATCTTCCCTCAGGCAGTCTATCCTTCACAGTGTACCGCAAACCTACACATACTGGCCAATATATACATGCTAACTCATATCACTACCCATTGCAAAAATTTGGAGTCATTAACACCCTTAAAAATAGAGCTATAACAATTTGCTCTAATCAACAACCTCTTAAACAAGAATTAAAAATTATTAGCAATACATTTATAAATAATGACTACAACAAAAATACTATTAATAAAGTTCTTCATAAAACTTCGTCAAAAAAGAATATAGAGTAAAACCATAGCCATCCTATACATTAAAGGATTATCAGAAAAAATCAATAGAATGCTACACCATTATAATCTCAATGCCACTTTTAAACCACCTTAAAATTAAAAAACATATTCAACTCCTCTAAGGATCCTCTCCTCCCATTGGCTCATCTGGAATTTATTGCATCTACTGCACCTGTAACTTACCTTATATTGGTGAAACTGGATGTACAATCCCTATCGTAAAAAAGAACACAAAAGACACATTAAATATAACAATTTTGGTGAAGCAGGCCTCTCAGATCACACTCTCAACACCCTACACCAAATTGATTGGAAAAGTACCTGCTCTTTACATCATACAAAAACCTAAAAGAAAGAAAATTTAAAGACGCCTATGAAATTCTGATTAACTACTCTAATATCAACAATAATGGAGGCTTAAAAATTCCAAGAATTTGGATGGCATATATTCAGCCTACTTAGTATCTAGCATACTTTAAGACTTTAAGCAATTCAGCTTTTATTGGAAACTATCCCATACCAATTGGTTGAAATTTATATGTACATATATATTTTTTTAAATATATATATAAACATGATGTTCTTCAGCCCAATTTAATTTTGTAATCTAATAGATAATAATAATAATAGGACTTTGACTCTAGCTTTGATGTAGTAAAGTTTTTTTTTTCTCACCAGAGTTCAGGCCAATAATTTTTGTAACGGTTGGTCAGTAACTTTAGCAAACCATGTAGAATGTAATGTAGCTTGTTTCTGTGTATATATTGTGTATGCTCCAGATGATGACCTTGATATGAAGGTCAAAACATCGAGTGTATATTTTGATTTATATTAAACTAAAGTTTTACTCTAACATGGTAGTTGTCTCCATAATTTTCCAAAATGTACCAATTTACACTGTTTGTCCATCATTCGGACTCTGTCCAATTAGGAAGCTGACCTGTTCACGTCAGTTGTGTCGATTAGTTTTATTCTCTCCTCTTAAGCTGACCAATGCATACCAATTATCATCACTTGTGTCCTCATCCCTCTTAGTAATTGGATGCAAACAGTTATAAAGTTGACTGTATGCTGAAGGTTTCAGGTTATTTTTATTTGATTTTAATGGTACAGGCTGCACATATTTAGTTTATTATGAAGATTTCAGGTAAATGACATTAAGTTAACATAACATTTCAAAATTTAAACATTAATTCTCCATTTTCATTTGTATAATTTCATCTTCCTGTTTTCATTTGTTTTCCAGCTAATCCTTTACGTTCTGTCATCAGTCTATTATTTTCACACAATTTCCTTCATTTTATTTCCCATCATTTTCAATGTCATTTACACATTTGCTTTTTTTTATTTTCCTCCACTTCATTTAGTATACCATCTCTTTTATTCTATTGCCTACCATTTCTTCATTTTGTTGGAATGGGTATGTGTGTGTGTGGGGGGGGGGGGGGGGGGGGGTACAACCTTTTTGTCTTAAATTCGTTATACTAAACCTTGCACTATACCAAGCTATTTATCTTCCCTAAGAGTTCACAACAGTGAATATCTATTGTAGTATTAACATTATTATTCAAACTATTATTCTCAACCAAGTATCTCCATGGAGTTCAAAGATTAATTGCAAGCAACACACAACACACACACTGACCTTTATACTCACAATACTTATTATACCTCCCCTTAATCATGTTGTACTATTATATATATTTGTGATAAGAAAGTGTGCATATGAAAATTTTTAAAATAATTCAAGTTGAGCAGCTTTTACAGGTAAACTATACACTCAACTATACAAACATTATTAAATAAAAATAAAACAGTTGGAAAACAATAATCAAACCTTGGAGCCAGTGGCAAACTCTGAAGAAACTACTGACTGATTCGGTGAGGGAGGGATGTCTACAATAATTTGTTTGCAAGAATAGAAAATAAGGACACTATGACGGACATAAGATGTTAAGAAAGCAGTCCTCAAAAAAAATAAATAAATAAAGTATATAAAGGTTTCTAGCAAATAAGAAAGTAGATGCCTTGAAGAGAAAAATATAAGAGACCTAACCTGTGTATAAAAAGTAGCTAAATAAAAGCCATGGGAAGTGTTTGTTAAGAACAAAAAAGATAACTATCAGGAGGTGGCAAAATATTCTGGAAGCTATTGAAAAAAACTTAGAAATGGAGGAGTACTATAAGAAGAATCAGAGATGATAAAGGTGATATGAAAAACTGAAGATAAGGATATCCTAGATGTCTGAGGTAATTACTTTGAAACACTTAAACAAAACAAACAGTAACAGAACAGTAGTAGAAAATTTTCCAGAGGAATGCAAACAGGAGTACATATCAACTTGAGGTAGAAACAACTTGTAATATGGAAAGGCAGCTGGAGTAGATTATATGCAACCAGAAAAGTAGAAATATGGGGGATATAAAAGTTTTGCAGTGGCTCTGCATAATTCAGAGGGCTTGCTTAGTCAGAAGGACAAATTCCAGATGATTGCAGTAGAGCCCTCAGAGTCCACATCTATAAAAAATGGAATAAAGCTCAACGTGAGAATTACAAAGCAATCTCTGTAATAAATTTCTGCATGTTCCAGGTAAGATTTACGCAAGCATACTTGAAAAGAAACTGAGAAAAATTGTGAGAGAGAGAGAGATACTTGGAGAAGAACAAGCTGGGTTCGGGCTAAACAGAGTTTATCAAGATCAGATTTTCACTTTTATGATAAATAACATGGAAAGGGAAAATATACAAACAATTAGATGGGACAGCTATGGGATCCCCCCCCCCAACCAACTTTTACATAGAACGTCTGGAAAAGCTAGCTATCAATACAGCCACTCTCAAACCTAGTCTCTGGCTACACTATGTTGATGATGTGTTTGGCCATTTGGCCACAAGGCCCAGACACATTGAATACATTTTTAGTGCATTTAAATAGCCAGCACCCAAAAATCCACTTTACATTGGAAATAAAAGTCAATGACTGTCTGCCCTTCCTGGACACACTAATCACACATCTTCCAGAAAGTTCCTTATCATTCTCGGTTTATAAAAAACCCACACATACAGGGAAATATTTACACAAACAATCACACTATCACCCATCTCAACAATATGGTATTCTAAAAACACTAACCCATAGAGCTAGAGCAATTTGTTCCAGTGACATTGCTCTCACTGCTGAACTTTCTCACCTACGTCACACCTTTCTGACCAATAGCTATTATCCCCATAAGATAGATAAAATACTAAATGCTCCCCAAAAATCCCCCACCCCAATCTACCGTCTACCACAGAAGACTACAACAAAACTGTCACCATTCCATACATTAAAGGCATCTGAAAAGATATCTAGAGTGCTTAACAAACACCAACTACACACCGTATTTAAACCTTATGTGAAATTGGCAACTCTCATCCGTTCACCTAAGGATAGAGTCTCTCCTTTATCACATCCAGGAGTCTATAAAGTGCCCTGTTCATGTCATTCAGCCTACTATGGACAGACAGGAAGAACTGTGGACATCTGCCTCAGTGAACACAAAAAATATATCCAGCACTTTTGCTATGGCAAGTAGGGGTCTAGCAGACCATGCTTTGGATTTCCCCGCACTCAGGATCGATTGGAAAAAAACAAAGGTGTGCCACAGAAGCTTTTACAAGTTAGAGAGGTTGTTCCTGGAATCAACAGAAGCCTTGAAATACTCCAAACCTCAACAAGTGTGGCTATATAAATCTACCAAAGATTTGGGAGACAGTCTTCCTAAGACCAAATTAATACTGCTTTCTCTCTCGTTTTTTTTTTTCAACTTAGATGCCACCTAATTAGGACTTTAGTCTTTGTGTTGCACACTACAATTGTTCATACTAGTCCACCGTTATACCAGATTGTAGTTGTCTCGTTACTGTAACAAATTTTGTTTGTGTGCTCTGAAGATGCTGGATAGAATACTAGCAAAATATTAACAATTAAATTAATAAATAGTTATTTTCTTATCAATCTGTGTTCGCATCCATACGTTAAAATCCAATCAACATGTACGACAAACACATAAGCCTTTCCACATGATTTGTACTTAAGTTTTATAAATCTGGAAAAGGCATATGAAAAGGTGCCAAGAGGAAAACTTTTCAAAACACTACAATTATAACAGGTAAATATAACATTATACAGGGCAATACATAGCCTACATATAAGTTGTAAGTCAGCAGTTAGAACTGAAGAAAATAGATGATAGTAGAAATGAACTTGACATTGTTAGGTTTTAAGAATGTATAAAGAGCTAATAGAAAAAGGTAATATAGCCAGTTAAACAGAATAAGACAGGACAGGTTAGCAAAGCAGGTGTCTGATGCCAAGATGGCAGAAAAGAGACCTAGAGTAAGATCAAGAACTAGGTGGACTGAATCATTCAGAAGTGCATTAGAATAATGAAATGTTAGATATGACAATATTGGAGTATTGACACGTAATAGACTAATTTGAAGAAAACCTATCGATACAAGATTAATACTAATGTAAACTTAATTATGTAGTGCTGTCATAGTAGCCTGAACACCCCTTAAAGGTACACATCAGGAAATTGATGATGACCTCTCCTTAAACTCGTTCACTGTCAGGACACTTCACAACTAATTCTAGCAATCATTTTCATTCACTCATCACTCTACAAGCCAAAAATCTAGTCCATACACCCTTACTAAACACACTCTTACACAATTTCCAGGGGTTATCTCTAGTTCTTTCTCTATTCATTGTGTATTGAAAAAATTCCTTCATGTAGCTCTTACAGAACTCCTTTAATAACTTATAAGTTTCTATCATGACCCCTCTTTTCTACCTATCAACTAAACTTTGTAACCCACACACCTTCAACCTATCTTCAGAGGGAGCATCTACAGGGTGTTCGGGATAAATTTGACAGTTTCGTAAGGAAAAAGAAAATCTTCTTTGTATCTATTAAATTTAATGAATTGACAAAAAAACATTACAGGCAGAGTTAATTACAATACTATCAACAAGATTTACTCAAAATAACCACCATTAGCATCGATCACAGCTTCAATTCTGCTTCGGAACCTCGAACAAGCTGATGCTACAGTCTCCCTGGGAAGGGCCGCAAAAACTGTTTTAATTTTATCCATTAACTGGGCTTTTGTATTACTGGAAGTGCGATTGGTGTCTTTTTCAACTGCGCCCCATACAAAATAATCCATGGGGTTAAGGTCTGGGGAGTTTGGAGGCCAAACATTTGGACTGGTGAAGTCGTAGAAATTTTCAGACAACCATTTTTGACTTTTCCCAGAGGTGTGGCAAGGGGCCGAATCCTGCTGCCATACATACGGCCTACCATTGGCTACCCTTGTTATCCAGGGCTTGACTACAGTTAGCAACTCCACGAACAAAGCCCGAATTCCAATGCCAGGGTTCTTCAACACCTGTTCCTGCAGATTTGCGAGGAATTGTGCTGTACGAACGCAATCAGATCGTCTGCTAGGGATCTTTCTTCTTGCTACATCCTCGTAGTCACCATTGCAAGTCTCTAGTTCATGCCTGATTGTTTTTACTGTATTCAGGGAGCATTGGGCAGCAGTCGTAATATCCTTATTTTGATGGCGGGCACGAATCATCATGATACAAGTTATTCTCTTCCATGATTCAGGTGGGTTCCAGCTATCCATCCTTTCTGACATCTTGTATATGAATGAAGAAGGGTCCAAACTTTTAAATGAAGAGAAGTGTGTGTTAATACATGTAACTTACGGAAAAATATAATTAATTATAAATATGTCAAATTTATCCCGAACACCCTGTACATACATGTCAGCAGCTTAATCAGGAGGCTCTGAGTCCTCTTCTTCATCTCTTGATCTCCAACAAACCCAGGCAACCAAAACAGCATATAGCAGTCAAGATGTGGCTGAATCATACTAAAGTAGAGCAATAACCTCTGTAACTTTACTTCTTAGCATGTTTTTCAACATACCAGTAATCCTTTGAGCCATTTTACCAACTTTTGCAATATGCCCTCTGAGTCATTATCTGCAAGTCCCTAGTCTCATCAATTTACTGCAAGTACCATCTATATGATACACAGTATGTACCCTTTTCAACCCAAAATACATAACCTTATATTTTGCAATATTAAATTAACAATCATTATCCTTCACCCACAGTGACATTTTATTTAAATCAAACTTCAGGATACCTTCATGACCTTTATCAATTATTGTCCTCCTCAGTTTTGCATCATCAGCAAACAACTGAATATCCCCACCTTAAATCTTCTGCTATATCATTAATATACAAATTAAAGAGTGGCCCTAGTAAAGAACCCTAAAGTTACCCCACTAGTCACCTCATTTTTCTAGATTTCACTCCACCATATACTCTCTCTGGCTTGTATCTGTCAGTCCCCCTTCCTATTCATGCTACCAGCTTCATATCCATTCCCATTTGCTCCAACTTTTGTAATAGTCTTGCATGAGGTATTCTGTCAAATGCCTTTGCAAAGTCCAGCAGTCTATCCAACCGCAGTATTGTATTCCTATCCATACACAGTTAGATTGTACCTTTAACCAACTTTTCCAAACAACACTCCTGAGATGTTAACTGGTCTGTAATTTGCTACTTCTACTTGAAAAAACCCGTAATGGAGCTATCTTAACCTCTTTCCGCTCCCTTGGAAAACCCTGCCAGAGAAAAGCTTAGACTGAAGAATTTCATCAGTTGCACTACCAATTCTCTTGCATGTTCACATTGCACCCAGGCATATATGTCATAGAGTCCCACTGTTGTATTCACATTGATGTAGATGAACAGAAAGAGAAGCTGGTGTTCATCTACATCAATTCTGACATGAGTCTCTGTTACATCAGCAACTGCAAAATCTCCACCTGGATGATAAACCTTGGCAAAGTAATCATTCAGCAAGACAACTGTTTCTTTTGCCTCTATCACCTTCCTACCATTAGCACTGATTAGTCATCCTTCCATGGTCATTTTTCCTCTTACTTGTTATATAAGAAAATAACTCTTTTGGATTTACTTTGACCTGCTTAGCTAATTTTCTCTCAATCTGATTTGGCTTTCCTTACCATACCAGTCATCCTTCTTGCTTGCTCTTTGTGCTGCACATGAGTATACTGATCACCATTTTCTTTATACTCCCTCCATAATATTTTATTTTTTTACAGCTGTTGAGTTATATCTCTACTCACCAACTTAATCTCCACTTGGTTTATCCTTCTAAACTTGGATATGCAGTCTGATATTGCTTCTCTCAAACAATCCCTGACCACTTTCGATAAACTACTGATATTCTTTCCTTGTAGCTTCTCAAGCCATTGCAATGCTCCAAGATGTCTCTGAAGATGTTATGACAGGCTTGTCATAATTACCAGATTTATAGTTCAACATAAACTCTTTCAAGGCCTGTGTAGCTCAGTGGAAGTGGCACTTGTGTCCTCTGCGCTTGGTCGCTTGAAGGTAGACTTAAGTTCAAGTCTAGTCGCCGACTGGAAGAACTTTTTCCAAGCCTTTCAAGATTGAATTAGTCGATCTCTGGCACAGGCAAATGGGTTTTTCCTCCCAGAAACTTCGGTTTTTTGTCCCATAAACTCAGGAAAATCGACTGTAGTACCCACATTATTTCAGAACATATCTTGTTAGAGTTAGGTGCCAAGAGATGGCAGCACTTGTTTGCCAGCCTCTTCATCGGTGGCTGCTATAAAAAGTGATAGACATGAGCCAGATATCTCTAATTGGCTACCGGTGGAGAATTGCCCACTCAGTCTCAAAAAGCTAGATAGGGTATAAAGGCCTCGCCTATTCCCTATAAGGGAACAAAAGGCGTCAGCTGATTTTTTTTTTTTTTTTTAACTCTTTCATGATAGAGAATTCCACGAATTTAGTAATATGCATGAATTGATATCAGGTTCAGCAGCTGGTCACTTCCCTCCCCCCAACCTTTGCCCTTAAGGAAACATAAGGGTTAAGAGTCATAACAAATTAGAGAATCCTAGGAGCTGCATTTTACTGCATAATTATCAGCTTTATAGTTCAACATATAAACCATTTCTTGACAGAGAATTCTACATATTTAGCAACCTCCCAGAACAAGACTGCATGATCACTCTGCTCCCGAATGGAGACAGTATACCTTGGTTATAGGTATATCTGAAACTATTACCAGATCCAGCACTCCAAACCACTGGTCCCCTCCATGACATGCTGTTTCAGGTATCATTTCTTAGCAACTGTATAAATTTCACTTCCAACCTACCATGCCCCTTTCCTTTCTCTAATTTATGTCCCCATAATTGAAGTCTTCCATGGTGATTGCTCAGCCAGCAAAAGCACTGGTATCCACATCTTCCTGTGAACTTTCTAGTCTATAGCAGCAAACAACAAATTCTGCCCTACTTTGTGTATTTACTTTCGTTATGGATAAATATTCTGATACTATTAACAGATCCAGCACTATCAAACCCCTAGTCCCCTCCATGACATGCTGTTTCAGTTAATCATCCCTTAGCAACTATATAAATTAAACTTCAACTGTGACATGTCCCCTTTCCTCCCTCCAATGTATGGTCCCAATTATTATGACGTCTCCCATAATAATTGCTCAGTCTGCCCTTATTGTGCTAATCTGCCAATAGATTGGCATTCACATCTTCTTGTGAAGATGTGAATTGACTTCCTGGTCTATAGCAGCAACCAACAATATATTTTGTTTTATTGGTCTCTATCACAAGATAGCTTCAAATGAACCATCTCCCTTAGATCTAAAATCCTCTTAAACCTCTAATTTTGTTGGTTGAAGTTCTTCATGTATCAGCAATACTCTACCTTCTGTCTTATTCCCTCTATTCCCTGAAAATACAATACCCATTACGTTCTATTTCTATAATAACTATATAATTTTCTGTTCACCAAGTCTTAAAATTACAATGCTTATAATTTTTGGCCAAGCCAAGCTGACCAATGTCAAAAAAACTCCTTGCCTTTATTTATGATACTCTGGCATTTGTGAACATGCATTTCGACATCCCCTTGGACACACAGTGACCCTTGTCTAATGTCATTATCAACCCATTCAGATTTGAAATCTGCAAAACTGTCTTAACCACTGCATAATCATTTCTGTACAACACAATCATCTGGCTTATGGATGGTGGAATCAAATTATACCAAATATAGTTGGATAATAAATTTGTATATAGGATACAGGGATGGTTGAGAGAAAAATATCACAAATAGCAGGTAGAAAAGCAATGTCTGAAAAGGTGACAAGTGAAGTGATACAGGACCCTACCCTATACTTAGATCACTTATAGTTTGGTTTGGCTGAAATTACCACCAAGGCAAGAATGGCTATGAAGGCCCATGTATTATGTTTACATATATTCACTGGTTAGTTTATTTGTTTTGCAATATGAAAAACATGGGTTGCTACTGCACCTCTTGTATGCTATCATTCAATCCATACATAAATGATGTTGTGAAGAGTACAAAGTGAGATATTCAGCCATTTATGGATGATACAAACTTGGCAAAAGCTAACAGAAATGTCACTGATGTAGCAGCCTTTGGAAAGATTTCAAAGAAATTCAGAGATAGCAATTGTGCATACAACCAAGGCAATATGAATTGGAGAATAACAGGATAGCAAAGGTAATAATTTTAGGAGTCTGTAATATAATTTATGAAGGAAGATTTAGTCTGAGTAAATTGCAGCCAGATAAATAGGAGTAGAGGTTGTAAAAAGAATCATAATTTACAATTATGAATCTTTTTACAATGATTTCTTTATGTTAATATATTATTAGTTTTGGTTTCATGACACATACATCAGCATTTGCAACGTGCCAGTTATTGATATTATTATTACGATAACAAGCCAAAAGGCTTGTTATCGTAATAATAACATCAATAACTGGTACATTAATTCAATAATTTCAATAATTAAATCAATAATTTCGTACCCGGTTATAGAATAATACGGGATTTACCATCTCCCTTAAACTTAATTGATATTCTTGTTAAAATTTGAAACTGATGCACTTAATAGAGTCTGATAATTATGTTACTTTCAATCCTTTTATTGCAATTTAAAATTAAGTGTTGTGTTTTGTAAAGACATTCTCATTACGCTAATGGAGACAACGATATCAGTCATTATACGTAACTTCTTGCTTGCATTTAGATGGAGTGTGCATGTTCACCAAGAAGTCTGATGGGTGATTAACAGTTGATAGAGCATTCAGTATTGGAGTAACAAGAAAAACAAGTAGAGAGCTAAGTGAAATTTGAGGATGGCAACCAGAGAGTTTTGTTCTTAGGAAGTTTTAAGTTTTACGTGACAGTCAGGAGAATATTAACAGTAGATTCTGAAAAGCAAATGTAGAACTGTGAGTCTTTAAACTGGAGGAGTTGAGACTGTCAACAAGTATTTAGTAAATAAAAGAAGACACTGCATTCAACGTTTTAATTGAATGTTGGAGGAAACTGAATGAAAAGTTTCATCTTCTGTCTTAAGGACACTGAATTACTATGGAAAAAGCAATTGGTGAAAACTGAAACTGTAAAGTGGCTTAACATGAAGACATCAACTTTATGTTGTTTATGAAGTAGAAGAAGAAACTTCTTTCTCTGTACAAAAATTAGTAATTTGTGCATCAAACAGAACTGCAAGAAGTAAGAATATTTATACTTCAGTGAGACAGGAGGAATTATATTGTATGCTACATTAGAAAGAGAAAAAAAAAGATCCCATAGAAAAGAAGAAATTTTTATATTTTTGGAAAGGGCCTAACAAAGAAACTGACTCTGATGAACATTTTTTTTTTGTGAAAATAAGATACGTGATAGAATAGAATGAGTCAGAGAATGAATGATTTTAATAATTTTGGATAAGAAAATCTCTAAAGTGTAGATTTATTTTAAGAAGGCCTTGGATCCAATTAATTTTGTAGTTATTTATGTAATGTTATTTAAAGTGTACATACTGTTTTAGTTTCATTAAATGTATATTTTTTTTTATTTGGCCTTGAGTCAGTGATTTTCAGGATTCTAAAAGAAATAGTTAAAAGTCATTGCACCAATTGGAATCGAGCCCTTGTGTAATTAATAAGCACTCTGTGTAAAACAATCTCTTTATAGAGATGAATAAAAATAAAAAACAATCTCTTTACAGGATGATATGACAGACAGATTAATTGATAGAAGATAGATGAGTGTTTGGTCGAGGAGGAGGAGGGAATAGAATTAATTAAGTAACATTTAGGATGAATCTCCAATGATAAAGATTTTGCTTCCATAGAAGTATAATAAAACTCATAATTTATTCTCACAAAAACAAAATCAAGAAATAACAGTAGTAGTATTTGATATCTATATAATTAAGCTACAACCTTTCTCTGAGAAACTTATAAAATAACCTTTCAGTTTGAAATGCTTTAAATATATATAAGGTCACAACACTGGTATTCTACCCCCATTTATTAACCTAATTCCCACCCCGATCTTTTTTTTTTTTTCTATCTATGTTACATATGGTCTGGAAAAGATTAATAGCAGCAAATAGATAAAACAAAGATTATAATTTATCTTCTTGTGCAATGAAAACTGTGGACTTACGTATGCTGCCTGGAAAGAAGACAACGGACACATTCATGAGTAAGGAGCATCGTGCCATGGAGGAATATGATGCTCCAAAGTCAGTGCAACCATGTGTGGGAGAAATGGCTGTGAGAAGAGAAATGACAGTGTTTGAAAGAGGCATTGCGATAGGCCTATCTGTTCGGCAAATTATTGACAAATTGGACAATCCCAGGTCAACAATCAGTGATACCTTACTGAGATGGAAGTGCAGGAATCAACTGCAAGCGCTACCCACAGCGGATGACACACCACAGTCACTAAATGTGACTGCAGGGTGTGACAAAAGATAACATGTAAAAACCACCATTTGTTGGCCAACACATTGAATGCGGAGTTCCAGGCATCGACTGGAACATGAATCTGCACAAAAACATTCAAAACCGAGGCTTATAACGGGTTTCCATGGTAGGAATGCAATATGCAAGCCCCATTACTCACAACCAACAAGCAGCATCATCTGCAGTGGTGCAAAGAGCACATACAGCAGCACATGTACGTTTAGAAAGCTGTGAAATGAAGTGACAAATCATGCTACCAAGCAGATGGACAGGTGTTGGTGTGGCAGATGCTCAGTAACCATTCCTTACCAGAGTGCATAACCCCAGCTATGAAATTCGGAGGTGGCAGTGTGATGGTATGGTCCTGTTTTTCCTGATTTAACCTTGGACCTCTGTTTGAGATACCCAAAATACTGAACTCTGAAAGTTATCTGAACATGCTAGACAATGCAATGCAATGATTCCTACTTTGTGGCATTTCTACAGAAATGACTATTGTCTCTTTCAGCAAAACCATGAACCGCGTTATAAGGCTGCTGCTGTAACTGCATGTTTTGTGGACGTGAATGCCACCACATTTGCCTGGCTTCCACAGAGCCCTGATCTCAACCCTAGTAAACATCTTTAGGGGGAGGGAGGGAGAGAGAATTGTTCTAATTCATATTTGGCTGATGTAAAAGAGCTATGTAAAAGCCCTTTTACATGGGCCAAATGTGAATGCAAAATTAGCTATATAAAATTCAGATTTGGCCTTTTACATTGGCCAAATCTGAATAAGAACGATTGTCTCTCTCTTCCCCCCACCCCCAAAAAAAAGTTTGGGAGATTCTCATTTTATGTAACCATCAAAAATACAGTCATATCCCGACTTACGCTACCCCGACTACACAAATCTGGAGTTACGTGGTTTCTTATATGTACGTATTCCCGTCCCGCTTCACGCCTCACCATTAGTCGTATCTTTCAGGCTCCAGTCGCATTTGCCAGTGTTCCATATGCTGTGAACAAGCACTGACGTGTTTTGCGTGGTCTCCATTCATACACAATTTTTATAGTCTACAAACCTTGCGATTGTTTAATGTTATGTTCTTGATAAAAATTTTGTCACATAAAAAATAATAATGTTATCCAAAAGAAGCAAGTCCGATTCTTCTAAAGCTAGCAAGAAAAGAAAAACATTGACTTTGGAAACAAAACTAAACATTATTAAGGATTTTGAAGGCAGAATGAAAATTTGTGAGCTAGCAAAGAAGTTCGATCTACAGGAATCCACAGTAAGAACAATCATAAAAGAAAAGTTTACAGATTTTGGAGGACACAGATTCTAACAAGGAACGAATTGTAGCCACAAGGCAAGGAATAAAAAAATCGTTAGCTTGCAATGAAGAAATTTTGCGTGACAAGAAAAAGACATTATGCTGTCAGACGAATCTATTTGATTTTATGAAACCATCAACTTCGAAATAACTTTCTTTTTTTTATGTACGAAAAACTACAATTATGATTATATTTCTTAAAAAATATAGGTGTTTTTGTACACCTGTGGTCCCAATTGTATGTTTGTATATATAAATAACATGCAAAATTATGCCCCGAGTTACTCGAATTCGACTTATGCGCTTTTTGTTGGTCCCACCTACCGTGTAACTTCGGGGTTTTACTGTAGTTCTAATATTATTTATTAATATATTCATTTCTAGCACATAGCAACAGTTTTTTAATTGGTAAACCGATTGTTGTTTGTACCTTGTATTCCCGTTTCTTTGATTTGCTTGTTTCTATGCACTGATGATGTACTGTGGGGAGAAGAGGAGGGAAAAGGTTCAGAAAAAATTTAGATATGAGAAGCACTACCATTGGAAACCACAACAGGTTGAAGAGACAATTTTGTGGGTGTATCACAGATTCCAGGCACTTTCACATGGTGTGTTCTGAGATATTTTATAGTTGTTCAGTTTATTTAGTTGGCTTTTGGTAGGATCCAAAATAACCATGATGAAAAATGCTGTAAAAATATTAATAACAAATATTTAGCATTGCTGGAAAGATCTCAAAAAAAATATGAAAATTATAAATTTTCAGAGACAAATGGTTTGCTGATTTGTCTAGTCATCCATTAACTGAGAACAAAGTGAATGTGCTATCCTACAGCCACAAATAGTTTGCTATTTCTTTAAAATGAGTTCCTTATTTTTAGACTTTTTACATTATGTAGAAAGTAATATTAGTCTTCTTACTAGTGATAAGACTAAGAGACTTAACTTTGAAGTCAACGTCATTAAAGATACGTATGGTGCCAAACCCCTGAAATGAATATTCCACCTTACTAGAATCTTGCAGTCACTAGAAAACAAGAGCAACATTGTCATCAAAATAATTGACAAAAGAAACATCAGATTGTTTTAAACTCTAAAGTGCATGAACAAAAAATGAATTACTTATTTGCTTGGGATTGCAATATATATTCTGTGATTAGTAAGGATCTTACCAAAAGTCAACTAAATAAACTGAACAAGTTATTAGATGAAGCCACTTCAATCAAGGCTACTATAAAAAAATTCAAAACATAACATGTAAAACCTCATAGACTATACAGTACATTAAAACTACATAAAAATAACTTTCTTTTTTGACCTACTATGGATTCCAAAAGTGCCGACGAAATTTCTGAATTTTTGCCATTATAACTGTTCTCTCATTAGCCTCTCTCTTTCTCTATAATTTTTTTCAAAAATAAAAGGCATATAAAACTCAATTCTTCAGATATTATGGTCGGCTTTGACACTGTTTCTTTTCACAGATATTTTTCATACTAAAACATCAGAATTTTCTGCCTAAGAAAAATTTCCATCAGACATTACAGATATATTCAAATTTATGATCACTTCTGGATATTTCTGATGGAAAGACAAACTTTATACAGACAAGGAAAAACTATGGGCTCACCACTATATGATAATTTTTATCTAGAATGCCTTGAAGAAAGAATCTTAAATTCTTATCTAAAACCACTTTGGCAACACTATACAAATGACATTTAAGCATATGATATTTTGACATGGAAAGGATAATACCACTGGCTCTGAACAGAAGGTGCTTCCTACATAAAATTAACAATTTAAATCTTAGAATCAAATTTACTTTTGGAGTAAAAATCAGAGGGTGCAAATATCTTTTAAGACAAAAATCATCAAATATGAATCTGATGTCTGCTACAACCCAATTTTTATAGGTGTTATATACCTGTATATAAAAATATTTTGCGAAAATTTGGAGAAAAGAGCAAAGTCAATAATTATTGCAAATACCTGTTGGATTTCTGCTCATGACATGGACTGATTATTACTAACACCATATTCGAACATAAAAATGTGCACAAATTCACAAGGAGAGAAGATGCAAGGAATAAGAAAGTCTCATTGACTATGTTATTGTTGATAGTGATGTTTTCTACCTGGTGCAGGACACTTAGTGTACAGAGGATTTGAAATTGGAAGTGATCACCATTTAGTCTTGAGCAGGATAAAACTGAATTTAATATTGAAAAAAATAACATGTAAGAAAGTTTTAAAGCGAATAAAAGTTGAGCAGCTCTCAGATGTGAACTGTAGACTAAAATACACAAACCTGAATGAAGAAAAAATGAAAGAGTTTGAAAATGGAACAAAACCTTGGAGATTCAGTGGCAAGCCTGAAGAAAACACTGATTGATTCAGCCAGAGAGGCATGTGCTGAGGTTGTCTGCAAGAATAGAAAAATCAGAACTCCATGGTCGTCACAGAAAGTTAAAGAAAAAAGCATATCAAAAGTTCCTGGCAAATAAGTCAGCTTGTGCTCTTAGAGAATACAGAGACAAATGTAAGAAAGCTAAACACTATGTAAAACTAGCTAAACAAAAGTCATTGGAAGACTTTGGTAAGAACACAGAAAATAAATATTTACATCAAGAAGGTGGCAAGATATTCTGGAGGCTGTTGACAAAACTCAGAAATGAAGTAAAGGAATTTAGATGATAAAGGTGACATGAAAACTGGAGAAAAAGAAAGCCTTGAAGTATGGAGTAATTACTTGCAAAAATTGCTTAAATGAAACTAGCAGTGATAGCACAGTGATAAAAAACACTCAACAGGGATGCAGTTGGGAAAACATATCCATACTTGAAGTAGAAAAAGCCATCAAAGATGTGAAATGTGGAAAGCAGGAGTAGATGATATTATTATTATTCGTGACACCTCCAAAGAGTCCGAAGACTCATCGGAAGAGGACACCTACTGTACAACTCTGTCTCCGCTACTACACAGAACCTCTACTACCAATCACCTACATCAACCTCATGTACTGCCCACTACCACCACCACCACAGCTAGTATTTTTTGTCTGTAAATCGTGTGTGTTCCGAAGGGCCAATTTGTCTGTATGCGAGATGAAAAACCCGAGTTTCCGGGAGAAAAAACCTGCTACCTCCGTATGAGATCGGCTAACTCACCTTCAATTGAAAAAGTCCATATAAAGATTCCTCCCATCATGACGTTAATTGAACTTAGGCCTTTTCTAATCGAAGGGCGCAATGTACAGTCATTCTTCCAATTGCACTATGTAGGTGCTTTGACCAGAAATGCTCAAGTATGGAGGTATAAAAGTCTTACAGAGGCCGTACTGCATAGTTCAGAAGGCATGGACAGAGTAACGAATTCCGGATGATTGGAGTAGAGCTCTCATAGTACCCATATACAAAAAGGGAAAATAACACTTTATGTAAGAATTAGAGAGATATTTCTCTACTAAGTGTTCCTGGTAAGATATATGCAAGTATACTTGAGAAACAGTTGAGAAGGATTGTGGAAGAAAAGTATGGTGAAGAACAAGCTGGATTCAGGCCAATAGAGGCTGTCAGGATCAGATCTTCACTTTACAACAAATAGTTGAGAAAGAATGGGAATGTAACAAAGATCTATACTTAAAGTTTTGATGATCTGGAAAAAGCATATGACAAGGTGCCAAGAGAGAAGCTATTCAATCCGCTACAGTTATATGGTGTCAATGGGGCATTATATCAAGCAATACTTAGTCTTTATTTGAGTTGTAAGTCAGCAGTTAAAATTGAAGGAAGTACAGGAAGGTGGTTTAATGTTAAATCTAGTGTCAGACAAGGATGTACATTATCCCTTCTGTTATTCATTATCTATATGGATCACATTATGAAGGAAAGTGGTATTAAACCTCATATCAAAATTGGAGATGTTAATCTCAGCTCTTTGCTTTATGCAGATGATGTTATACTTCTAAATAGATTCACTACAAGTGTGCAAGATTCCATGCCTAAATTGAATAACTGTTGTAATAGATATGCTATGAAGGTCAGCAATAACAAGACAAAGACAATGAAAATAGGGAGAAGCATTGAAAATATCAACTGCATTGTGAATGGAGAACCTATAGAACAAGTAAAACATTTCAGCTACTTCGGTACGATTTTTAGTGAAGATGGTAAAAGAATGCGAGATGAAAGATTAACAAAACAAGTGTTCTCTGCCAGGTTGGCAGGAAAAAGACCCAGAAGAAGACCAAGATAAGGTGGATTGGTACAGTAAAAAGTGCCTTAGAAGATAGAAATATAAGATTTGATAATGTTGGAGTCCTGACATGTAACAGACTGATTTGGAGGAAAATTGTAGATAGGAAGTTAGTAATGATGTAAATTTTTCATGTAATACTATCACATCCTGCACATCCCTAGAGAGTACATGGCAGGAATTTGATGATGATGATATATACCTGTGTGCATATCATCCATCTCAAAAAATACATCATCATCATCATCATCACGCTTGTCAAGAATTTAGTCCTAGAGTGGTCTGTGCCAGCCTTAGAAGTCATCATTGAATCTCTTAAGAGGATATCCTTATTTTCTTTTTCCTAATGGTTTGTAATTTAAGGCTTGTTTTGATAATCTTTCTGTTTTCATTCTTTCAACGTGTTTCATCTGTTTATGTTTCTATTTAAAAAAATTTTTTTTCCAAAAAATACAGAAATATAAAATCATCCTTAGTATTTAGAAGGACATGAAATTTGCTCCTCTGAAATATCTGTTTGATATGAATTGGAAGCTAAGGAGGCTATCAAGTAAACTGCTGTATTAAATGGTTATAACCCAAGAATCACACAAAGAAAATCAACAACAATTTCTCTCAATATTCTCCAAGCTCTAACCATCCTAGTTACTAGGATGTGACTGAATATATAATAAACTATGTGACTGAATATAAAATAAAGTTCTATTGTAATACATGCATTTCACTATTCAATTGTAATCAAATTTATATTACTGTTTCTCATAATCCACAGTGATATTTTAGGAGATGCAAAATGAAATATTTATTATTATCATTAATAAAATAGTATTTGACTGTGGCTTATGTAAGTGCATCATGTAAACAATTTATTATTATTGTTTTCAAAAATTTGACATGCTAGCTAGTGAAGAAATTTATTTATTTATTTTTTTTTTTTTTAAGTGCATCCCATCGATAAAAGGCTGGTTCATCCGTCCGTAGTACCTTTAGTAACAAAGCTGGACAATCTGAGAATTTTAATCTAGAGACCAAACATGGAACTTTTTCCAAACCATTTCATACGTAAGCAAGATAGTTAATCTTTTTTCTTTTAATTTATTTTAAAGAATGAAACAGGACTAAAAATGAATTAAACGAAGATTTAATGATCTAACATAGAGAAATCATTGACAATACATGAGTTCTAACATGTACACACAGGGGACAATTGGAAGAGATTAGAATAAATGTCTGAAATACTAAGAGAGGAAGGGAATGCCCTCTCCAAGCATTGACAGACAGCCTTGGTTAGGCAAGAAATCTAAGAATTAGTTTCCAACGGTTTGGATAATTTCACACAATCATATTTATTGAAGATGGGTTGGTTTTAAGATTCAATGATGATTCAAGTCTTTCAAATAACTTCAAACAGCACCAAAGACTAAATTACATAATTACACAAGCAAGGCAGAATATCACAATGAAAAGTATCTACCACACCACCTACCAACAAACCAATTTTTTTGTTTGTTTGTTTGTTTTTTTTTTAGCCTTGTTATAAATTTTGCTTTTTTTTAAAGTTATTATTAAATATTTATTCAAAAATGAATAAGAAATTTTGAAGAATGCCACAGCATCACAGTTCTGTATTGTGTCTAACTTAAAGATTATAATATAAACATGCATGCAGTGAACAACTAGCTACTCATTTCCAACAACTTGAATGATTTAGAGTGGCCTCATCTGTTTTGACTAGCAACGATCAGGTTTATTTTTTCTCACTAAACCACAATGTCTAAAATAATCTTGGACGAACAGAAGAAATCTGCTTTACGGCTGCTAATCATACATAATCATCTATACCAGCTGATAATGTCACACTATTATTTCATAAAATTAATTTTTTAATATAAACCTGAAATAAATTTCAATATTTCAAAATAACACAAATGTTCTAATATATTTATTTAATAACCAACCTGAAATCATTACTTTTTGGCAGTAATGGTAAAATTTTGACACACTGTTGATTAGAAAGTTTCCAGATACACACTGTACCATCACAACTTGATGAAGCCTGAAAAAAGTTCAAAAGTTAAAACTTATCTAAAAATAGCTAGAACAAACTGTATTCAAACACAGAATTATTTCTTGATCAAAGTTATTCTATATTCTGGTCCACATGGAACTTTTTCAAGGCACTTTGGGTCTCCATATAAGTGGAATGTGGTCTCACACCAGATAATGAAATTCATCCCTCACCTAAAAACATTCAAAAACAAACTGCTTGGTCGACCAGGCACCAGCAGACCGAGCGGATATTTCATACTTGCTCTGCAACAAATCCTTGTGACCATGGATGTTTCTGAATACCTTTAGGTAACACTATATGAAAGTAATTGCCTGATAAGAGATAGTGCTGCGTATTGGAGGATTGAAATGACATAAAAAAAAAAAATTCCATGTTTGGTCTCAAGCAAAATTTCTGAATTGCCTAACCACCTTTAGCCCTCCAACAGTAAACCTATAATACAAGTGTATTATGGGTTTACACACTTTTAGGTGGGAGTGACATACAAAAAAGACAACAACAACAATAAACCAAAAAAGTAAGAATAGTAAGGATTTTTTGACTAGTTCTGTTTGTCCCAAGTGTGAATTTCATTTTATTAATAAGAAGTACAGAAGTTTTTCCAAGTCTCGAGAGAAATCATCAAGAAAAAGGAAAAACTGGATCTTGTTGGAAATTTCAACAACAGAGTAAGAAATGAATAAGAAATGAAACTTTTTCTTTTAATGTTTTGGTAATCAGTATTCATTATGGTAAAATTATGAAGACTACAACCACAACATCAAATTAGTGATATAGTAATTAAGGTCAACATCTGGTGTACACACTATGTTGACCTTATATACTATATCACTAATTTGATGAACTGTTATCCAATTACCCTGAGTGGTGAAAAAAAAAAATACATTAAAGCTACAATGATGTTTAATATGGTCAGAGATCATATTCAGTCACATTATCTATAAGGAAATAACAGTAAATGCAACAGCATTAGTAGTGGATTATCAATATTTAAAATGAGCAATGAGTCTCATTATTGTCAAATTACATCTGTAATAATTATTGACTGGAATCCTAAAGTAAGGGATTGGAGACTATAGTCCTAATTATTATGACCTATTAGAACAAGAACTATGTAGGTCAAAGTGTGCCATCCATATTTTTGAGATTTTTTTAAGACATTATTGCTGAGATTATGAGAGCTGATTATAATTTCAGTCTTCTTTAAATTTTTGCTCATGCATTGCATGATCAGAAAGTCACAATTTTTCACAGTTATTAAGTGTGCAGATAAGGTATATCCTGTTTCACCTATATGCACTGTTTTTGGCACACTTCAGGGAAAGTGGGCTATGGGAAAGAAGGGATTCCCTGAAGGAGCTGAATAATTTCTTTAAATTCATAAAGGGTTTAAAGGTGGCATTAAAGGTTATATTTGTGTGGTCTTCTGTTTATTTTTCTTGGCAACCCTTTAACATATGGAATAACTAAGGATTTACTGTAATCTAATCTCTTTTTATTTTTAAGTGCATTCACTACTAGGTGCAGTCCTATGAAGAATTCTATTGTTGGCATTCTTGCTATAGTAATTGTTTATAAAAGTGCTGCTGATAATTTGGAATTCATGCATGAAAACTTAACAGAAGACATTAATGACAACCAGTTTTTGTGTTGGACAGTGGTAAGGAGTATGCGTGTGTTTTGGCCCCACAGCTGCTAAACTTTGGACACCTTTCACAGCCATCTTGTCGCACATATTTTGTCAGGCAGTCTAATCTTCAGTATCTATTATAAGCATATGTGCACTGGTCAATACATATACTGTCAAAAGAGCAATATTTGATCCAATAAGAAAGCTCTCAAAGCATGAATTATAAATTACTGGCAGTGCTTTTATAAACAATGGCTATAGCAAAATACTATCAACTAATTCTTCATAAGCGTGATCATTATTGGCGACTTTAATTTTTCAAACATTGATTGGGTAGAAGAGAAATCTCATGATAAGAAAGAAGAGGAATTAAATGAATTGTTGCGAGATAACTTTCTCAAGCAGCACGTGTAAGAAGAAACCCAAGGTCAAAGAGCATTGGATTTGTTCATAATATAAGAAGGGGGGGTCTCCTCAATTGAGGTGCTTGGTGAAACATTGGAAAGATTACAGAGCAGAAGGAGTGTTGATAGTGGAATAATGATGTACAAGAAGCAGTGACGGCTAAGAGGAAGGCAAAGTAGAAGTGGGACGAGTCATGAGTGGAAGAGGACAGAGGAATACAGAGAGAAAAAGCAAGAAGCCAAGAGAGTTGTTGCACAGGCAAAAGCCATGGCATATCAAGACCTTTATGATCAATTAGAAACAAAGGAAGGACACCGTAAGATTTATCGATTGGCAAAATGTAGAAATAAAGCTTCAAAGGACATCGTACATGTGAGGCAGATCAAAGACGCTGAAGGAAGAATATTATGGAAGGATGTGGACATAAGAAACAGAGGGAAAATATACTTTGAGGGACTTTTGAATGAGGAAAATGCAAGGACTCACAGAGAAGATGGGCAGCCTTCTGAGGGGATGGTGCAGAACATCAGTAGAGTGGAAGTGAAGGAGGCCATGAAGAGGATGAAGAATGGAAAATCGGTGGGCCCAGACAGGATTCCAGTGGAGGCACGGAAGGCTCTGGGGGAAGAGGGAATTGACCTGCTGTGGGACCTGTTCATGAAAGTTTGCCAACAGGAAAATATACCCATGAGGATTTCTAAATAACTTAGGGAATTGAAACAACGTAGATCCGAATATAAATTAAATAATACTTTAATAGATATTTCCGATATTTCGGCAATGTCTCATTGCCATTTTCTAAAGGAACTTACAAAAGGCAGGAGCACAACAGGCTCTAACAATATAGTAACTGGAAATGAAGATATGAAGCTATCTTTCTCCTAGAAGTCCTGATGGTGCCCTCTAGCGGGCTAAGTAGGCATTCTTGGCCGTTGGGCTGAAGGTCTGCTGATGTATGCCTCCCAAATTTGGGACAGTCGCATACAACCAAATTTGTTGAGGTTTGGAGAGTTTCTTAGGGCAGAGGCTGATTCCATAAATAATCTTTCGAATTTATATTTGCTCCGGTGTATTATTTTTGCTTTCTTCCACCGTATTCTGTGGCGAGTATCCAGAGCATGGTCTGCAAGACCAGAATGGCTATATTTGTAAAACCGGATGTAGTCCTTGTGTTCAGAAATTCTGATATTCGCTGTACTGCCTGTTTGGCCAAAGTACGACAGTTTACAACTGCAAGGGACCTGGTATACACCAGGTAGGTCTAGGGGAAGTGGTTGGTCTTTGGTAGAGCGGATAAGGGATGCCAATTTTCTGTAAGGCCTGTAACAGGAGGTGAGGTCATGTTTTTTTAGAATTTTGGTAATTTTTTCTGAGGTGCCTCGGATGTAGGGAATGATGATGGATTTAGAGTAATCTTTTTTGTGGAGAGGGGGGGCGAGGAGGGGGGGCTGTAGTTTGTAGGTTTTAATATTTTTTGGATTTTGGGGGGGGGGGGTAGCCATTGGCTGAGAAAGTGTTTAGGATGTGATTTAGTTCAGTGTTAAGGGCTATGTCGTTAGAACAGATTAGTTTAGCCCTGTTGTATAGTGTTTTTACCACTCCATATTGTTGTGAGGGGGGGGAGGTGAGATTGTTGGTGGATGTATCTGCCTGTATGGGTGGGTTTTCTGTAAACTGAGAAAACCAAAGTTCCATCAGGCTGGCGGGTGACTAGTGTGTCTAGGAAGGGGAGGCAGTTGTTTTCCTCTTTTTCCAGGGTGAACTTGATTCTGGCGTGTTGGTTGTTTAAGTGTGTGAGGAAGGAGAGGAGTGTTTCAGAGCCATGTGGCCAAGTAGCGAACACATCATCAACGTAGCGAAGCCATATGGTTGGTTTTTGTGGGGCAGAGGCTAAGGCTTTTTCCTCAAAGGTCTCCATAAAGAAATTGGCTAAGGGTGGGGAGAGTGGTGAGCCCATGGCTGTCCCCTCTATTTGTTTGTAGAATTTTCCCTGCCAAACGAAATAGCCTGAGTTCATTGTGAACTGAAATAGGGCTGAGATACTAATAATACACCGGAGCAAATATAAATTCGAAAGATTATTTATGGAATCAGCCTCTGCCATAAGAAACTCTCCAAACCTCAACAAATTTGGTTGTATGCAACTGCCCCAAATTTGGGAGGCATACATCAGCAGACCTTCAGCCCAACGGCCAAGAATGCCTACTTAGCCCGCCAGAGGGCACCATCAGGACTTCTAGGAGAAAGATAGCTTCATATCTTCATTTCCAGTTACTATATTGTTAGAGCCTGTTGTGCTCCTGCCTTTTGTAAGTTCCTTTAGAAAATGGCAATGAGACATTGCCGAAATATCGGAAATATCTATTAAAGTATTATTTAATTTATATTCGGATCTACGTTGTTTCAATTCCCTAAGTTATTTAGAAATCCTCATGGGTATATTTTCCTGTTGGCAAACTTTCATGAACAGGTCCCACAGCAGGTCAATTCCCTCTTCCCCCAGAGCCTTCCGTGCCTCCACTGGAATCCTGTCTGGGCCCACCGATTTTCCATTCTTCATCCTCTTCATGGCCTCCTTCACTTCCACTCTACTGATGTTCTGCACCATCCCCTCAGAAGGCTGCCCATCTTCTCTGTGAGTCCTTGCATTTTCCTCATTCAAAAGTCCCTCAAAGGGAGCAAAGATACAGGAGGCAAGTTTGAGATGGTTTGGTCATTGTGATGAAGAGGAAGGAAGAGTATGTGGGAATAAAGGTCATGCAGATGGATGTGCAGGGGAAGAGGAAGCACGGACGGCCAAAGAAGAGATGGAGGAGGACTTGAGGATGAAGAACTTGGATGTGGCTACAGCCCAAGACAGGAAGTTGTGGAGGAGACTCACCACAAACAGCAACCCTACTTAAGTGGGAAAAGCTGCAGAAGAAGAAGGGGGGTCTCTATTAAAAATATGGCTATTTTATCACCAATTGATGACAGTGATCATGCTGTACTTTCTTGTGAAGTATCTAATTGTATTGATGTTCAGATTAGAACAGGTTACATGCTGAACTACAAAGTTGGAAATTATGATCAACTTAGGAGAATACTCTCTTTAGTCCCATGGTATCAGTTACTGAATATGAAAAATGTCAGCAATGCATTGGAATCTTTTTAAAAAGTGCTTAAATGAGGTGGTATCTAAATGTATCCCTAATGTTCAAAGAATAAACAGTGTGGGAGTGAAATGAATGTGCAACTTTATCAAGCAAGAGATTCATAAGAAGCAGATAATGAGGAAAGAATATAAGTAAGAATAAGGGTGAGAGGAGTTATGAAATATATATATATATATATAAAGCTCAGGCCAGAAAAGTGACATTGTGTGGAATCTAAATCATACTAAATCGGAGTATGAAAAGAAATTCGCTATGCAAGCTAAAGGCAATCCAAAAGAATTTTATCATTATGCTGCAAGCAAATGAAAGAATGAATGTGGAAGAATAACTTTATTGAATTGACTAGTGTTAGAAGCTAATGAGATTGTGAAATTAATGAGTGCTCAACTTTGCTAAGATATATCAACCAGGTGTATGTAACATGGTGCACAGTGCTACTGCTGCATTGGATGAAGAGTTAGAGGTTCATGAAAATGACGATACAAAATTAATAACGGAAAAAACTCAAGTACAAAGATTATTTAATAGTATAAACAAGCTATACTCTGCAAGGTGCAGCATGGATTTACTAAAGGAAGGGCATGTCTTAACAATTTGCTCATATTTTATAACAATGTTACTTCCAAGTTGGATAAAGGAAATGCATACACTATGATAATGTTGGATTTTTCTAAGGCATTTGATAGGATACCACACAAAAGGTTGTTGTATAAATTGGAGAATATGGGATTGGATCATAAACTCTTGACTTGGATAAGGGGGATGGTTGATAGACAGATATCAAAAAGTGGTATACAATGGGTGTGAAGGTAGTGTACCTCGGGGTTCAGTCCTTGGGCCATTTTTGTTCAACACATAGATGAATGACATTAAGAGATGTGCTATTGTTTGCCGATGATGTGAAGATAGGCAGGGCAATCAGGTATGCTTCTGATATTCAGCACTTCCAAAATGATTTGAATAAGCTTGAAATATGGGCAAATTAAATATGGCTGTCAGTTTAATGTTAGTAAATGTGAAGTTATGCACTTTGGCGTGATTAGAGTTCCAGCAGCATATTATATTAGCGGGGTTATGCTACAAGAAACTGAAGAGGCAAGAGATCTTAGTGTATTGGTGGATAAGAATTTAAAGTTCAAAGGTCACATAGCAAAAGTTGCAAATACAACTCAGAGGATAATTGCAATGTTGAAGCGAAGGTACAAAGAAGAGTTACAAAGATTATATCCAAATTAATGGGATTCACATTATGAGAACAGATTTCAAGTATGTGAATTACAGACCCTGGTAAACAGGAGAAAGAGGGATGATATGACAGAGGTCTATAAACTTTTGAATAGGTGTTATAGGGCCTGTGTAGCTCAGTGGATGTGGCGTTTGCATACCACGATGCTTGACCACATGAAGGAAGATTGGTTTCGAATCTAGTCGGCAACTAGAGGAAATTTTTCTAAGCCTTTTTTCGACCGGTTCCTGAGTTAGTCGATCTCTGGCACATGCAAGTGGGTTTTTTTCTCCTGGAAACTTGGGTTTTTCATCCCATAAACTCAAGAAAATAGGCCATCAAACCCACACTATTTTCAGACATTAAAAATATTGTGTTAGGTTTAGGGATCGCGAGATGGCAGCACTTGTTGAGCTACCTCTTCACTGCGTGCCGCTTAATTAGTGATAGCCTTTGGCCAGCTATCTCTGATTGGCTACCAGTGAAGATTGAACTGCTCACTCAGTCTCCAAAATCTAGATAGGGCTAAAATGGCCATGAAATGTTTAGTTATATGGAAGGTGGGGAGAGAACATGGGGGCATCCATGGATGTTAAGTTTGTTCACAGTCAAGAAAGGGGGTAAGGGGTATCTCACAGAGAAGTGACTGGATGGAATAGTTTGCTTTCGGGGGTAATGAGTGCATCTAGTGTGAATAAATTTAAGGGAAGGTATGACATCTGGTTTGGGTGATTTATAGCCTCCCTGGAGGTCTCAGATAATAATAACATCACACCTGAAACTATATAGTAAGTTATCAGAAAGCATAAAAAAAAAAAAAAAAAAAAATCTACAGAAATACATCAATAATGCCACCTTTAACTCCCCTTCGTAACAAAATTAAAGAACTCATTCAACTCCTCTAAGGATCTTCTCCCATCTCTAGTCCACCCTGTGGTGTATTGAAGTCAATGCACCTAAAACATAAAGGAGTTGGTACCTTTGCAGTCATTTCTGTGTAGGGTATCCAAAACATGATGAGAAGAACGCAATTTTCCATAGTTATTAAATTTGATATGCCACCTGTGCTCCTTTTCCAGCTAGAATTTGTACATCTTGTTTCACTTAAATTCTAGCTGGAAAAGGAACACAAGTGGCATATCAAATTTAATAACTATGGAAAATTGTGTTTTTCTAATCATTTTTTGGATAACCTACACAGAAATGACTGCAAAGGTATGCAACTCCTTGCATCACACCAAAACTTGGTATGCATAGAAATTTAAAGAAGCTATTAAATTATTAATTTATATTAAATTATATAATTATTAAATTATAATTGATCACCTTAATATCAACAATAATAATGGCCTAAGAAGCTATTCAATATGCTACAGTTATATGGTGTCAATGGGGTATTATATCAAGCAATACTTAGTCTTAATTTGAGTTGTAAGTCAGCAGTTAGAATTGAAGGAAGTACAGGAAGATGGCTTAATGTTAAATCTGGTATGAGACAAGGATGTACATTATCCCCTCTGTTATTCATTATCTATATGGATCACATTATGAAGGAAAGTGGTATTAAATATGATATCAAAATTGGAGGCTTTATGTGGACGATATTATACTTCTAAATCAATCCGCTAGAAGTCTGCAAGATTCTCTGACTAAATTGAATAGCTGTTGTAATAGATATGGTATGAAGGTCAGCAATAAAAAGACAAAGACAATGAAAATAGGCAGAATCATTGAAAATGTCAACTATGTTGTGAATGGAGACCCTGTGGAACAAGTAAAACATTTCAGCTACTCAGGCACGATTTTTTGTGAAGATGGTAAATTAAATATGGAAATAGACAACAGAATCAACAAAGCTGGTATGGTAGGAAGTCAACTGAATAAATTCATATGGAATAAAAGAGAAATTAGTCGGAACACTAAATTAGCTGTATACAAGACAGTGTTCAAACCAGTTTTAACTTATGGATCTGAGAGCTGGGTCAGAAGTAAAACACTTGCCCAAAGACTAGAGACCGCAGATATGAGAGTCCTGAGAAAGATTAGAGGCGTGAACAGATAGCATCAATGGCGATATCATATTAAAAATGAGAATATTAGGAAAGAACTTGACATTGTCGGCATCCAGGAATGCGTTAGCAGAGCTAATCTCAGGTGGTATGGTCACTTAAACAGAATGGGCGAGGAAAGATTAGCAAAACAAGTGTTCTCTGCCAGGTTGGCAGGAAAACGACCCAGAGGAAGACCCAAATATAGGTGGATTGATACGGTACAAAGTGCCTTAGATGACATAAATATAAGATCTGATGATGTTGGAGTCTTGACAAGTAGCAGACTGATTTGGAGGAAAATTGTAGATAGGAAGTTAGTAATGATGTAAATTTTTCATGTAGTACTATCATATCCTGTACACCTCTTGAGGGTACATGGCAGGAATTTGATGATGGTGATATCTATGGAATGCAGCATACCTTCAATCCACATAACTTCTGTCATAATAACTAGATCTGTAGGTCTTCAGCAATCCCTTACTCCAAAGATTAATAATAATTACTCCAGATGTAATCTGTCAATGACAAACCTCACCCCTTATTTTAAATATGGATAGATGTTGCTTTCAGCAAAAAAGAACTCTTACTTTGAACATGCTTAAAACTGTTGTATTATATTCTAAGATTAAAATTGTTAAATTTGGTGATGATGGAATATCAAACACTGAGATAGGCTGCAGGCTAAACTTACCTCGCACTGTTGTTGTTAGAGTTATTTAAAAGAGAAACAAAGTTCTTAGTGAAGTAAAAAATGCTACACTATATAATACTAGTCATCCAAAAATGTGACAATCTTATTGCCAGAAAAATGGAAAAACCTTTAATGATGATGAACAACTACTTTGATTAGCTTGGCTTAAAGGAACATGCAAATCGGTTGGCATGTTCCCTTAAGCCAAGCAATTCAGAATAACTTTTTCATTTGCAAAAATTATTCGAATTTTTTTTTGTTTGTGTATCTGACATAAATAAATTATTATTATTATTATTATTATTATTCAGGCCTCCATGGAGTCAAAAGACTCATCATGGGAGGTCCTTCCTAAGAACATAAAGTCTGTCAAGACTCATCGAGGGGAGGTCCCCCCTAAGAAACAAAGTCTATCATACCACTCTTTAAACTCATTGACCGTTCTCGCTCCCACCACTCCATCAGACAATGCATTCCATGGTTCAACCACCCTCCACGCAAAGAAACCACTCCTTACCCTCTTGCTCACAGTTTCCTTTCGTAACTTCCAGGGATGGCCTCTTGTCATCACTCCTTCCAGCTGTTCAACCAAGCGAAAGAAATCCCCAGTGTCAACCCTGTAACCACCTCTCAACAGTTTAAAAGTGTCAATCACATCACCTCCCCTTCTTCTATCCACCAAACTCTGCAGTCCACATTCCCTCAGCCGATCCTCATAACTATCCTTGTACAGTCCTGAAACCATCTTTGTCATCTGTCTTTGTATCCTTTCCACAGTTAATTTATCCCCTTCAAATCCTGGGGACCAAATCTGAGAACAATAGTCCAAGTGTGGTCTGATCGGAGACTTATACAATGGAATGATAACCCTCTTATCTCTGCAGGTCAGTGTCCTTCTCATAATTGCAGCAATCCTCTGTGTTACCTTTACCACCTTTGCAATATGTCCCCTAAACTTCAGGTTTCTATCAATCATCAACCCCAGATCTCTTGTCTTCCCTACTTCCTCCAGTATAACTCCTCCCATAGAGTATGCAGCATCCCATCGATGTATCCCAAACCTCAAGACCTCACATTTTGCTGCATTAAACTGACACCCTCATTCATTTGCTCATCTATCTAGCTTATTTAAATCCTTCTGCAGGGAGGATTTAAATAAGATGTAAATGCTTTATTTACATCACTTACAAATGACTGCCTAAAAACGTTATAAAACCAGTACATGTACCTACAGGTTAGAGGAGGGGGAAGGCATTGATGTGCTATGTGTTGAAATGCATCATATGATTGGGTATACATGGAATTTGAAGTAAGAGGTGATCACTATTTAGTTTTCAGATGGATATAAAATGAATATCATATTAAAAAGAAATGTATGCTTGAATCCTACTTCGTAATGAAAAATATAAGATACTTCAACTGAATATAAAAGGGAAGATAAATGGAAGAAGAGGACAAGGAAGACGAAGAAAATCTTGGCTGGCAGATATCAGACAGTGGACTGGTATGAACACTGAGAGACTGCTCAGAATAGCTGAGAATCACTCAAAATTTGCCAAGGTGGTCGCCGACCTCCGATAGGAGATGGCACTCAAAGAAGAAGATGCTTGAATTAAAAAGAATCAGAGACAAGTGGAAATGCCAAGAAATTATATTCTTCATTTAATCCTTTAACCAAGTGTAAGGAAATAAAAATTTGTGTAAGGATATGTGCATTGCATTATGGGATACTAAGGCAATTAATGTGAGGTAGCCTTTATATACAAGTAGCCCATTATGATGTTACTCCACATACACACAAATTTTTATTTTCTTACACTTGGATAAGGGATTAAACCAAGAATATAACTTCTTGGCATCTTTAATTTATAGTATAACCAAGTGAAAAAACTTTCAACAGAGACAAGTGGCTTTCAGAGATGAGCTGTAGAAGCAAATACACAAATATTATTCAAGGAAAAAAATTAAACAGTTAAAAGAAAACACAAACTTTGGAGACCCAGTGAAAAAATCTGATTAAACATTTACTGATTTAGCCATGGAGGAAGTTGATGGAAGTATAAAAAATATTGTGGAAGACACAAAAAGTTAAACATGCAGTCCAATAAATAAAAGGATCATATCAAAAGTTCCAAAAGTCAGCCAGTGAACTGAGGCAGAAAAAAAAATCTAAGACAGCAAAACTAAGTAGATTAACACTAAAAAGTCATGGAGACTTCATAAGACGTTAGAAGATATATATATATATATATATACCATGAAGTATTCTGGAGGCTACTGAGGGGGATAAAAAGACTTAAAGAGACATTATAAATGCAAGAAAGGAACTGGGGATGATAAAGATGAAGGAAAAGATATTTTGGAGTAATTTTAACAGTTTTTTCAAAACTGTTAAAATGAAAATGATAGAACAGTGGTGAAAAATATACAAGAGGAATACAATCAGCAATAGATAACAGAAACTGGAAGTAAAAAAGGCACCAGAATCACGAAATGATGAAAGACAACTGCAGTAAATGATATTTGACTAGAAATGCTAAAATATGAAAGTATAAACTCATAATTAAATTTAATAGAATAAACACAGCACAGAGAAATAATCAAACAACAGGTTTGTTTCGTCTCAGTCACAGAGACATCTTCAAAAATGCAATATTAAAATTGTAATAACACACAACAACAATAAGATAAGTGGAAGAAATTAAACTATTATGAGCCTGAAGTTCTATGAGGGCTACCCTCTATGGGTGCTGTTGGTTGGGGGCCTAAGAATTAAAGTTACCAAAATCTTAGGAAATTATACAAATATATTTAGTTAAATTAAGCTTTTTTTTTTCCTTAAAATCTGCTGCTGATTCTACAAAGTCTTTCAAGTTTGTATTTGCTATGATCAGGCATCGAGTTTTTTTCATCTGATCCTGTGCAAGATATCTAAGGTATGGTCAGCTAGACTTGACTGACCACAGTTGTGGCTGCATATGTATTTCTTGTGTTTACCAAGGCAGATCTTCCAGTTTGACCAAACCTTGTAAACACATGGACACAGACTGGCCTCACTTCTCTGTTCGCCTTAGGAGAGCAGAGAAGTAAGGTCAGCTTCAAATGAGGTTTGAAAGAGGTGCAGAGATTATATTTCTTTAAAGTTCTGGTTATTTTTTCTGAGGATACCTTGCAAAGGATCAAGGTGAGGAAAAAATAACTACTGTGCCTACAACAAATGCAAACTTGAAAGACTTTTCTGTCTTTCTTTCCTGAAGATGTCTCTGTGACATATGAATAATGGAATAATTAAACCTGTTGTTTAATTATTTTTCTGTGCTATATTTATTCCATTAAATTTAATTATGATTGCAAACCAGCACCAAAACTTAAATACATATTTACTAATTCTTCATGGAGATATAAAAGTTTTACACTGGATATACTGCATATTTCAGAAGGCCTGGTCAAAAGGTGGAATTTCAGATGATTAGAGAACAGCTATCAGAATACTAATATATAAAATAAAAAAATAATAACAGGCATCACAAAATAAAACAACATGAGAATTACAGAGGAATTTACTTATTAAGTGTTCCAGCTAAGATTTATGCAATCATGCTTGAGATGTAGCTAAGAAAAATTACAGAAGAAAAGCTTGGAAAAGAACAGCCTGCATTCAGACCAAATATGGATTTTCAGTATCACATTTTCACTCTACAACAAATAGCTGAGAAATCATGTGAATGTAACAAGTTTCTGTATTTAAGTTTCAGAGATCCAGTCTGATCAGGTGTGAAGAAAAAGGCTGTTTAAACCCTACTAAATGAAATATTAAAGCAATATCATCTCTTGGAAATGAAGAAGTTGCAAAGAAGACAGTATGATGTGGCATGCCACCTCCCTCATCTTAATCTGATTTTTCTGGTATTCGTTCTGACTTTACCTGATTTCTCTATCATATATATATATATATATATTAATTTATGCAGATGAGCAAATCATCTACATACTAAAAAAATCTAGCAGGTCTGTCTTCTAGACTCTAACTAAGGACATAACTGCTGTAGCAACACAGGCAATGAAGCAGCATGATAAAGATTAAAACATTATGTAAAACCGTAGTAGACATTATAAGTCAATGTAAAAAACATATATAAAAGAAAAATATAATCATGGATAATGTAAAATGAATAAATGGAAAACAATTTCTATTTCAAAGTCACATATATATATATTTGTATATAATCATAAGGTTAGACTTTTAGAAATTTCAAAATACATTGTATTCATATAAGAGGGATTAGATTAAACCTACCTGAAACTACAGGGCCCAGGGTGACCATTAAAAGCACTCATATAATGTCTATGCTGATTGACATAATGAGGGCAAGCAATTAAAATTATGGTTAACTCAGAGTCACTGTACTAACATGCAGTCATGTCATCAATCCTCAACAGGAAGGAGTGTGCTAGATGACTATGGCTCATGCTGGACCAAGCAAAAACTTCCTCTCTGTGAACACCGTGAAGACTGCAATCCATGTAGGGGACAAGCAGGTGATTATATTTTAGAGAACAAGATTTAAAGACCTAGCTGTAGCCTCATTTCCCTTAAACCCAACGTAGGCAGTTCATAGGTACTTCCTGTTGAGGATTGATGACATGCCTGCATGTTAGTACAGTGACTCTGAGTTAACCATAATTTTAATTGCCTGCCTTCATTACATCAATCAGCATAGACATTATATGAGTGGTTCTAATGGTCACCCTGGGCCCTGTAGTTTCAGGTAGGTTTATCTAATTCCTCTTATATGAATACAATGTATTTTGAAATTTCTAAAAGTGAAACATATCACCAATCTGCATAAGGAGAAGGTACATAGTGGAAAATTATTTCCATCTCATATCTGATGTATGCAAGATAGAAATGTAATTTTTTTGTTGTGATTGTTGAATACAAGTCCTGAATCTTGCTTCTATTGAAACTGGGATTATCATTTGTTCTGGTCTGAGCTCAGAGTCAGAATGAACAACACATCCATGGAAAAGTTCCTGTGGTAAAAATCTGAACCCATTTACAAATGCAGAGTTTGAAAGATTGCTAACATCTCCTCTTTCTGTTCCAACTGATATATTATCATTCATCCTAGTTTTCCCTCTGGGTCAGGATGAACACCATGTCTACAGCAAAAATGTATGCATAGTTTGAAAAATGGTCAACAGCTTCTGCAACTATTTCCTCTATGACATTCATGTTACAAAAATGACAAAAAAAAAAAAAGTAAAGTCATTCATACAGAGGACATTACTTACAGTTGGAGGAAGTTGTTCTGTTATCGAATTACTCTGAAAACAAACAGTGCAACAATTAACAGATCCTTGTAGGGCCCACTCCTCTTGAAGTAAGGGTTGATCCCATTCACATGTGGAAGACTTGGTTAGATATAAAGTTTTTAATAAAGAGAGGGAGGTTTCTTCTGAGATAAAAGTTATGTAGTTCACTCAATATACCAAACCTTCAAGCTGTAACATATGCCTTTTCCAATCAAAGAAAACTAATACTAAGTACTCATATTTTAGGAAAGCATCTGTCATGGGTGTTTCCAGACATATTAAATGATCTATGTAGAATGATGTTTTTGAAAGCAGGCTGTCTCAGAAAAAAAGGCTGTTGCTCTACAGAAACCATGAAAAGTGAGATTAACCATATTTTCAAGAGATCTTGAACAAGCAACTAGTCAGGCAATTGGACAATAATTTGTGGGAATTCTTGTATCCTTCGGCTTCATAAATGCAATAATAATTGCCTTTTGTTAAATTTCAGAAATTCGTTCTCAAAGAAAACTCTTATGCTAACACTTAGGAAAAAAACAAACAAACATCTAAAGCTAATAAATTAACTAACTAAATGTATTTAGCTAATTAGATTACCAGCCTGGTTCACCAAGGCAACATAGGCACAAAGAAATATACTAAGTACATGCACAGAGGCACACCAGTAAGACGGCAAACACAAACTGATTGTTAAAAGTGAGCTCCTACAGTCCTAACTGCATCCTCTATAGCAGTTCCCAAACTTTTAGTACTCGAATCTCGTATACCTCCTTTTAAAATTTTAGTAACATCTGCACTTACTGTGACAATATGCTGACAAAAATATAAAAGTAAAAAAAAAAAGTAATCAAAATTAATGAAAAGTTCCCATTACCACCCTAAATACCTTTTCTATACCCCTGGGGAAGGGGGGTTCCATGTACCATCTTTGAGAAATACTGATCTATAGGTTTGGTGATGGAACCTTGCTAAAGATTTCAAAATAATTCAAGAAAGAACAGACTCTATCCTTCCTTGACACATTAATTACCCAGCTACTCAAGAGATCCTTATCCTCTGGTCAACAGAAAAATGCACCCACATTGGAAGGTACATCTGCCATCTATCACACCACTACCACTCTCAGCACTATGGTGACATTAAAACCTTAGCAAATAGAACTAGAACCAGACTTACATACTTTAGACAAACAGGAAGAACTACTAATATCTGTCTAGAAGAACAGTCATTCTAGGGTGACAGACCATGCTATGGACAGAGATTATGGGATCCAATGGGACAGAATCTCCCTCTTATACAGGAGGATTTAAAGGACTATTTCTGCAATCTGTCACAGCCATACAACATTCTCCATATTTAAAACAAATCTGGCTACATTGCTAAAAATCTGAGAGACAAGCAAGATTCCTTCACTGCATCCATAGAGGGTGTCAGATAGGACTATAGGGGCCTGCCTTTTAAAGTCTGTCCATGTTTGCCTTCCTACTGATATGCCTGCATGTATTTGTTTAGTAAATTTCTTTGTGCCAAGGAAGATGCCCTAGTGACCACGAAAAAATATTGATTTAATAATCTCATTAGCTAAATAAATTAAGTTGAGTTGACCAATCTCATATGGAGGTGGCAGGGTTTTTCCCTCCCGGAAAGGATGATATTCCTAGTTGATACTAGTTCATAGTACACCACACTATGAATAATAATTCTTCTTCTTATAGCTGTCACTCCCTGATATTTTAATTCAGAACAAATCTCCTCATCAAGAAGAATCAAAGGGGTCTCACTCTGATATTACTCCTCAAGAAAATTCTGAGTTTTGTTTTGGTGTAGGGAAAGGGTTGGTGATTGGCATTCTTCCAAGCAATGTTGCACAAAGGAGTTACTTTAACTGATTCTTGGAGAATGCTTAAATAAGATTGTCTCCTGAATGAAATTTTTTTCTGCAGATTTGGATTTCTGCAATCCTTTCCAAACTCACCTGTATAAAGAAAGGTGACATTTCCAATTAGATAGACATTCACCTATCAAATGTATAATCAGAAAACATGGTATATTGGTAGATGTTGCTGATGTTTTTTGATTTTCATTTTTGCTGTCAACTGATGAGCATATGGTTTCTGTACTTGGGTTTGTTTTTGGGCCCTGGATAAACTATGAGAGGTGTTTTCATAGGATGGGAAAAATCAGCTATAGAGTTCTCAACCCATCACAGTTCCACACATGGATCCACTATCTGGCAAGCAATAACTATGCTCAGAGTGGAACACCAGGGCTACTCTAATTGTCATATACTGGTATCACAAAAAATCTTGGCTTATGGGTAAGGAGACTTATTGCAATAACAATTGCAGGCAAGTCTACTAGCGTGAATTATCGCAGTTAGGCCTTCAGGATTACCTATCTTGCTGGAGAAGTAGCAAAGTAGTGAAAGACTACCAGATCACTCTTTCCAGATATCTGTGGGTTGCATTCATGATACGCACAGTGACAGGACATTGGATCCCAGTGAAGGTAGTCAGGAAAATGGGACAATATATGAGACTTAGGAGAAGTAGATTGAAAAATGCAAACCCATCATGTGAGACAGCTGCTTTGTGTTGGAGGAGACCTCTAACACAAACCTGGAAAATATCATCTGCATACATGTCCGTAAGGATATATGCTTTGCATTATAGGATAATAAGTGATGTCAAGTCATTAGCCTCTATATACAAGTTTCCATCCTGAAAATACTTCTGGCACAAACTTTGTTTGCTTACACTTGGATAAAGGATTAAACCAAGATTATAATTTCCTTGCATCTTTAATTTAGAGTATAACCAAGTGTAAAAACTTCCAACAACTATCTCTAATCCAGAGTATAGGGAAATATGACTTCTGCATTATTTCAACCTTGGTATTACCTCTGGGTCTGGCTCCCACTGATGAGACCTCAATAACAGCTGAAACCGCTCTGGGTGGTGACCCTTCCTATAATGCATAGCATTATACATGTCATAACGATATGTGCTTTGCATTATGGGATACTAAGGCAGGTGATGTGAAGTCATTAGCTACGAGTTGCCCAGTCCTAAAAATATTTCAGGCACAAACTTTGTTTGCTTACACTTGGATAAAGGATTAAACCAAGAATATAATTTATTGGCATCTTTAATTTATAGTGGAGAACCAGTTGAATTCATTTATATGGAATAAGAAATTAGCCAGAACACTCAACTAGCAATGAACAAAAGAGATTTAAAAGTAATAAGTTATGAATCTGGGAGTTGGTTAGAAATTGAGCTGGATTAGAAATAAAATATTTGATAAAGACAAGAGTCCAAAGACATGAAAGCTATAAGAAAAAAAAAATTAGGGATGTGATAATTAGCATCAATAGATGGCAGAATTATATTAAAAATGAAGATATTAGAAAGGGACATGACATTATTAACACTCAAGAATGTACGAGCATAGATAACATAACTGGTATAGTAAGGTAAACAGAATAGGAGAGTAAAGGTTAACAAAAAAAACAGCTGATCGAGACTAGAGTCCATAGAGAGACAAGAAAGTTGTGAGAAAAAATTAAGAGAGTGAAAAGCATGCATCAGTGGCAGAATCATATTAAAAATAAAGATATTAGAAAGGAACATAACATAGCACTCAAGAATATAAGCAAAGCTACTATAAGTTCCATTGTCACTTAAACAGAATGGGATAGTAAATGTTAGTGAAATAGGAGTTTAATGCTAGGTGGCAGAAAGAATCCCTTAAGGACATATCTAGATGGACTAACTGCAGTAAATGCCTTAGAAGGCTGAAGTGTTAGATGTGACCATATTGGAAACTTGACAAATGAATAACAGATTAATTTTTTTAATGATAATTCCATACACAAACGGCTGAGCAACCTACAGTAAGTTAGTACAATGATGGAAAAGAATGAACTTGTTCAATTAGCTTGAAAAGCTGTAGATTGTATTCCCTGGGAAACACACAGGATGGGAGACTGTTCCAGAGGGCAGCAGTAGCAGATGGATAAATGAGAAGAAAGAGAAGTTTGTTCTATATGTTTTGGAGTTGTACTGTGAAAGTATTGAGTAGTTGCTGCATGTGTTTTAATGGGTTTAACAGAGGAATTATTGATGCCGCTTTGGATGAATGTTGACTACCCCAGTTTGTAGAGGATGCAAGTAGCAAAAATTGTGCACCTGTGTGAGATTGGATTGAGTGCTATAGATGAGATAGGACATTAATCAGCCTAATTCAAGTAATTTTAGGGAGATCTTAGGGGAACATCACCCAGTGCTGTTGAAATGCACTAAAAAATTAAGGCAATGCCTAGGAGCAGCAAAAACTGTATCTCAACAATAAAAAGACTTTTTTTTTAAAACACATTTTCTTAAATTTAGGGGTGGCATATACCCTAACAACAATCCTACACGACTGCAGATGTGTGAACAGTATTCATTAGTTGGGCAGATTATTTGTGATTTGTATAGTTACTAGCTGTTCAGAGGAAAAATATCACCTTGGTGAAAGAGAAATTCTGATTTTTTGGATGTCAAGGAACCAATAGTTGTAATGTGCCTATGCTAAAGGTCTGATGATAGAGTAATCATAAGCAGAGAGATCTCATGTTGTCTAAAGATTGGGATATTGTCAAGAGTAAGAATGGAAAAAAAAAAAAAAACAGTTCTTTTTTGTGGAAGATAAGACAAAACTGCTTTGATGGCAGTGAAATTGAAAAGGTTGTGCAAACCCCATCACAGAATAGTTTAAAGATCAGAATTTAAGGCAGGAAAGATTGTTGTTGTGGAGGTTGTGATGATTTGTCAAATGAGAAGGAGGCATGTATTGTGCTGTCATTAGCAAAGCTGTGTACTAGGTTGGTGGTCAACTAGAGTAAGTCAATGACATATAGAAGGAAGACAGTTGGTGTGAGAACAGAGTAAAGTTGGAATCCCAGCATTGTGTGGTTAGAAAATAGGGAACAATCAACCATCACACACAGTGTGTGCGTGTGTCCAGTAAGAAAGCTGACAATCTGAACTCACCTATCTTCACCATACATTTTCAGCCAATGGCTATAATCCCTATAAAACAGGTAAAATACTAAATGTCTCCCAATTTTCCTCATCCACAAATACACAGAATTACAATAAAATTATCACTTTCCATTACATACAGGGCACATCTGAAAAAAAAAAAAAAAAAAAATATCATCATCATCATCATATCAAATTCCTCCCATGTACCCTCAAGGGGTGTACAGGATATGATAGTACTACATGAAAAAAATTACATCATTACTAACTTCCTATCTACAATTTTCCTCCAAATCAGTCTGTTACTTGTCAAGACTCCAATATTATCAGATCTTATATTTCTATCGTCTAAGGCACCTTGTACCATATCAATCCACCTATATCTTGGTCTTCCTCTGGGTCGTTTTGCTGCCAACCTGGCAGAGAACACTTGTTTTGCTAATCTTTCTTCGCCCATTCTGTTTAAGTGACCATACCACCTGAAATTAGCTCTGCTAATGCATTCCTGGATGCTGACAATGTCATGTTCTTTCCTTATATCTTGTTTTTAATATGATATTGCCATTGATGCCATCTGTTCACGCCTCTAATCTTTCTCAGGACTCTCATATCTGCGGGTCTCCAGTCTTTGGTCAAGTGTTTTACTTCTGACCCAGTCTCATATCCATAAGTTAAAACTGGTTTGAACACTGTCTTGTATACAGCTAATTTAGTGTTTCTACTAATTTCTCTCTTATTCCATATGAATTTATTCAATTGACTTCCCACCATACCAGCTTTGCTGATTCTGTTGTCGATTTCTATATTTAATTTACCATCTTCACTAAAAATCGTGCCTAAGTAGCTGAAATGTATTCTAGTTCTTTTTATGTCCATTACAATTTTAAATTGTTTCCTCTATTGCTTATAGACTGATTACTAGTGCTCCTGTAGTTGCACTCTGAAGGGGATAGTTAGAAAACTTGAGAACTATAAGCAGCTAAATAAATAAAATTTATTGTATTATTTTATTTTATTTAGAAAATCTATAAATAATGTTTCTTTTGAACAAGGAAAAGGCATATGAAAAAGAGAAAAGGTGCAAGTATAAAACAAGGATACACACTATCTCCACTGTTATTATATAAAATTAGTTATCATAAATGCTGATCATAAAGTAACATCTGACATCAAACTTGGAGATGTTAAACTTAAATCTTTATGTAGATGAGATATACTCCGGATAAAATTATTACAAGTCTTAGGAACTCTTTAACTAAACTGATATTCCATATCAGTTTAGTTAAAGATTTATAATTATGGTAATAAATCTGGTATGGAAATCAGAAATAAAAAGTCAACAAATATGAAAACAGAAGGAATATGGAAAACATTAACTGCATTCTCAATGGAGCACCTACAGAACCAGTAAAATATTTCACTATATAAACAGAATTTTTAGATGAGAGATGAGAAATTAAACATGGAAAGAAATAACAGCATAAGTAAAGATAGTATGGTGAAAAGCTATAAATTTAAATGGAATGAAGAAGAAATTAGCCTAAACAATGAACCAGCACAAGAGACAGTATATGCTGGAATGTTTTTTAACTTGGATCTCTCTCTGGATTGGGTTATTGAACTAGAAATAAAACAGCTGACCAAAGACTAGAGACCAGAGAATGAGAGTCTTTAAGAAAATCTGATGAATGAGCAGATGGCATCAATGAAGGAATTATTTTAAAAATAAAGATATTAGAAAGGACCTTTACCAGCATTTAAGAAATGAGCAGAGCTAATGGTCATGTGAACACAATGGCAGATAAAAGTTCAATAGAATGAGTTTGATGCCAAGATGAAGTGATACAGTTAAAAATGCCTTAAAACATCTGTTCTGCTAACCTTTTCTCTACCATTGTGTTCAAAAGATCATCCCCCTTTAGGTTAGCTGACACTGAAAAGTTGAGAAAAAACAGATTTAATCTGGAAGGAAATGGTTGATAACAAGCAAGTGACAATATAAACTTAATTATGTTGTAATTAAGTAATAAAGAAATATATTAAAAATTTGACAATGATAAAAAAGATAATTATCAAAATACTGTAAGATAATTAAAAAAGATAATTAGAATAATTATAAAGATAAAAAACATATATTAAATTACAGATCATCTTGAAACAACCAGTTATTATATGCTACACTAGATTAATTATTATTATCACAATTCTCCTGATGTCAAAGGCTTATTGAAGAAATTTTTTTACAACAAACCTTTTACAAACTTTTTTAGAACTTCTATTTTAGAATCTTACATACTCTTAATTTCATACTGAAAAGAAGAGTATGTAAGAAAGTTTTAAAACAAATCAAAGTTGAGTAGTTCTCAGATGTAAACTGTAGACTAAAATACACAAACATTATTAGCAAAAATGAAAGAGTTTGAGAAAAGGAACCAAACCTTGGAGATTCAGTCGCAAGCCCTGAGAAAACATTGGCTGATTCAGCCAGAGAGTAATATGGTGAGGTCTGCAAGGATAGAAAAATCAGAAATCCATGATAGACTCAGAAAGTTAGAAACAGTGAAGGGAAATAAGAAAGCATATAGAAAGTTCCGAGCAAATAAGTCGGCTTGTGCTCTTAGAGAATACAGAAACAAATAATAAAGCAAAGCAGCGTATAATATAACCTAGCTAAACAAAAATCATGGGAAAGCTTTGGTGAGAATATAAAATAAATAACAGGAAGGTTGCAAAATATTCTGGAGGCTATTGAAAAAGCTTACAAATGGAGGAAAGAATTGTGAAAGGAATCAGAGATGAGAAAGGTAGCATCAAAACTAGAGATGAAGATATTCTTGATTGGAGTAATTACTTTGAAAGAGTGCTAAATGAAACAAGCAGTGACAACATGGTGGCAAAAAGCACTCAGTAGGCATGCAATCAGAAATACATATTAATACTTGAGGTAGAAAAATTCCATCAAAAGCCTGAAATGTGGAAATATAGATGGAATAGATGATATTCAACCAGAAATACTCAAGTATGGAGGAATAAAAGTTCTACAGTAGCAGAACTGCATCATTCAGAAGGCCTGATTAGAGTAGAGCTCTCATAATACCTATCTATAGAAAAAGGAAATAAAATGAATGCAAGAAATACAAAGATATTTCTTTACAGAGCGTTCCTAAATTTACACAAGTATACTTGAGAAATGGCTAAGAAGGATTGTGGATGGGAAGTCTGGTGAAGAACAAGCTGGATTCAGGACAAACACAAGCAGTCGGGATCAAATGTTCACTTTAAGAAAAATAGTTGAGAAATTATGGGAAAGTAACAAGGATCTATATTTAAAGTTTGTACAGCTGGAAAAGGCATATGACAAGCAGTGTTGCCAATTTAGCTCTTTTGGAGCTAGATCTAGCTCTTTTTTTTATCTTCCCTAGCTCCAAAAATTTTAATCTAGCACCTAGTTCCAAATCTAGCTCCTTCAGAACTAGTTTCAGCTCTTTTATTAGTTGTTTTTATAACTTACTGTTAAAGAAATTGTTTCAAAAGTTTTCCAGATGTTCGCATTTGATAAGGAATTGTATTGTACATTTGGTGCAAGCATCGTACACATTTCAAACGCAAGATGACATCAGTCAGTCACGTGGCCCCCAACAGTCTGCCATTTTGTCCCCTTAAAGTTGATAGCACCGCTACAAGTTAGTCTTTGCGCAGTGTTCTGGTTGGTAGTTACGATAGTGAGTGGGAAGTTTTCAAAAATGATCGTAATTCGTTGCAGTAAAGAGTTGTATACCCTTCTTCAAAAATGAGCAAAGAGAAAAATAAAGCTTACAAGCAAAAATTAAGTAGGGAGTGATTGCAAATCGGAACGTTTAGTAAATGGTTGTGTGAAGTTCCTGGTGAAGCTACAAAAGGCCACTGTAAGTTTTGCAGATGTGAAATAGCTGCTAAATATTGTCAGCTTATAAAGCATTGCAAAACTAAGAAACATCTTGCTGCAGTTCCATATAAGGCTGTTCCTATTACAAATATGCTTGTGAAAGTCTGATGAGACCGCGAACTTTGAAGGTAGGTTAGCATTATTTCTTTGTTGTCACTCATCATTGATAAGGATTCAAATCATTCACAAGTTGCGATCATCTAGTAGATCTCTGCAAAAATATCATCCCAGACAGTCTAATTATGCCAAAGGTAAAAATGCACTGAACTAAGTGCTCTGCAATTGCAAAGAATATTCTAAGTGAGCATTTTGAAGCTCTAATTGTAGACATTGGAGATGAAAATTTCAGCTTGCTAATAGACGAATCGAATGATATCACAGTGAATAAGATTTTAGGAATGGCCATCATTTATTATAGCAAGAATTCAACAAAATTATGCATACATTTCTGAGCCTGAGCATGGTGGTTCTAGAAAAGTGTGATGCTAGTGGTATTGTGGCTGCACTGAAAAAAAGCTCTTGACCAAGAAACTGGACATTAAAAATCTCATTGCAATTGGTACAGACAACGCCAGTGTTATGGTTGGTGTCGATAATGGCGTTTATGAACAGCTGAAGGCATATATTCCCTCCTTAATTTTAATTAGATGTGTATGCCATTCATTACAACTGGCAATATTTCACACTTGTGCAGAATCTCTCCCAAGAAAATTTGAATTTTTAGTTGCCAAAACATAAGTGGTTTTCACATTCTTCTTCAAGACTAGCAGCATACAAAGAGCTGTATCAAACTATCAATGAAAATGATGCTCCTCTGAAAATTGTAAGCAATTGTGCAACAAAGTAGCTCTCCATTCAATCTGCAGTAGACAGAATTCTCAGCCAGTGGTTGGAAAAACTCACTTCAAAGTCGTGCGTGAGACTGAGAAATCTTACAAAGCTCAAATTTTGTAGGAGATATACAAAGATGAAAGGAATCTGTTGTACCTTTTATTTTGCATCCTGTTATAGTTTAAGTTCAGCAAGTTAACAAAATTTTCGAATCTAATAGTGCGGATAAGATGAGATTATTTGAAGACCTTTCTCGTTTGATTCGCTCTATTGCTAATATGTTAGTGCTGCCATCATCCACAGTCGACCCTCTAGAGTCAGACATTGATGACTATTTGGATCCCAATCCAAATCTTGGTTACAGATTTGAAAGAAAAATTTCAGAGGTGATGATACAAAAGAAAATAACAGAAAATGATGATCAAAAAATTTAGAAGTAGAGCAAGACAGTTTCTTCTTGGTCTCTACAAACAGCTTAAGCAAAGGTTGCCTGAAAACTTGAATATTTTAAGAATAATATCTTCTTTTTCTGTTGACAATACCCTAAAACATATAAAGGAACCTGTTACTTCCATTTTAGAAATAATGCTGACAACAGAAAAACATGTTGCTGCTGCTGAATACCAGTACAATACTATCCACTTAAATAAATGCCCAAATATAGAAAACACTGAGCTATTCTGGACTGAAGTATAAAGATGAGAATATAAGGATGCATCTGGAATGAATCCATTTAAAGAAATTGCTCAGTGTGCAATAAATTTGTTAATACTGCCAAATTCTAATGCAGAAATTGAACGAATTTTTAGCTCCATGAATGTAGTTAAAACTAAATTAAGAAACAAGATGGAATTGCCAATACTGACAGCTATTTTGTCAGTCAAGTATAGCCTCAGGCATAAAAACAACAAGTGCTGTACAGACTATCATTTACCAGCATCTACACTGAGTAATATTGGAACGGTGGCCACATATAATAAAGCTGAAAATATAAGTGAAAACATGGATGAATTAAGTGCAGAAGACCAAATGGAAGATGTATTTAGCCACTTATATGCAAGTATCACTTCAACTTGAATAAAGTAACTTAAAAGCATCAGCTACTAGTTTTAAAATTTTAGCTTCAAATTTTTATTTTTAACTCCTTTTAGCTCTTTTTTTTTTTTTTTAAGCTTTAGCTGTTTTTAGTAATTTTCATTTCGCAACACTAATGAAAAGATGCCAAGAGGAAAGCACTATTCAAAATGCTACAGTTCTATGAGTTCAGTGGAACATTATACCAAGCAATATTTAGTCTTCATTTGAATTCCTAAGGCAGCAGTTAAAACTGGAGGTACAGAAAGATGGTTTGATATTAAATCAGGTGTGAGACAAGGATGTATATTATCCCCTCTGTTATTAATCATCTATATGGATCACATTATAAAGGAAGATGGCATTAAACCAGATATCGAAACTGGAGAGGTTAATCTGATCTCTTTACTTTATGCAGATATGTTGTACTCCTAAATAAATCCAGTACAAGTTTGCACAATTCCCTAAATAACTGTTGTAATAAATTTGGCATGAAAATTAACAATATTACTAACACCATGTTCCAACATAAAAATGCGCACAAATTCACATGGAGAGAAGAGGCAAGAAATAAGAAAAGTCTCATTGAACTATGTTACTGTTGACAGTGATGTTTTCTCCCTGGTGCAGGGCACCAGAGTGTACAGAGGATTTGAAATTGGAAGTGATCATATTTAGTCTTGAGCAGGATAAATTTCAATTTCATATTGAAAAGCATAACATGTAAGAAAGTTTTAAAGCGAATAAAAGTTGAGCAGCTCTCTGATGTGAACTGTAGACTAAAATACACAAAGATTATTGAAGAAAAAATGAAAGAGTTTGAGAACAGGAACCAAACTTTAGAGATTCAGTGGCAAGCCTTGAAGAAAACCTTGATTGATTCAGCCAGAGAGGCATGTGGTGAGGCTGTCTGCAAGGATAGAAAAATCAGAACTCCATGGTGGACACAGGAAATTAAAGAGGCAGTGAAGGAAAAGAAGAAAGCATATCAAAAGTTCCAGGCAAATAAGTCAGCTTGTGCTCTTAGAGAATACAGAGAGAAATGTAAGTAAGCTAAACACTGTGTAAAACAAGCTAAACAAAAGTCATGGGAGGACTTTGGCAAGAACATAGAAAATAAATATCAAGAAGGTGGCAAAATATATTCTGGAGGTTGTGGAAGATTAGAAATGGAGGAAAGATTACTGTAGAAGGAGTTAGAGATGATAAAGATGACATGAAAACAGGAGAAAAAGATATCCTTGAAGTATGGAGTAATTACTTCGAAAAATTGCTAAATGAAACAAGCAGTGATAGCACAGTGGTAAAAAACCCTCAACAGGCATACAGTCAGGAATACATATCCATACTTGAAGTAGAAAAAACCATCAAAGGCTTAAAAAATGTGGAACGGCAGCAGGAGTAGATGATATTCGACCAGAAATACTGAAGTATGGTGGTATAAAAGTCTTGCAGTGGCTGCACTGCATAGTTCACAAGGCCGGGACAGAGGGACAAATTCCTGATGATTGAAGTAGAGCTCTTATAGCACCCATATATAAAAAGCAAATAAAACTGAATGTGAGAATTACAGAGGTATTTCCCTACTGAGTGTTCCTGGTAAGCTATATGCAAGTATACTTGAGAAACGATTGAGAAGAATTGTAGAAGAAAAGCTTGGTGAAGAACAAGCTGGATTCAGGCCAATAGAGGCTGTGAGGATCAGATCTTTACTTTACGACAAATAGTTGAGAAAGCATGGGAATATAACAAAGATCTCTATTTGAGTTTTGTAGATCTGGAAAAAGGCATATGATAAGGTGCCAAGAGAGAAGCTATTCAATACGCTACAGTTATATGGTGTCAATGGGGCATTATATCAAGCAATACTTAGTCTTTATTTGAGTTGTAAGTCAGCAGTTAGAATTGAAGGAAGTACAGGAAGATGGTTTAATGTTAAATCTGGTGTGAGACAAGGGTATACATTATCTATATGGATCACATTATGAAGAAAAGTGGTATTAAACATGATATCAAAGTTGGAGATGTTAATCTCAGCACTTTGCTTTATGTAGACGATGTTATACTTCTAAATAAATCTGCTACAAGTCTGCAAGATTCCTTGATTAAATTAAATAAATGTTGTAATAGATATGATATGAAGGTCAGCAATAAAAAGGCAAAGACAATGAAAATAGACAGAATTGTTGAAAATGTCAACTGCATTGTGAACGGAGAACCTGTGAAATAAGTAAAACATTTCACCTACTTAGGCAAGACTTTTAGTGAAGATGGTAAATTAAATATGGAAATAGACAACAGAATCAATAAAGCTGGTATATCGGAAGTCAACTGAATAAATTCACATGAAATAAGAGAGAAATTAGTCGGAACACTAAATTATCTGTATACAAGACAGTGTTCAAACCAGTTTTAACTTATGGATCTGAGAGCTGGGTCAGAAGTAAAACACTTGACCAAAGACTAGAGACCACAGATATGAGAAACCTGAGAAAGATTAGAGGCATGAACAGATGGCATCAATGGCAATATCATATTAAATATACTGAAGATGCCTGTGACACACAGGCGAAAATTATACTATTAAATAATATTTCTACGTGAGTTTTTCCGTTATTTATTATGTATAGTTATGTCTACTCATGGTTTACCTCTTTTAAAACTTAATATCATATTAAAAACGAGGACATTAAGAAAGAACTTGACATTGTCAGCATCCAGGAATCCGTTAGCAGAGCTAATCTCAGGTGGTATGGTCATTTAAATAGAATGGGCGAGGAAAGATTGGCAAAACAAGTGTTTTCTGCCAGGTCAGCAGGAAAACGACCCAGAGAAAGACCAAGATATAGGTGGATTGATACGGTACAAAGTGCCTTAGACGACAGAAATATAAGATCTGATAATATTGGAGTCTTGACAAGTAACAGACTGATTTGGAGGAAAATTGTAGATAGGAAGTTAGTAATAATGTAAATTTTTCATGTAGTACTATCATATCCTGTATACCCCTTGAGGGTAAATGGCAGAAATTTGATGATGATGATGATGAATTACCAATAAAATAATTATCAATATAGACCACAGATACGAGAGCTCTGGCAAAGATTAAGGAAATGAACAGATGGCATGAATAGCAACATATTAGACAGAAATATAAGACCTGATAATAGCGGAGTCCTGACAGATAACAGATTAATTTGGAGGAAAATTGTTGATAGGAAGTTAGTAATGATGTAGCTTTTTCATGTACTACTATCATAGTAACACTCCCTGCATCAAATTCCTGACATTTACCTGCAGGTAAATGTCAGGAATTTGATGATGATGATAGAAATGAAGTACATATAGATAGTAGAGTAGTTTGGTTACTGTCAAATTCGTAGCTACGCATCACTTTTGTAGCGTGACAATACTGATAAAATATCATGTCACTAGCACTAACCCTCATCTGCATATCAACATATCTTAGATTTGAGGGAAAAATGTTTCCATTGTTTCTCATGATATATGTGTTAATATAACATAACAAAATAATTTGATCAGGAAGGATAAACATGGATTTATTTGCCAAATAACTTTCATTTAGTTACTTGGCTTAACAGATATACATGCACACACAGGCAAAGAAATTGCTTAAGTCACCATAATAATAACTGCGCAGCAGCTCAGTGAATAACCAGTTTGAAGGAAGTTTGGTTTCCAATTTGAAGTGAAGTGCTTTTATAAAAGTGGAATGTTCAACAAAAAAATGTTTGTTTATATGGAGATGTGTGGGGCAGAGAAAATGGCAACTAATTGCTTGATGTGATAACAAAAAAAAAAAAAAAAAAAAAAAAGAAAGAAAGAAAATACCATGAAAATAAAGTGGTCAAGAAGTTGGGTAGTTCTAACATAACTTGCAGGAGTATATATACTCCTGCAATTCATCAAACATAACCTGTCATTTTTGTTTATGGTTTGTTGTCATAACTCTTTCTCCCTGCTTTAGTAATCTTCTAATGGCTACCTTCATTTTTTTACTTGTGAGAAAACCATCACACCAAAAATGATATTTACTACTTTTTTTTTTTCAGACCAACAAAACCAAAAGCTTCCAGTGGTTATATTTTAATTTAATAATAATGCAAAAAGCATTCATTATCCCCAAGAGTGGTGCTTTCCTGCAACACACAGAGCATTTTGAGTTAGCAATCCTTCAAATCTCCAAACAAAAAAACTGCTTTCTCAACAAGGTTGGATAAACAGTAGATTACTGTAAATATATGCACACAAGTCTTTGTAAGAGTAAATTAATAATTATTTCACCCGCATATATTTTCTTTCGATTTAAACTGCATAATAAATGAAACTGTGCTAGGCTCAACTAAATTACAGTAAATAATTAAACTCTGTTGAAAGTTTTTCACATGGTTTTACTAAAAATTAAAGATGCCAAGAAATTATTTCTTGGTTAAATCCTTTATCCAAGTGTAAGCAAACAATGTTTGCATGTGAAGTATCTTCACAACGGGGCTACTTGTATACAGAGGCTAATGACTTCGCATCAACTGCCTTGGTATCCTACAATGCAAAGCACACATCCTTTCAGGTGTGCATAATGTTATGTATTATGGGACAGGGCCACTACCCAGACTGATTTCAACCTTTACTCTGCTACATTAAAATGCAGGGATACCTCTCCAAAAACTCTAGGTACTATTAGTCATTACACCTGACCTGAATCATTCCAGGGCAGGAAACTCATCAGTGGTTGTACTCAGTGATAGGCAAAAACCTACCACAGAGCAGAATCTTTTTACTCCCTCATCCCTGGAATAGAAAGATTCTACTCTGTGGAATCTTTCTATTCCACAGAGTAGAATAGAAAGTGTTTCTACTCCCTAGGAGGCAAGCAACCCCAAACAGATCAACCTTTACTGAGGTGCAAAAGTAAAGGGATGCTCATCATAGGCCTAGAGTGGTTAGTATAGGGGTGCAAGAGAGCCTGATAGTATTAGGAGAAAGAAAAAACAGATAGATAGTATGAAAGATAGAGAAAAGGCCTCAGCTCACTTATATCATCATATAGCCAAAGGCTATCAGTTTTCCTTTTTCACCAATCTCATGCAGATGAACAACCAAAAGACCAATCGAAACTAAAGTGCAAAGATGACTGATACCCAGGTGGTTAGCCTCATCTGAGTAAATCACCTTGGGTTGTCCTTCTCTGCCTGGGATTGCTCTCAGTCCTGCAACATAAGACCACATTGAATTAAGAGAATGGAACCATTTAAAAAACCTCTCATAGCAATCTAGGCAAATATTGCATAATGTGGGGGGGTCTACCCCATCTAGCCAAAAATTTGATCACTCTTAGAATGCTTCTTTCTAAATACAAAAATCCTGACTGACAAAATAAAATTTCCACATTACAATATTATAAAGCATTTGTATATAATATTGCTGGTTTTCAAATCCATTTTTCTTTCTAACCTTCCATAAATAGTATTTTAATTCATTAATTATAAAAATCAAAATTCTTTTCCCACTGCTAACAGGTGTGGATATTACAAAAAAAAAATAACCTGTTCTGTTTTAAGTAATGGAATGTCCAACACATTACATAATCTGTTATAAATACACAGGGCAAGAGGGCAGCTGTAGAATGTTAAAGTACCTCCATCTGATGGTATTAACTGGAAGGAAACCATATGCACTCCAAGCAAGATCCCTCCTGTTTAGGGTATCCTTGAAACTTCAATAAGTTATGAAACAAAATGTTGTTGTCAGCACCCAAGTGTGGACCTAGATACCAACTTTTACTTTTTTTTTAATGGAAAAAATGTCAATGCCAGAACATTGTAGCAGTCTTAGAGTTAAGCAGAGAATGTTGTAGTATTCAGGAACAATCACATCTTTTGGATCTACCTTTATAACAATTTACTCCAAATTTTTAGATTTTTTTTTTTTTTTAAGTTATATTGCTTAAATAGCAGAATTTTAAGACTGATGGCCCAAATCCTCCATGCTTCTTTGATAGCTGAATAAATTCCTTTTTAACTTCTTGGTATCAGCTGGACCAAAAAAATTGCACAGGCTCACTATATAATTGCTTTTCTTTAGCTTCTGTGATGTCTGTAATATTTATTGTGTACAACTGAGCAGGGAAGATTATGGTTTTGAGTGCCATGGCTTTAGAAGAAAGTGGCTCAATTTTCCAATCTTCTAAGGTTTCAATGTCACAAACAAAGTGGCTGCATTGCTTTGCAAGTACAAAGCAAAAGTGAAAGGTAAAAAACCTTTTTCATCATCAAATTCCTGCCATGTACCTCAAGGGGGTGTACAGGGTGTATATGTAGTACTATCATATCTACATGAAAAATTTACATCATTACTAACTTCCTATCTACAATTTTCCAACAAATCAGTCTGTTACTTGTCAAGACTCCAATATTATCATTATCAGATCTTATATTTCTATCATCTAAGGCACATTGAACCGTATCAGTCCACCTATATCTTGGACTTCCTCTAGGTCGTTTTCCTGCCAACCTGGCAGAGAACACTTGATTTGCTAATCTTTCCTCGCCAATTCTGTTTAAGTGACCATACAACCTGAGATTAGCTCTGCTAACACATTCCCAGATGCCGACAATGTCAAGTTCTTTCCTAATATCCTCATTTTTAATATGATATTGCCATTGATGCCATCTGTTCACGCCTCTAATCTTTCTCAGGACTCTCATATCTGTGGTCTCTCTAGTCTTTGGTCAAGTGTTTTACTTCTGACTCAGTTGACAGATCCATAAGTTAAAACTGGTTTGAACACTGTCTTGTATACAGCTAATTTAGTGTTCCGACTAATTTCTCTCTTATTCCATACGAATTTATTCAATTGACTTCCTACCATACAGCTTTCTTGATTGTGTTGTCTATTTCCATATTTAATTTACCATATTCACTAAAAGTCGTGCCTAAGTAGGCGAAATGTTTTACTTGTTCCACAGGTTCTCCATTCACAATGCAGTTGGCATTTTCAAACGATTCTGCCTATTTTCATTGTTTTTGTCTTTTTATTGCTGACCTTCATACCATATCTATTACAACAGTTATTCAATTTAATCAGGGAATTTTGCAGACTTGTAGCAGATTTATTTAGAAGTATAACATCGTCTACATAAAGCAAAGAGCTGATATTAACATCTCCAACTTTGATATCATGTTTAATACTACTTTCCTTCATAATGTGATCCATATAGATAATGAATAACAGAGGGGGATAATGTACATCCTTGTCTCACACCAGATTTAACATTAAACCATCTTCATGAACTTCTTTCAATTCTAACTGCTGACTTACAAATCAAAGAAAGACTAAGTATTGTTTGATATAATGCCTCATTGATACCATATAACTGTAGAGTATTGAATAGCTTCTGTCTTGGAACCTTGTCATATGCTTTTTCCAGATCAACAAAACTTAAGTATAGATCTTTGTTATATTCCCATGCTTTCTCAACTATTTGTCGTAAAGTGAAGATCTGATCCTGACAACCTCTATTTGGCCTGAATCCAGCTTGTTCTTCCCCAAACTTTTCTTCCAGAATTCTTCTCAACTGTTTCTCAAGTATACTGGCATAAATCTTACCAGGAACACTCAGTAGGGAAATACCTCTGTAATTCTCACATTCAGTTTTATTTCCCTTTTTATATATGGGTACTATGAGAGCTCTACTCCAATCATCGGGAATTTGTCCCTCTGTTCACGCTTTCTGAACTATGCAGTGCAGCCACTGTAAGACTTTTATACCACCATACTTCAACATTTCTCGCCGAATATCATCTACTCCTGCTGCCTTTCCACATTTCAGGCTTTTTCTACTTCAAGTATGAATATGTATTCCTGACTGTATGCCTGTTGAGTGTTTTTTTTACAACTGTGCTATTACTGCTTGTTTCATTTAGCAATTTTTCGAAGTAATTACTCCATACTTCAATATCTTTTTCTCCAGTTTTCATGTCACCTTTATCATCTCTAATTCCTTTTACAACACTCATTCCTCCATTTCTAAGCTTCTTCAACAACCTCCAGCATATCTTGCCACCTTCTTGATATTTACTTTCTATGTTCTTATCAAAGTCTTCAAATGACTTGCGTTTAGCTAGTTTTACAAAGTGTTTAGCTTTCTTACATTTGTTGCTGTATTCTCTAAGAGCACAAGCTCACTTATTTGTCAGGAACTTTTGATATGCATTCTTCTTTTCCTTCACTCAGGGGTGTGCCAGCCATATGTGCAATGTATGCAAAGCACACAGGCTCCAAAGAGGAGGATATACTTTAAAAAAAACCTTTTTTTTAAAGTGATTTTTTTATTGGAGAGGGTGGGGGGGGTAGAGGCACCAACTAAAGTTTGCACACAGGTGCCAGACATTACTGCCGTGCTACTGGGTATAGGGGCACCAACTAAAGTTTTGCACACAGGTGCCGGACACTACTGTGCACACCCCTGCCTTCACTGCCTCTTTAACTTTCTGTGTCCACCATGGAGTTCTGATTTTTCTATCCTTGCAGACAACCTCACCACATGCCTCTCTGGCTGAATCAATCAGTGTTTTCTTCAAGGCTTGATACTGAATCTCCAAGGTTTGGTTGCTGTTCTCAAACTCTCCTCTTAGTTATATAGCTTTGACCTTTACCTTTACAAAAAATCTCAAGATTTCTACATCCACCAAACCTCCACATCACCCCCATGAAAAAACCTGGTGTTTATGAGATTCACTGCTCTTGTGGTATTTGATATGTAGGCCAGACAGGAAGGTCAGGAGAGATCCACATGTCTGAACACGTAAAAGATGTCGAAAAAAAGAAGAGAACATAAATCACACCTGGCATTCCCACACAGCCACTATAGGCCATCAAGTACTTTGGCAACAAACAAAAATGTCATATATTGATCATAACTGTTTTACAAGAAAATTTAAAGAAGGCTTCCAAATGATTAGGATCTCGACACAATGCAATAAAAATCAAGGCTTAATTTTACATCAAGTGTGGTTTGCTTTCATCAAAAATTTAACTGCTCTTAACCTAGGCTATAACACATGTGATACCACCGAACATGATAGCAACAACTAGGAATGTTCCAACATGCATACAGTAACAAATGTACCATTTATTCTGGTTTATCAATTATATGTAATGGTTGTGAAGTTATCAAAACATCTAATATGTGTAATTAATTGTCAACAGGCTTTTGTTGTGTAAAACTTTTCTATACCAGTACCCCTGATGATGTAAGTCTTATAACTTACAAAACTTGTTGGGCTTTAATTGCTTATTTTTATTAAACTCTTTAGTTATAGTAGTCTCAATACCAAAAACTACCCACAGAACTGCTAAACTACAGAAACTTTTGTTTGCATTTATAAACCTTATTACACACCCACAGTATTTCCAGTCTACTGTCAAGATTCTCCCTTGTGCATCCCTTTGGATATTGCAGACTGGCCCAAGGAGGAGTGGGGGGGGGATAAAAACTTCTACTACAGCCCTGTTAAATTTTCCAAAGCTTCAATAAGAAAGAAGTGGATGTCATCACACCCACCCACACACACACAACCATCACTCTAAATATTTAAATTAAATTCTTAACCACTCAACCATTTAATGATGTAATACACTGTATATTACAAGAAAACAGGTTTAGTACATAATTAAAACAATGTGTATTTTATTTGAGCAAATATTCGAAAAATACATCTTTATTTTTTACTTTCTTAAAAATTTCACTCTTGAAAGGTTGCAAACCTGCAGCACATTGTGAGTGGCCTTTTGTAAGGGCTTTTTTAAATGATGATGAGTTAACTGATCTCACACAAGATGTGGCAGGGCATTTTTCTCTGAAACTTGCCTTTTTCATGCTGCAAAATAAGTGAACTGGCCAGAAAATACACAATTAAAGACAATTTAATGATCTCAGCTGTTCAAAGACAAAAAATAATTGCAATTAAAAGACTAAGAGTCAGGTAAGCTCAGAAATTTTGTCATAGTACATCAGACCTCCAAAGCAGGTTGGATGTAGTGATGGTCTAACAGTAAGCAATGAGAATCTCAACCATCAAATAACATTCAAAAACAACCATGCTACAGTGTTATTCAAACCCAGTCTGCAGCCTGAAATGTGGAGATGCTATTCATTTGACCAATTTAGCTAGGAAATGATAAAAATTAAGTACAAGCATGACTACAGGTGGCAAAATATAATCCTTAAAGATTTCAAAATATAATTATAAACAATAAAGAAAAACATGTTGCACAAAATAATGAAAGCACATAACTATAATTTTAATATTAACATTAACTGATTCCTGTATTTCATTAATCTAATAATACAGGTAATTATTAGATTAATGAAAATCAGATAATTTAGTTATGGTCTGATAAACGTGCAATGACAAACAAATCCCATAAAAATGGGTATTGCAGCTGTACAGACAAGTCATTATTGTATTAGAGCAACCATTCATATTGAAATAATTATTACAGTAATGATTTCTAATCATACAATATCCCATCCATTTAGTAAATACTGTGAAATAATTAGATTTATCTCTATTAAAATATATTGTCAGTTTAAACAAGTAATGTTAATGGATAATCACCTTTCCCATGAAGCTCAGTAGCCTATCAAGGCCTAGTAACGTGGCTTTGCAAAAACCTAATTAAATGCTATGATAGGGCAGTTAATCATATCCTAGATGGAATTCATACTCAGACTTTCCAAAGAGCATTATCTTTACTGACTGAGCTACAGAAGCCATATGCTAACAGTTAATGTTTATATTTTTTAAAGTATTACTGAGATTTTTTTCTTTGCAACTGGTAATTTTGTTTAATTTAAAAAACAAAATCCAACTTTAATACTGGCATGCATAATAATCGAACTGTCAACTCTCACTATGACATACTACCAAGTTCAAGTAAAATTCACTATAGCACTTTATCCACCATAACCAAGTATTCCTTTGATCTTCCTAGGAGTGTACGATAGTGACATTGACTGTATTCATAATTTCCTTTTAGGTAACTTCTTCAACAACAATGCATAAGCACCTGTTACTTTTCATACTGTCCTATCAACTGGTCTCATTTGTCTATTCTCCATACTCTAGAGCTGCTTGACAGATTTTGATCAATTTGGTATTTAAGATATTTACTAAAATTTGTCTAGTCATTTCACAATTTTTAGTAATTTTAGTTTAAATCATATAATTTTTGTTATAAAAAATTATACAGGGACTTCCATTCTTGCAGAAGAATAATCTTATGTGGAGGAATAATGTTTGCTAGTGAAATGGCAAACATCATTCCTCTGCTTTCTGTTAGACCTTCAAAACAAGAGCAGCAGCTGCCCAACGTCACATTTCAGTACAATTGCAAACATGTCGAACCTACTTCTCTTCTTCCTCATAATGTTTCCAAGCAGCTTCAATCTTCAACTCTTCAAGTAAATGTCAACAGAGTTCTTCTTTCTCAATGCTTACCTGCACCACACACACAGCACTAGTGCTATAGGTTATCTCTTGTGTGTGGTGGGGGGGGGGGGAATAAATACATATAAAAAAATCAAATTGAGGCATTACTTTTGAAATGTCTCTCATTTATATATATATATAGAGAGAGAGAGAGAGAAATCTCATTCTAAGTAAAAATTATATAAGGTGGTACCCAAAAGTTACCAAACTAGCTGAAAAACAAGGTGTCATTTTAACTTACTGATTGCTGTTATTCTCTTCAAAACTGCCTCCATTGAGAATTTAAATACTGAATTCAACATTTCTGCCAGTGCTGATAGTTTTTCTTTGAAATAACATTCAGATCACTTAGAAAATAGGAATACAATGCTTGTGAGTGTGCATCAACAAACTTTAATGAAGTTGGATAAGCAATATGATAATGGAGGACCTCTCAAGAAGACACTTTTGACTTCATTGAGGTCTAGTGGTGGTGATAATTTCTTCTTGGAGAATAAAATGAAGTCACAGGTAACCAGGTTTGGAAAGTACAGAGGATGAAGCACAGTAGCAATGTTGTTATTGGCTAAAAAGTGTTGCAGAGACAATTCAGAGTATATTAGGATACTGCAGTGAAATATCTAGCTATAAATATATTACTTTTCTGGTCACTTTTGGCAAATATCTAAGTAATACTGCTGGTTGACAGTCAGGCCTGCAGAAATTAATTTTTAGCATATAACTGATGTGCAATTAAAAGAAAGCAATCACTCATGCACTTGATGTTTGAACGAACTAGGATGACTTTCTTTGAATGCAGAGACACTCCAAACACTGCAAAGCTCTCCGAAGAAGTTTTATTGAGTTCAAAACAAGAGTTGATGAATCTCTACTACTCTTTTGCATTCCTCATTTTGAAAGTTGCAAAACACAATAGGTAACCAAGAAATTAAACTGAATCTACAAAAACCATGCATGAAAACTGGAACAATAAGTCATACTTCCAGGAAGTATAGTGCTTGTACTCTTGCAGCTAGTCTGGAGAAATGTTTGGGTAGAACCTTTATTTAACACTACTTTAAATTTTAAAAGCAAAATAAAGCTCTGAAATCAACTCACAATGTACTCTCCTTTAGGGTCTAGAGAAATGCTTAGCACTGGAGCATTATGGCCAATTAGGACTTTTTCACTGTGGTCATCTAGATTCACTATTTTTATATTAAAATCACTATAACAAAAATGTAATATCAAGTTCAGAAAATATAACACACACTGCTTAAAACAGAACCTTATAAAATGAAATAAAAAAGAATTATTCTTACAACTAAAAAAGTGATTAATCCTTAACATAAATTTATAAATTATGTATAAAATTATATATTATATGTACTCATATGTACACATAAGTAGCAAATGAATGATAGTCTGCTAGTGGTAAATATTTTCCAATGCCGTGTTTACTACTGGCAGACTATCGTTCATTACTTATGTGTACATATGAGCACATATAATATATAATTTTATACATAATTTATTATACATTTCATTTTTCTAAGGCATTTCTGAATGAATCAATCCATTCATGACCTTGGTCTTCTCTGGATCTTTTTTTGATAGCAAAATGGCAGGAAAAAAACCTAGAAGAAGACCAAGATCTAGGATTGATTCAGTCAGAAGTGAATTAGAAGAATGAAATGTTAGATATGACAATATTGGAATGCTGACAAGTAATAGACTAATTTGGAAGGAAAACTGTTGATAGGAGATTATTAATAATGTAAACTTAATCTTGTAGTGCTGTTAAAGTAGTCTGAACATCCCTTAAGGGTACATATCAAGAAACTGGTGATGACTTTATTATAAAGCCAAGCCTTGCATAATGCAGGTTCCAATTTGATAAATTATACCTTTTTTTACTTTACATGATATAAATTTCCAGTTGTGATCTTTTCACAGGGCTCAGAGGAGAGAGACTAAGTTGGTGAGTGGTGTAAAAAATGCTCCCTACATTGATAGATTGAGAGCTTGTAAATTACAGAGGTTGGCTGATAGGCGAAGAAGAGGAGATATGATAGAAACATTTAAATTACTTAAAGGTTTTTATAAGATTGATGCAAGGGAAATATTTCAGCTGTGTGATAGTGATAGAAGAACAAGAGGTCATCCCTGGAAATTAAGGAAAAGTGTGGTTAACAAGGGTGTGAGAACTAGATTTTTTGCTTGGAGAGTGGTGAATGAATGGAATGCATTGCCTGACTCAGTTGTGAGTGCTTCGTCTGTAAATGAGTTCAAGAAGAGGTATGATAGATATTGTTTTGATAGTTTTGAGAATCTCTCGTGATGAGTCTTCTGACTCTATGAAGATATCCATATAATAATAATAATAATTTTTCCCAATTTGTACATAGGCATGCTATTGCTCAGTTTGACACTATACATTTTATTGAAATCTGTTCAATCATCTCAGTTATGATTTTAATCAGACTATTTTTAGTTGCAAAATTTGACAAAGCATTTTTGAAATGATAAAAAGAATAACTTTGCTCTAGCTAGATGGAATTCAATGAAATTTGTTATTTAGGATAACTACTATTATTTACAATGCTCTGGAAAAGTAGTTGCTCTTGATATTTCCATGGTATTTAATTGGTTTTGGCACAGATTTTTGTATATTAAGCAAACTGCCTATGACCTGTCTTGTATTCCTTGCAAGCAGACTGCTGGCAACTCAATTGCTCACCACTGTGCAACTTGTCTTATACATGAATGAGCTTACCTCACTGACTTCACATACTATTCTTAGTAATACTGATAACTACACGCTCCATTCTTTTTTCTCTTTTCACAAACCAACTAGCACCCCTATCACTAAAAGCCTTAATATCTTCTATAACCAATGTTTCTAAAGTCTGATCTTGTGAATTTCAATGCAACCAAAATAGTTCTGTCTAATTCTTGCAAGAAAGATTTCATTTCACTCTTCACCTTATTTCTGACAATACACAGATCCAAAATATGATCAGATTTTTTCTTCTTTGGCTGACTTACACCTCCACAAATATGAGGGTTGTTAAAAGTTTGGTAAAAAAATAAGTTAAACACATTTTTTTGTAAAAAATTACCTTTATTTCTCAACATAGTCTCTATCGAGGTCTACACGTTTAGTCCAGCGAGTTTCCAATTTTTTCATCCCATCTAAAAAGTAGGATTTGTCAAATTGTGCAAAATAATCATTCACAGCCTTGATGATATCCTCGTTCGAAGAAATTTTTTCTCACCGAACCCAATTTTTAAGTTTAGGAACAAGAAGTCACACGGGACCAAAGCCAGAGAATACGGCGGATGTGGAACCAATTTGAAACCTCAATTCATGCAATTTTGCCATTGCAATGGCCAATGTGTGGGACAATGCATTGTCTTGATGAAAGAGCACTTTTTTGTGTCCCAATCTTGGCCGTTTTTTCTTCAGTTCTTCTTTTAAATGCTCCACAACGACGCATAATAGGCTCCTGTTATTGTTTTACCCTTTTACAAATATTCTATCATGATAATTCCTTGGGAATCCCAAAAACAGTGGCCATCAGCTGACAAAACGGTCTTTGCTTTTTTTGGTGATCTTTCACCAGGCATTGTCCACTGTTTTGACTGCTGCTTGGACTCAGGTGTATAGTGGTGGATCCAAGTTTCATCTACAGTCACAAATCGATGCAAAAAATTCTGCGGAGTGCGAATAAACATCGCCAAACACTGCGTTGAAATGTCTTTTTGCACGCATTTTTGACTGATGGTTGGAAGTTTATTTTGCGCTCGGTTAGACTATAATAAATTTAGTTTAATCCTTTATCCAAGTGTATGCAAACAAAGTTTGCACCTGAAAATATCTTCAGGACTGAAGTAAGGTGGTACATCCCCTGGCAACTTGTAGCAAAGGTGGTTCAAGCTCTCATCATTCCTTGTCTCAGTATCTCCCATAATGCAAAGCACATCTCCTTGCAAACATGTATACTGCTATGCATTAAGGAAAAGGCAACTACCCAGACCAGTTTCGATCTTTATTGAGGTCTCGTCAGTGGGAGGCACACCCGGATTGGTGATACTCAGGTTACCTCAGTCCTGAAGATATTTTCAGGTGCAAACTTTGTTTGCATACACTTGGATAAAGGATTAAACTATATTTATTATAGTCTAACCAAGTGCAAAATAAACTTCCAACATCTTTCTCTAAATCCAGAGTAATTTAATAATAAGGTGGTACACACTGGTTGGTAACTCACATAGGTAAATATGACCTCTCCATTGCTTCTGCCTTAGTATCACCACTCTAGGTCTGCCTCCCACTGATGAGACCTCAATAAAGGTTGTAACCGGTCTGGATAGTGGCCTTTTCCTTAATGCATGGCAGTATACATGTTCACAAGGAGATTTGCTTTGCATTATGGGAGATACTGAGACAAGGAGTGATGAGCGCTTGATTCACCTTTGCTACAAGTTGCCAAGGGATGTACCACCTTACCTCAGTCCTGAAGATATTTTCAGGCGCAAACATTGTTTGCATACACTTGGATAAAGGATTAAACTAAATTTATTACAGTTTTTGACTGACAGTCAACAATCATGGCTCGCACACACAGCTTTTTCATGTGCAATTTTTCATGTAGGATATTGTACGCCCATTCAGTTGAGATGCCTACAATCTTATGAACTTGGCAGTATTCCATAACGATACCATGGATTTTGTCAATCATTTCCTTCATAGTGACCTCAGTCGGGCAGCAGGAGCGTGCACTTCATCTTTGATGGACTTACGACCACGTTTAAACTCATTTATCCAAAAATAAATAGTCTTTAAATGCTGGTACAGAGTCCCCATGAACTGATCTAAGTTGGCTTTGATCTGTGTGGCCATCCACTACTTCAAATAAAAGTGTTTTATCACTGCACGAAACTTGTTTTTCTCCATTTTTATGAAAAAGCAAACACGATCATTTAAACGTTTGCCAAACGAGAACTACACATCACACATGGCTAAAATTTTGCCAGGAGTCATGAAAAAGATGATATGTGCTGAAATTGATATGAATGAACGAATTGTGCTGTCATCTATTGGAAATTTATCAAACTTTTCGAACAACCCTCGTACATCTTAGTCATAACTTCTTCAGCTGCCCAAAACATGGTGTACTTTTCCACTGAAGATACTACTCACCAGTAAAAACTTTTAATACTGTATAAATCCTATATCAACCCAATCACTGAATACTGCTCATTCACTTGGGATGATGCTTTCACAACCTAAGACTGTTCGCAGACTGATTAATCAATGATCCCTCCAGATTGAACTGATTACTCACTCAAACTTTTGTTTTCTTCCCTAACTCTCTTCTATATGGAAGAAACCAAATGTCTTTGTTGATTAAAGATATTCTACTGAGCTAGCTACAATTAATTACTTCTCCTCCATCAGAGTGCATAATAAAAAGAGCAGCCACCAGTCAGCATCCACTTGCCATCCAGGTCCTAACTTGCTCAACCAATTTCTCATAATCTTCTTTCATTATAATCTACCTATTCTCTTTAACACCCCCAGCTTCCCTACCTCACAGTCTTTCCAAAGACCTCAACAACCTTCAGAGTCAGAGTTTCAAGAAACAGATTCCTTTTTTCATACACACAGCACCGATCTGCTATAGGTCATGTGACATTTCACGAATAGATACAATATTAAAAAAAAAAAAAAAAAAAAGAATAATTGAAACACCATAAAAAATTCCTGATATGTGCCTTCAAAAAGAATGAATGTATAGTATACTAAACTATGAGAGTGCTATAGGATAAATTTACATAATTACTAGCTTAGCATCAACAATTTTCCTCCAAATTAGTCTGAGGTTTTGTTCAGGATAGAATTCCAACACTCTCAAGAACTTATATGTCAAGCTTCTAACTTCAAACTATATCAATTCGTCTAGATTTTGGTCCTCTTTCTGAAAGAGAGAATGATGGCAAAACATGCTTGCCTAATAATTCCTCTACCATTTTGTTCCAGTAACCATATCACCTTACATTAGTTCTGTTTACACACTCCTGAATGATAACCATGTCAAGTTTCTTTCAATATCTTTGTTTTTAATATGATTCTGCTACTGATGCCATCTGTTTATTTCCGAAATTTTTCTCAGAATTGTCATATCTGTGGTCTCTAATCTTTGGTCAAGTGCTTCAGATCAAACTGGTTTGAACACTGTCTTATATATTGCTAATTTATTATTATTATTATTATTACACAGAATTATTATTCTATGTACAGGCAACTTCATGGAGTCGGAAGATTCACTGCAGGAAACCCAAATTATGCACAAAATCTATGATACCTCTCCTTGAATCCATTAACAAAGCACCTCACAACTAACTCCAAAAACCCAGTCCACTCACATTCACAACTCTCCAAGCAAAAAATCTAGTCCTCACACTCCTACTAACCACACCTTAATTCAACTGCCATGGATGACATCCTGTTCTGGCTCATCTAGCCAAGTGGTAAAACATTTCCATGCCATTAATCTTATAAAACGCTCTAACCAACTTAAATATTTCTATCATAGCCCATCTTTTTCTCCTATCAACCAACTTCTGCAATCCACACACCTTCAATCTATTCTCATAGGGAACATTCCACATGCCACTCGCCATCTCGGTCACTTACTTCTGAATCTTCTACACTGCTTCCTCATCCACCAGAAACCAAACCTGATCACATAAATCCAGATGTGGACGTATCAAGGCCTTATAAAGAGGAATAAGAACTTCCTTATCTCTAAGTGTTAGTGTGTTCTTCAATAGCCAAGTAATCTTATGGGCTACCTTAGTAATATGTCCTCTAAGCTTTAACTTTATGTCTATTACTACCCCTAAATCTCTAGCTTAGTCTATTACTTGGAATACAGTTCCATCAATGTGGTACACAGCTTGTAACCTTTTTATCCCAAAATGCATAACTTTTCATTTTTCCACATTGAACTGACAACCTATTCAAATTGTTCTACACACGCTCCATATCACCTTGATTAATTATTACTCTACTTAATTTTGGAACAGTAGTGGTCCCAGCAGTGAACCTTGCACACACCACTAGTCACCTGTTTTCACCTTGATTCTACCCCTCCATATACCACTTTTTGATATCTGTCCAGCAGCCACCCTCTTATCAACAGTGTCAAATCCATCCCCATTTGTTCTAATTTGCATAATAGAGTTCCATGTGGATTCTGTCAAATGGCTTTGCAAAATCCAGCACAATAATCATGTCCATTTCCTTTATCCAACTAACTGTTACTCTATTACTGTGGATTACCGACCTTCACAAATTATGTTGCCCCTCATACAGTATCATATTTTTATCCACTATATTTTTTAACCAATTCCAGTACTTTTACCACCTGAGATACTGATTGGTCTATAATTTGATATTGCAAGTCTTAGAACCTCCCTTGTGCAAGGAAAATTATTTTGATCTCTTCTCACTCCCTTGGAACTCTATCAGAACCAAGACTTAAATAACAGCCTAGTCAGAGACACTGTCAGTTCCCTTGCACACTCTCACAAAACCTGGGCTGATATCCCATCTAATCTCATAGCTGTTACACTGAGATTCAGCAATATCCCAAGAACCTCCAATTCATCCATCTCTGTTCCCACATTAAGGTCTGTCTTATATGTCAAAGCAGTAACCTCACATGATAAATCCTTGCAAAGTGGTCTCACAGTAACTCAACTATTTTATCTGCTTCTGTCACTTCATGATTATCATCACTCATTAAGGTTAGTCTTTCATAGTCATTCTTCCTCTTACTTGCCATATAACAAAAAAACTCTTTGGGATTTCCTTTGGCCTGCTCAGCTAGATTCTTCTTATAACGTGATTTTACCTTCCTTGCCTGAGCATTGTACTGTTCGCGAGTTTGTTGGTCACTTTTCTCTTTATATACCCTCCACAGCATTTTTTTCTTCTGCAGCTCGTGCTTAATGATATAACTCATCCATCTAACTCCTAGCTGATTAACCCTCCTTACCTTAGGTATACAATTTATCATAATATTGCTTCCTCTAGATGACTGTTAACTATCTCCCATGCACTACTAACATCCTTACCCTGCAGTGTTTTATGCCATGGCACAGATTTTTAGCTTCTTCCTAAGCTTGTCATAATCATCTGCCTTGTAGTTCCATATATACCCCTCCTTGACAGAATATTCCTCATGTTGTACAATCTTCCAAGTCAAGACTGTATGGTCACTTTCACCAATCAGAGACAATGTGGTCACCTTGGTTATGGATAGCTCTTCTGATCCTATGACCAAGTCTGATACTCTTGCACCTCTAGTTCTCTCCATCACATACTACCTCAAGTAATTATGGTTTATCACAATTTTTCAGCTCCCTTCCTCAGGGGGACTGAAAAATTCCAATAAACACCTCAATTTCTTCATGGTGATTATCACAACTTTTCAGTTCACCCTTGTACACTTGTACTAATTTGCTGATGCATGTCTTTCTTCCAGATATCCCTGGAACTCCCTGGCCTATAGCAGTAACCAACCATATAATTTGTCTTATTGGCCTTCATCTCACACCAGACTGCTTCAAATGAACAGCCACCTTGGGCCTGTCTCCTATTCCTTTTGGCTGCAGTTCATCTGTTATCATCATCAGCACTCCTCCTGCCATCCTTCACATTCTATCCCTACATCATAGCTACATCATCATCTGCTGTTAGCCAAGACTCATTAATGCCTGTAACTTTTAGCAAGGTTGCATTAATGTCAAAAATTCCTCCCTCTTGCTCCAGATACTTCTAGCATTAGTGTATAGAAACTGCAGCATCCCTTTAGACTCTCAACCACCTTTACATCCTGAATTGACTATCCTATTAAAAATTCTGGCTTGAGTAGTTTCTGCACTTGTTGGTCATGATCATGCTCGCTCACCTCATGGGTGCCTTCTCACATATTCATCTGCATCCACCCTAATTGTTTAAATTTTTCTGAATTATGTGAAGGCATTACTTTGATGTAAACTATAGAATAACTAGAACCACACAGAGTAGAACAAGGCCTCATACAACTAACTATATCACATATGAATATAACAACCATTGCAGAAAAGCTATCCAGAATGTTTATATTTCAAATATGCTAAGCTAACTGCCAAATGAAATTAGAAACCTTGCAAACTACAATACTCTAAAACGTTTTGTTTATTATTTTAACGGTATAATAGAACACAGAAACTAAGTAAATAATTAATTTATTAACTTGATGCTGATATTTTGCTGGTATTACAACCAGCATCTTCAGAGCACAAAAACACTGTTTGTCACAATACACGAGACTAAAACAACATGGTGTACTTAAACAAAATTGTAGCAGCAACACAAAGACTAGAGTCCTGATTTTGGCGCCCTCTATCTGGAAAAAAAAAAAAAAAACGCTATCATATATTACTAGAGTCCTAGAAAAGTGCTAGTTTTTTCTTAATATGACTGTCTCCCAGATCTTCGGCAAGTTAATACAGCCATATTTGTTGAGATTTGGAGTGTGTTTTAGGGCTTCTGTCACCTCTAAGAACAATCTCTCTGATTTATATGGGTTTCTGTGTAGTACTTTTGTGTTTTTCCAGTTGATCCTGTGTGCAGAGGTATCCAGAGCATGGTCTGCTAGGCCAGACTTCCCATAATGATATTTCCGGACGTATCGTTTATGTTTGCTGATGCGGATATTCACAGTTCTTCCTGTGTGACCGTAGTAGGCTTGATTGCATGAGCAGGGTACTTGGTAGACTCCTGGATGTGATAAAGGAGGAATGCTGTCCTTGGGTGAGCGGATGAGGGTGGCTAATTTGCTACATGGTCTGAATGTAGTGCGTAGTTTATGTTTGTTGAGAATTCTTGAGATCTTTTCGGATGTGCCTTTAATGTAAGGGATGGTGACTGTTTTGTTGTAGTTCTCTGTGGTGGATGGTGGGAGGGGTTTCTTAGGAGTGTTTAGTATTTTGTTTATTTTTTGTGGATTGTAGCCGTTGGCCAAGAAGGTGTGGCGTAAGTGAGTCAGTTCAGCAGTAAGAGCCTTGTCATTTGAACAGATTGCTCTCGCTCTATGGGTTAGCGTTTTTAATATGCCATATTGTTGAGAAGGATGATGGTGTGATTGTTTGTGTGAGTATCTGCCTGTATGTGTGGGTTTTCTGAAAACTGAAAATGATAAGGAACCATCTGGGAGACGTGTGATGAGTGTATCCAGGAAGGGCAGACAGTTGTTGGCTACCAGTTCCATAGTAAAGTGGATTTTTGGATGTTGGCTATTTAAATGTGCTAAGAATGTTTTCAATGTCTCAGGGCCATGTGGCCAAATAGCAAGCACATCATCAACATAGCGTAGCCAAAGTGTTGGTTTGAGAGTGGCTGTATTGATTGCTTGTTTTTCCAGGTGTTCTATGTAAAAGTTGGCTGGGGGGGGGGGGGGAGAAAGGGGGGAGCCCATGGCTGTCCCATCAATTTGTTTGTATATTTTCCCTTTCCATGTGAAATATCCTGCATGTATTGTGAATTTGAATAGTTCAAATATATCAGGGGGGAAGTGTGACTTCAGTAGATTGAGGGTTTCTATTAGTGGTACATTTGTGAATAGTGAAGTGATGTCAAAGCTTACTATTAAGTCTGAGCTTTTTAGGGTGAGGTGTTGTAAGATGCTTTTTAGGGTGAGGTGTTGTAAGATGCTTTTTAGGTGTGCTGAATTTTTGATAAAGGAGGGAGAATTGTTAGTGAGAGTGGCTAGTAGCTTCGCTAAATGTCTAGCCAGTTTGTATGTGGGACTATTTATACTGTCCACAATTGGGCGTAGGGGTGTGCCTGGTTTGTGAATTTTTCGTGATCCATAGATCCTCGGTGTTTTAACATGGAAGGGTTTGAGTTTGTTAACTGTGTCTTTGGGCCAGGAAGTGACTTTTTTTAATAATTTTCGTGCCTTATTCTTTTGCGTGTTGGTGGGATTGCGATCTATAATTTTGTATGTTGACTGATCTTGTAATAGTGTGTGCATTTTGTTTTCATATTCAGTTGTGTCCATCACCACGGTTGCATTTCCTTTGTCTGCTTTTGCTATGGTAATCTGGCTGTTGTTGTGTAGCTCTTTTATAGCAATGAATTCCTTATGTGGGATATTATTTTTTGGAGGCTTGGACTTGATTAGGATGTTGGCCACATCTAAACGTATGTTGTTAGCTATTGTTGGAGGCAGGTCGTAAATTCCTCGTTCGATGGACGCCATTATTTCGGCTTTTGGAACTTGCTTGGGAGTTATGGCAAAGTTGTGCCTTCGACTTAAGCAGTCGTGGCTTCTTTGCTTAAGGTGAGTGACGATAGATTCACGACGACGAGGTCTTGTTGTAATTGCGGTCCTTGTATGGTGTTCCGTTGTTGTAGATTTTCGAACTTCTCTTGGTGCCGGTTTTTGACTTTGTCGAATTCTTTTTTTTGCCGTTGCATCGGTGATGTTCTCTAAGATCTGCCAAAGTTCCGTATTTAGAATATTATGCAGTGATTCTCATAATGCGTTGATGGTTGTATTTGCTTGTGCTAATTCCCGGCGAGTGATGTTAATTTGTTCGCGTAAAAGCGCTACACTCGCTCGTTTATAGATGCGTTGGGCTTTGGCTGAGTGGAACTTGTTTTTGATTTTAAAACAGTTCGGTATTAATTTGGCGTCTCGGCACCTCTTTAAGAAGGCTAACCTGTTTAGTTGCCGCGCCAATTTCAACTTCCACTTACCATATCTTCGTGTCTTGCGTACGATATCGTCTCCGTGAAGAATCCTTAAACGTGTGGACAGACTTATGTGTTTGTCGAACATGTTGTTTATTATTTTAACGGTATAATAGAACACAGAAACTAAGTAAATAATTAATTTATTAACTTGATGCTGATATTTCGCTGGTATTATAACCAGCATCTTCAGAGCACAAAAACACTGTTTGTCACAATACGCGAGACTAAAACAACATGGTGTACTTAAACAAAATTGTAGCAGCAACACAAAGACTAGAGTCCTGATTTTGGCGCCCTCTATCTGAAAAAAAAAAAAAAAAAAACGCTATCATGTATTACTAGAGTCCTAGAAAACTACTAGTTTTTTCTTAATATGACTGTCTCCCAGATCTTCGGCAAGTTAATACAGCCATATTTGTTGAGATTTGGAGTGTGTTTTAGGGCTTCTGTCGCCTCTAAGAACAATCTCTCTGATTTATATGGGTTTCTGTGTAGTAATTTTGTGTTTTTCCAGTTGATCCTGTGTGCAGGGGTATCCAGAGCATGGTCTGCTAGGCCCGACTTCCCATAATGATATTTCCGGACGTATCGTTTATGTTTGCTGATGCGGATATTCACAGTTCTTCCTGTTGGTCACTTCCTGGCCCAAAGACACAGTTAACAAACTCAAACCCTTCCATGTTAAAACACCGAGGATCTATGGATCACCAAAAATTCACAAACCAGGCACACCCCTATGGCCAATTGTGGACAGTATAAATAGTCCCACATACAAACTGGCTAGACATTTAGCGAAGCTACTAGCCACTCTCACTAACAATTCTCCCTCCTTTATCAAAAATTCAGCACACCTAAAAAGCATCTTACAACACCTCACCCTAAAAAGCATCTTACAACACCTCACCCTAAAAAGCTCAGACTTAATAGTAAGCTTTGACATCACTTCACTATTCACAAATGTACCACTAATAGAAACCCTCAATCTACTGAAGTCACACTTCCCCCCTGATATATTTGAACTATTCAAATTCACAATACATGCAGGATATTTCACATGGAAAGGGAAAATATACAAACAAATTGATGGGACAGCCATGGGCTCCCCCCTTTCTCCCCCCCCCAGCCAACTTTTACATAGAACACCTGGAAAAACAAGCAATCAATACAGCCACTCTCAAACCAACACTTTGGCTACGCTATGTTGATGATGTGCTTGCTATTTGGCCACATGGCCCTGAGACATTGAAAACATTCTTAGCACATTTAAATAGCCAACATCCAAAAATCCACTTTACTATGGAACTGGTAGCCAACAACTGTCTGCCCTTCCTGGATACACTCATCACACGTCTCCCAGATGGTTCCTTATCATTTTCAGTTTTCAGAAAACCCACACATACAGGCAGATACTCACACAAACAATCACACCATCATCCTTCTCAACAATATGGCATATTAAAAACGCTAACCCATAGAGCGAGAGCAATCTGTTCAAATGACAAGGATCTTACTGCTGAACTGACTCACTTACGCCACACCTTCTTGGCCAACGGCTACAATCCACAAAAAATAAACAAAATACTAAACACTCCTAAGAAACCCCTCCCACCATCCACCACAGAGAACTACAACAAAACAGTCACCATCCCTTACATTAAAGGCACATCCGAAAAGATCTCAAGAATTCTCAACAAACATAAACTACGCACTACATTCAGACCATGTAGCAAATTAGCCACCCTCATCCGCTCACCCAAGGACAGCATTCCTCCTTTATCACATCCAGGAGTCTACCAAGTACCCTGCTCATGCAATCAAGCCTACTACGGTCACACAGGAAGAACTGTGAATATCCGCATCAGCAAACATAAACGATACGTCCGGAAATATCATTATGGGAAGTCTGGCCTAGCAGACCATGCTCTGGATACCCCTGCACACAGGATCAACTGGAAAAACACAAAAGTACTACACAGAAACCCATATAAATCAGAGAGATTGTTCTTAGAGGTGACAGAAGCCCTAAAACACACTCTAAATCTCAACAAATATGGCTGTATTAACTTGCCGAAGATCTGGGAGACAGTCATATTAAGAAAAAACTAGCACTTTTCTAGGACTCTAGTTTTTTTTTTTTTTTTTTCGGATAGAGGGCGCCAAAATCAGGACTCTAGTCTTTGTGTTGCTGCTACAATTTTGTTTAAGTACACCATGTTGTTTTAGTCTCGCGTATTGTGACAAACAGTGTTTTTGTGCTCTGAAGATGCTGGTTATAATACCAGCGAAATATCAGCATCAAGTTAATAAATTAATTATTTACTTAGTTTCTGTGTTCTATTATACCATTAAAATAATAAACAACATGTTCGACGAATACATAAGTCTGTCCACACGTTTAATACTCTAAAACAAGTCTGAAGGTTACACTGTGAAAGAGAAATACATACATTGCTCAAATGCAGACCTAATGTAAAGCACTATATTAACTGGCTTCAGTTCAGTGATGATACTGCTGATGACATCAGCAGTACCCTTAATCCCATCCTATCTTTTCTATCTTCTCTGATAATACTAAACCCTTCACATCAGCTAAGTCACACTAATGCCTATAAATTTTGGCAAGGTTGCACACTAACTAGTTAATAAAAAAATTGTGCTTAAAGAGCTGAAATATTTTACTTATTCCATAGGCTCTCCATTCAAGATGCCAATTCTCACACTTTGTCTTTTTATTGCTGATTATTGCAAATTTGTTACAATAGTTATTTAATTACATGGGTACTGGATTTATTTAAGACTATAATATCATCTGCATGAAGTAAAGAATTGAGATAACATTTCCAGGTTTGACACTGGGTGTTATGTTACTTTCTTTCCTAGAATGATCCACATAGATGATGAGCAACTGCAGAAATAGTGTGCACCTTTTACACCTTATTTTACATCAACCTATCTTTCTGGATGTCCTTCAATGCTAACTACTGACAACTTAAATATAGACTATGAACAGCAATGTATAATAGATATAATGTTCCATTTACACTACATGACTGTACTATGTTTAACTCTTTTATTTATTTATTTATTTGGGGGGGGGGCACCTTTTCATATACCTTTTTCAAATGTATTGAACTTAAAGATCTTTGTTATATTCCCAAGATTTTTCAACTATTTATCTTAAAATGAAAACCTGTCCTTACAAACCCTATTTTGAATTTTGCACGTTCTTTCCCAAGTTTCTCTTCTAGAATTTCTTCTTCAAACATATGCTTACATAAATCTTACTTGGAACACTAAGTAGAGAAGTTACTCTGTCATTCTCACCTTCAGTTTTACAGGATGTTTCAAATTAAAATATACTCCTATTCAGAAAAATCTGTAGCAAGAAAGAGAGAGAACCTGTAGATGAAATACACTCAAACTTGGTAGGTATACTAACCACAACATGGAGAAGAGATTTTGTATTTAATAAAAAAAATTACTTCAAAAATTACCAATAAAGGATATGGCACTGGGAGAAGGAGAAAATTACATTCAGATGAACCTGATAATATGTGACTGCGAAATGATTCAGAGTCAATGACAAATGAAATTATTCTATGATGTTTAATTTCACTCAATTCATAAAATAATGTGATACAAAAAAACATATCACACAGAGCTGACATCCTACAAGGAGATCTCGATGATCAATGGAGGTGACATTCAATGTACTGGCCTTTGTGTAGAACCAATAGCTGATACCACCATACAGCACCGTCTATGGAGAAAAAAAAACACTAATCTGTCAAATGGTTTTGCACATGATGTGCAATTTTCTCTTTCAAATCTACCAGGTGAAGAACTATGTCCTGATACACCATGCTTTTGAGGCAACCCCCAAAGCCAAAATTCACAGGGCTAAGATCTGGTCTCATGAATGTAGCAGCCATTTCACAGAAATGAGCAACTGATTACTCTATCCTCTTGTGAAATATCGACACAATAATAGTTGAACTTCACATCAACTAAGTTTATATGTGGGCAGGTGCTCTATCTTACATCAACACTGTTGTATTCAGGTATCCTCTTTGCTGCAGTTGTGGGATGACGAATCTCCTCAACACGCCCCAATAATGCACAACTGTGATCGTGCAGGTCACGGGTCCAATTTGAAAAACCCTTATTAATGAACTTGGCCATAAATCCTATCCATACTGTGACCTTTAGCATAAGAGCACTTGTTGAAATGTACAAGGATTTTCTGTAGCTCAGATGCAGCAGTTTTGAGTATTTACTGTTCCATGAAAAGCAATTTATTACTCCACAATGTTCCAAGATCAATCGCCATCCACCTCCATGCATGACACAAATATCAATGCAAATGTTTCTCAGACACTGGCATCTCCTATGTGCAAGTCTTGGCTCTGGCTGAGTTTACATGGGTGGCACTGCAATGCATTACACAGAGTTCTCTGTACCATTGTGTAAGGCAACAAATCCAATTGTCATGCTATGACACATGCAGTACATGAATGTACAGCATTCTTATTTTGACTGCTCAACAACTGCAGTTGCAACATCTTCAGTCATTTGTGGAATTTCCTGGTTGTACTGTGAAACTGACTTCAATTGTCAAATTGTCTCTTCAAATCAACAAATCATACACCGCACTGTATTTGATGTCAATGGGCGTTTTCAGTCTTTAAGCAATATTGACACAATGATTGTTGAACTTCACATCAACTAAGTTTATATGTGGGCAGGTGCTCTATCTTGCATCAACACTATTGTATTCAGGCATCCTCTTTGCTGCAGTTGTGGGATGACGAAACTCCTCTGTAATTGTGAGGTGTTATTGGCATTTTCTCTTTTCCTACAGAAACACTTCATAAGCAGGTATATGCAGGCAAAGTGAGACCTATCGTGCAAGTAAAATGACTGTAGTCAGTCTCATTGCTTAAATTATAGTGTCTTATGCTGCACAATTCACTATTTTTTCTCACTCACACAGTCACATTTTCCCTACTAGTCATTTTTTTGAACTAATGTTCTATATTGTTGAAATCTATTTCCCATGATCTAGACAGGGTATCCACCAAGTTTGAAGATATTTTGTCTACTGGTTCTCTTTACAGATTACTCTGAATAGGGATACTTTTGAAAAGATAATTTGAAACACCCTGCTTCCTTTAAAATTGAAAATAAAACTAAATTAAAGAGAAATTAGTGAAAACAATGAACTAGCAGTATAAAGCAATACAGTATTCAAACCAGATTTAACTTATGAATCTAAGCATTTGGTTTGAAAAACAGATGACTGAAGAGACTGTAGGTCTCTAGTCCAAAAATAACTTGTCATTGTTAACATTTCAAAAAAAAAAGTGAGAGCAGGTCTAATCTAAAATGAAACAGTCACAGAATGCAGAAGTAATATTTACAAAACAAGTGACTGATAACAGAAAATATATCCAAAGGGAGACCAAAACTTAGATTGGTAAAATTAATAGGTAAAGAAATTTGATAGGAATCTAGTAATAATTATGTAGTGCTATCACAGCACCCAGTATACTCCTCCAGGTATCTGAAAGGAAATGATGAATATAAAAATTACATTTCTTAATGAGCACTGGTACACACAGAGAAGTGCATAAAAATAGATAGACAGAGGAATCAATTAACATGGAAGTAGAAGGAAAGATAACTGATTAAAAAGTTTAATTACATAGGCATCTTTAGCACAGATACATAGAATAAATCTTATGCCACTTTTCTAATGAGATGTCACAGTATTGCTTCAATGAAAAATGATTATTTTTTCCTTATCTAAGTGTTACACTGATCAGCAAATATGAAACTGTGCTGAACAATGTTCCCTCCAAGCCAGAGAAGCAAATGCATGAATCATGACATCTTAGTAGCAAATGAGTTGGTCAGGGTAACCCTTGGGGGCTGGGAGACTAAGGTTCAGAAGAAAAAAAAAAGAAAAAGAAAGAAAAAAAAATTTTATATTTCTAACTTCCCAAAATTATAAAAAAATAAATAAATAAATAAAATAAAATAAAATTGAAAAACTACATATTTTTTATTCAAATGAAAATGTAGTAGTGCATAAAAGATATATATATATATATATACACACATATACATAAATACTGCACTGTAAGCTTTGACATCTTGGTGGAGTGTCAACCTTAAAACTTTCATGAAACTCACACTACCAATCTACTGCTATGTTAATACTATAATAACAAAAGCACATTTTGTTAATGCATCATCTGTGACACAAGCAGGAGTGGAATCTCATGCATGACCATACAATGGCTGAGCATTTGCTTAGCTAAGAGGAAACACTGGTGCTGAATCAATCCTCTTCAGACAATTGAAGGCAATAATGAAAGATAAAACAGTACAAAATTATGTTTCAAGAAAAGAAATCCAAGTAAAGTGAAATTAGAATCACTATGAAAATAACAGTTCTAATGGCCATCCACATATTCAAAACAAAATTATTATTAGCATATACAATGATAAAAAAAAGATCTGTAGAAAAACAAATTCATACCTAGCCCCAGCAACCAGCTTTTTGCCATCACTGCTACAACATATATGATTCACTGAAGAAGTAAAGCGAGTTACTATGCCATTTAAGGTAACCTCAGGAAATACATATTCTTGAACAGAATTAGAATCAGATGCCACATATATACAGTTCTTCTGTAAGAAAAAAAAAAACATACCCATATTAAAACATGATTGGTTTAGAAGCATTTCACAATTTTATATTATCAATCTGCCCCCTCCCATTTCCTAAAATTAACAATGATAACTACTTGCAATTATAAAAAAATTTTTTTAATTTAAAAAAAAACACAAAATATTGATGCAGTGACCAGAATATGAGTTCTTTCCTTCAACCTATCTCTCCCTTAGGATGGATAGAATCTCCTAATTAGGGATCATACCAAATTAATGCAGTCAGCATGCCACTTCTCTGTTGCATTATTCATGCCTGTAGATCTATGTATTCACAGGACAAATTTTTGAGGAATGAAAAACCATGCTTCTGGGAGAAAAAATCCTCCACCCCCATATGAGACCAGGTAACTCACCACATGATTGAAAAGACTTGATAAAAGTTTCTAGTGTCATAGACAGGAGTCAAATCATACTCCTTCCAGCCAAAGGACTCGTCTATACCAACTGAGCTAGAGGATCAAGTTTGGTTTAGGCAGTACATAAATACATTAGAACACGTCTGCATATGAATTATATGCTAATCCTATTAAGCTTTGCTTTTATAAAAATTCGAGTTTTTTTTTTAGCTCAACCTGATGGTGCATCTGATTTTCAAATCCATAAAAGCAGAAACCCAATTTCTGATCCTTTCTTGACCAAATTACCATACTACTCCCATGAATGCTCTTTTAAGCGATCCTCTCTTTCTGCCACCTCGTCTAACTTTTTTTATGGAAACAACTGAAAAGAATGCCCTAATTCTGCTCCCCTTAAACCCACTATTTGGCTATGCCATGAGGATGATGTGTTCCCAATTTGGCCGTGTGGCTGGGACACCTTACACACTTTCCTATCCCATTTGAACAGACAACATTCGAGGATCTGATTCACAACAAAAACAGAAAGTAACAACAGTCTGCCCTTCATAGAAACCCTAGTTACAAGATGACCAAATGGATCTCTGACCTTCACAATCAACAGAAAATGCACACACACAGGTAAATACATCTATCAACAGCCACATTACCCCCCCCCCATCAATTGGGAACTATAAAAACCTTAGTCCACCTGGCAAAATTAATTTGCTGAGATAACATTGCAATCAACACAAAACTCACACACATAAAAAAGATGTTTTTTTGCCAATGGCTACACCTCCCATCAAATAAAAAGATTTTAATTCCATGTACCCACACTCACTCGTCCAAACATAGATTACAGCAAATCCATCACCTATATTCATGGTGTTGTCTCAGAAAAGGTGGTCAAGATCTTAAAAAACCACAATCTTGTATCCACTTATAAACTGCACAAAAAGCTAGCAACCCTTAACTGCTCACCCAAGACTAGCTACAACCTTTGGATTTACCCAGAGTGTACCACGTACTCTGCAGATGCAACCATTCATACAAGCAGGACAGCCACCATCTGAATCTCGGAACACCAGGATTGCATCCAAATACACCACTACAGCAACTCAGGATTAGCAGACCATGCAGTGAATAACTGGCACAGGATCAGTTGGAAAAAGTCACCTTACCCTACCAAAGCAAATTTAAATTCAAGAAGCTTTTCATCAAATCTGCTACAGTGCTTGCCAACTATTATCATCATCAAATTCCTGCCATGTACCCTCAAAAAGTGTACAGGATATGATAGAACTACATGAAAATTTACATCATTACTAACTTCCTATCTACAATTTTCCTCCAAATCAGTCTGTTACTTGTCAAGCCTCCAACATTATCAGATCTTATATTTCTATTGTCTAAGGCACTTTGTACCGTATCAATCCACCTATATCTTGGTCTTCCTCTGGGTCATTTTTCTGTCAACCTGGCAGAGAACACTTGTTTTGCTAATCTTTCCTCGCCCATTCTGTTTAAGTGACCATACCACTTGAGATTAGCTTTGCTAACGCATTCCTGGATACTGACAATAGCAAGTTCTTTCCTAATATCCTTATTTTTAATATGATATTGCCACTGATGCCATCTGTTCACGCCTCTAATTTTTCTCAGGACTCTCATATCTGCAGTCTCTAGTCTTTGGTCAAGTGTTTTACTTCTGACCCAACTCTCAGATCCATAAGTTAAAACTGATTTGAACACTTGTACAGCTAATTTAGTGTTCCGACTAATTTCTCTCTTATTCCATATGAATTTATTCAATTGACTTCCTACCATACCAACCTTGTTCATTCTGTTGTCTATTTCCATATTTAATTTGCCATCTTCACTAAAAAACCGTGACTAAGTAGCTGAAATGTTTTATTTGTTTCGCAGGTTCTCCGTTCACAACGCAGTTGACATTTTCAATGATTCTGCCTATTTTCATTGTCTTTGTCTTTTTATTGCTGACCTTCATTCCATATCTATTACAAGAGTTATTCAATTTAGTCAGGTAATCTTGCAGACTTGTAGCAGATTTATTTAGAAGCATAACATCGTCCGCATAAAGAAAAGAGCTGACATTAACATCTCCAACTTTGATATCATGTTTAATACCACTTTCCTTCATAATGTGATCCATATAGATAATGAATAACAGAGGGGATAATGTATATCCTTGTCTCACAGCAGATTTAACATTAAACCATCTTTCTGTACTTCCTTCAATTGTAACTGCTAACTTACAACTCAAATAAAGACAAAGTATTGCTTGATATAGCAGTAGTGTATTGAATAGCTTCTCTCTTGGCACCTTATCATATGCCTTTTCCAGATCGACAAAACTCAAATACAGATCTTTGTTATTTACCCATGATTTCTCCACCATTTGTCGTAAAGTGAAAATCTGATCCTGACAGCCTCTATTTGGCCTGAATCCAGCTTGTTCTTCACCAAGCTTTTATTCCACAATTCTTCTCAACTGTTTCTCAAGTATATTTGCATAAATCTTACCAGGAACACTTAGGGGAAATACCTCTGTAATTCTCACATTCAGTTTTATTTCCCTTTATATATATGGGTACTATGAAAACTATACTCCAATCATTAGGAATTCGTCCCTGTGTCCAGGCCTTCTGAACTATGCAGTGCAGCCACTGTAAGACTTTCATACCACCATACTTCAGCATTTCAGGTCAAATATCATTTACTCCTGCTGCCTTTCCACATTTCAGGAATTTGATGGCTTTTCTCCTTCAAGTATAGATATGTATTCCAGACTGTACACTTGTTGAGTGTTTTTTACCACTGTGCAATCACTGCTTGTTTCATTTAGCAATTTTTCAAAATAACTACTCCATACTTCAAGGATATCTTTTTCTCCCATTTTCATGTCACTCTTTCTTCCATTTCTAAGCTTTTTCAACAACCTCCAGAATATTTTGCCACCTTCTTGATATTTATTTTCTATATTCTTGCCAAAATCCTCCCATGACTTTTGTTTTAGCTAGTTTTACACAGTGTTTAACTTTCTTACATTTGTCTCTGTATTCTCTAAGAGCAAAAGCTGACCTATTTCCCAGGAACTTTTGATATGCTTTCTTCTTTTACTTCACTACCTCTTTAATTTCCTGTGTCCACCATGAAGTTCTGATTTTTCTATCCTTGCAGACAACCTCACCACATGCCTCTCTGGCTGAATCAATCAATGTTTTCTTCATGGCTTTCCAGTGAATCTCCAAGGTTTGGTTCCTGTTCTCAAACTCTTTCATTTTTTCTTCAATAATCTTTGTGTATTTTAGTCTAGAGTTTTGGCCTGAACTGTAGGCCAACTATTATTATTATTATTACATAACACCTCCAGGGAGTCTAAAGACTCATCGAGGGAGGGTACCTACTATATAATTCTCTGTCTCCACCAACCGCAACTACCTTCATCATCTACACCAACGCCATCTACTGTCAACTACCACTATTAGTATTTTCAGACAATCACAACCATCCATGCCCACGGCGGGATTTGAACTCGCAGCCTTTTGGCTGAAGAGCTGATACGCTAACCACTCAGCTGACCAGGCCGGCTATCTCAACTATCTTTGTGTATTTTAGTCTACAGTTTTGGCCTGAACTGTAGGCCAACTATTATTATTATTATTACATACCCCCACCCCCCCCCCCCCCCACCCCCCCCCCCCCCCACCCCCCCCCCCCCCCACCCCCCCCCCCCCCCACCCCCCCCCCCCCCCACCCCCCCCCCCCCCCACCCCCCCCCCCCCCCACCCCCCCCCCCCCCCACCCCCCCCCCCCCCCACCCCCCCCCCCCCCCACCCCCCCCCCCCCCCACCCCCCCCCCCCCCCACCCCCCCCCCCCCCCACCCCCCCCCCCCCCCACCCCCCCCCCCCCCCACCCCCCCCCCCCCCCACCCCCCCCCCCCCCCACCCCCCCCCCCCCCCACCCCCCCCCCCCCCCACCCCCCCCCCCCCCCACCCCCCCCCCCCCCCACCCCCCCCCCCCCCCACCCCCCCCCCCCCCCACCCCCCCCCCCCCCCACCCCCCCCCCCCCCCACCCCCCCCCCCCCCCACCCCCCCCCCCCCCCACCCCCCCCCCCCCCCACCCCCCCCCCCCCCCACCCCCCCCCCCCCCCACCCCCCCCCCCCAAAAAGTACTACACAGAAACCCATATAAATCAGAGAGATTGTTCTTAGAGGTGACAGAAGCCCTAAAACACACTCTAAATCTCAACAAATATGGCTGTATTAACTTGCCGAAGATCTGGGAGACAGTCATATTAAGAAAAAACTAGCACTTTTCTAGGACTCTAGTTTTTTTTTTTTTTTTTCGGATAGAGGGCGCCAAAATCAGGACTCTAGTCTTTGTGTTGCTGCTACAATTTTGTTTAAGTACACCATGTTGTTTTAGTCTCGGCGTATTGTGACAAACAGTGTTTTTGTGCTCTGAAGATGCTGGTTATAATACCAGCGAAATATCAGCATCAAGTTAATAAATTAATTATTTACTTAGTTTCTGTGTTCTATTAATACCATTAAAATAATAAACAACATGTTCGACGAATACATAAGTCTGTCCACGACGTTTAATACTCTAAAACAAGTCTGAAGGTTACACTGTGAAAGAGAAATACATACATTGCTCAAGATGCAGACCTAATGTAAAGCACTATATTAACTGGCTTCAGTTCAGTGATGATACTGCTGATGACATCAGCAGTACCCTTAATCCCATCCTATCTTTTCTATCTTCTCTGATAATACTAAACCCTTCACATCAGCTAAGTCACACTAATGCCTATAAATTTTGGCAAGGTTGCACACTAACTAGTTAATAAAAAAATTGTGCTTAAAGAGCTGAAATATTTTACTTATTCCATAGGCTCTCCATTCAAGATGCCAATTCTCACACTTTGTCTTTTTATTGCTGATTATTGCAAATTTGTTACAATAGTTATTTAATTACATGGGTACTGGATTTATTTAAGACTATAATATCATCTGCATGAAGTAAAGAATTGAGATAACATTTCCAGGTTTGACACTGGGTGTTATGTTACTTTCTTTCCTAGAATGATCCACATAGATGATGAGCAACTGCAGAAATAGTGTGCACCTTTTACACCTTATTTTACATCAACCTATCTTTCTGGATGTCCTTCAATGCTAACTACTGACAACTTAAATATAGACTATGAACAGCAATGTATAATAGATATAATGTTCCATTTACACTACATGACTGTACTATGTTTAACTCTTTTATTTATTTATTTATTTGGGGGGGGGGCACCTTTTCATATACCTTTTTCAAATGTATTGAACTTAAAGATCTTTGTTATATTCCCAAGATTTTTCAACTATTTATCTTAAAATGAAAACCTGTCCTTACAAACCCTATTTTGAATTTTGCACGTTCTTTCCCAAGTTTCTCTTCTAGAATTTCTTCTTCAAACATATGCTTACATAAATCTTACTTGGAACACTAAGTAGAGAAGTTACTCTGTCATTCTCACCTTCAGTTTTACAGGATGTTTCAAATTAAAATATACTCCTATTCAGAAAAATCTGTAGCAAGAAAGAGAGAGAACCTGTAGATGAAATACACTCAAACTTGGTAGGTATACTAACCACAACATGGAGAAGAGATTTTGTATTTAATAAAAAAAATTACTTCAAAAATTACCAATAAAGGATATGGCACTGGGAGAAGGAGAAAATTACATTCAGATGAACCTGATAATATGTGACTGCGAAATGATTCAGAGTCAATGACAAATGAAATTATTCTATGATGTTTAATTTCACTCAATTCATAAAATAATGTGATACAAAAAAACATATCACACAGAGCTGACATCCTACAAGGAGATCTCGATGATCAATGGAGGTGACATTCAATGTACTGGCCTTTGTGTAGAACCAATAGCTGATACCACCATACAGCACCGTCTATGGAGAAAAAAAAACACTAATCTGTCAAATGGTTTTGCACATGATGTGCAATTTTCTCTTTCAAATCTACCAGGTGAAGAACTATGTCCTGATACACCATGCTTTTGAGGCAACCCCCAAAGCCAAAATTCACAGGGCTAAGATCTGGTCTCATGAATGTAGCAGCCATTTCACAGAAATGAGCAACTGATTACTCTATCCTCTTGTGAAATATCGACACAATAATAGTTGAACTTCACATCAACTAAGTTTATATGTGGGCAGGTGCTCTATCTTACATCAACACTGTTGTATTCAGGTATCCTCTTTGCTGCAGTTGTGGGATGACGAATCTCCTCAACACGCCCCAATAATGCACAACTGTGATCGTGCAGGTCACGGGTCCAATTTGAAAAACCCTTATTAATGAACTTGGCCATAAATCCTATCCATACTGTGACCTTTAGCATAAGAGCACTTGTTGAAATGTACAAGGATTTTCTGTAGCTCAGATGCAGCAGTTTTGAGTATTTACTGTTCCATGAAAAGCAATTTATTACTCCACAATGTTCCAAGATCAATCGCCATCCACCTCCATGCATGACACAAATATCAATGCAAATGTTTCTCAGACACTGGCATCTCCTATGTGCAAGTCTTGGCTCTGGCTGAGTTTACATGGGTGGCACTGCAATGCATTACACAGAGTTCTCTGTACCATTGTGTAAGGCAACAAATCCAATTGTCATGCTATGACACATGCAGTACATGAATGTACAGCATTCTTATTTTGACTGCTCAACAACTGCAGTTGCAACATCTTCAGTCATTTGTGGAATTTCCTGGTTGTACTGTGAAACTGACTTCAATTGTCAAATTGTCTCTTCAAATCAACAAATCATACACCGCACTGTATTTGATGTCAATGGGCGTTTTCAGTCTTTAAGCAATATTGACACAATGATTGTTGAACTTCACATCAACTAAGTTTATATGTGGGCAGGTGCTCTATCTTGCATCAACACTATTGTATTCAGGCATCCTCTTTGCTGCAGTTGTGGGATGACGAAACTCCTCTGTAATTGTGAGGTGTTATTGGCATTTTCTCTTTTCCTACAGAAACACTTCATAAGCAGGTATATGCAGGCAAAGTGAGACCTATCGTGCAAGTAAAATGACTGTAGTCAGTCTCATTGCTTAAATTATAGTGTCTTATGCTGCACAATTCACTATTTTTTCTCACTCACACAGTCACATTTTCCCTACTAGTCATTTTTTTGAACTAATGTTCTATATTGTTGAAATCTATTTCCCATGATCTAGACAGGGTATCCACCAAGTTTGAAGATATTTTGTCTACTGGTTCTCTTTACAGATTACTCTGAATAGGGATACTTTTGAAAAGATAATTTGAAACACCCTGCTTCCTTTAAAATTGAAAATAAAACTAAATTAAAGAGAAATTAGTGAAAACAATGAACTAGCAGTATAAAGCAATACAGTATTCAAACCAGATTTAACTTATGAATCTAAGCATTTGGTTTGAAAAACAGATGACTGAAGAGACTGTAGGTCTCTAGTCCAAAAATAACTTGTCATTGTTAACATTTCAAAAAAAAAAGTGAGAGCAGGTCTAATCTAAAATGAAACAGTCACAGAATGCAGAAGTAATATTTACAAAACAAGTGACTGATAACAGAAAATATATCCAAAGGGAGACCAAAACTTAGATTGGTAAAATTAATAGGTAAAGAAATTTGATAGGAATCTAGTAATAATTATGTAGTGCTATCACAGCACCCAGTATACTCCTCCAGGTATCTGAAAGGAAATGATGAATATAAAAATTACATTTCTTAATGAGCACTGGTACACACAGAGAAGTGCATAAAAATAGATAGACAGAGGAATCAATTAACATGGAAGTAGAAGGAAAGATAACTGATTAAAAAGTTTAATTACATAGGCATCTTTAGCACAGATACATAGAATAAATCTTATGCCACTTTTCTAATGAGATGTCACAGTATTGCTTCAATGAAAAATGATTATTTTTTCCTTATCTAAGTGTTACACTGATCAGCAAATATGAAACTGTGCTGAACAATGTTCCCTCCAAGCCAGAGAAGCAAATGCATGAATCATGACATCTTAGTAGCAAATGAGTTGGTCAGGGTAACCCTTGGGGGCTGGGAGACTAAGGTTCAGAAGAAAAAAAAAAGAAAAAGAAAGAAAAAAAAATTTTATATTTCTAACTTCCCAAAATTATAAAAAAATAAATAAATAAATAAAATAAAATAAAATTGAAAAACTACATATTTTTTATTCAAATGAAAATGTAGTAGTGCATAAAAGATATATATATATATATATACACACATATACATAAATACTGCACTGTAAGCTTTGACATCTTGGTGGAGTGTCAACCTTAAAACTTTCATGAAACTCACACTACCAATCTACTGCTATGTTAATACTATAATAACAAAAGCACATTTTGTTAATGCATCATCTGTGACACAAGCAGGAGTGGAATCTCATGCATGACCATACAATGGCTGAGCATTTGCTTAGCTAAGAGGAAACACTGGTGCTGAATCAATCCTCTTCAGACAATTGAAGGCAATAATGAAAGATAAAACAGTACAAAATTATGTTTCAAGAAAAGAAATCCAAGTAAAGTGAAATTAGAATCACTATGAAAATAACAGTTCTAATGGCCATCCACATATTCAAAACAAAATTATTATTAGCATATACAATGATAAAAAAAAGATCTGTAGAAAAACAAATTCATACCTAGCCCCAGCAACCAGCTTTTTGCCATCACTGCTACAACATATATGATTCACTGAAGAAGTAAAGCGAGTTACTATGCCATTTAAGGTAACCTCAGGAAATACATATTCTTGAACAGAATTAGAATCAGATGCCACATATATACAGTTCTTCTGTAAGAAAAAAAAAAACATACCCATATTAAAACATGATTGGTTTAGAAGCATTTCACAATTTTATATTATCAATCTGCCCCCTCCCATTTCCTAAAATTAACAATGATAACTACTTGCAATTATAAAAAAATTTTTTTAATTTAAAAAAAAACACAAAATATTGATGCAGTGACCAGAATATGAGTTCTTTCCTTCAACCTATCTCTCCCTTAGGATGGATAGAATCTCCTAATTAGGGATCATACCAAATTAATGCAGTCAGCATGCCACTTCTCTGTTGCATTATTCATGCCTGTAGATCTATGTATTCACAGGACAAATTTTTGAGGAATGAAAAACCATGCTTCTGGGAGAAAAAATCCTCCACCCCCATATGAGACCAGGTAACTCACCACATGATTGAAAAGACTTGATAAAAGTTTCTAGTGTCATAGACAGGAGTCAAATCATACTCCTTCCAGCCAAAGGACTCGTCTATACCAACTGAGCTAGAGGATCAAGTTTGGTTTAGGCAGTACATAAATACATTAGAACACGTCTGCATATGAATTATATGCTAATCCTATTAAGCTTTGCTTTTATAAAAATTCGAGTTTTTTTTTTAGCTCAACCTGATGGTGCATCTGATTTTCAAATCCATAAAAGCAGAAACCCAATTTCTGATCCTTTCTTGACCAAATTACCATACTACTCCCATGAATGCTCTTTTAAGCGATCCTCTCTTTCTGCCACCTCGTCTAACTTTTTTTATGGAAACAACTGAAAAGAATGCCCTAATTCTGCTCCCCTTAAACCCACTATTTGGCTATGCCATGAGGATGATGTGTTCCCAATTTGGCCGTGTGGCTGGGACACCTTACACACTTTCCTATCCCATTTGAACAGACAACATTCGAGGATCTGATTCACAACAAAAACAGAAAGTAACAACAGTCTGCCCTTCATAGAAACCCTAGTTACAAGATGACCAAATGGATCTCTGACCTTCACAATCAACAGAAAATGCACACACACAGGTAAATACATCTATCAACAGCCACATTACCCCCCCCCCATCAATTGGGAACTATAAAAACCTTAGTCCACCTGGCAAAATTAATTTGCTGAGATAACATTGCAATCAACACAAAACTCACACACATAAAAAAGATGTTTTTTTGCCAATGGCTACACCTCCCATCAAATAAAAAGATTTTAATTCCATGTACCCACACTCACTCGTCCAAACATAGATTACAGCAAATCCATCACCTATATTCATGGTGTTGTCTCAGAAAAGGTGGTCAAGATCTTAAAAAACCACAATCTTGTATCCACTTATAAACTGCACAAAAAGCTAGCAACCCTTAACTGCTCACCCAAGACTAGCTACAACCTTTGGATTTACCCAGAGTGTACCACGTACTCTGCAGATGCAACCATTCATACAAGCAGGACAGCCACCATCTGAATCTCGGAACACCAGGATTGCATCCAAATACACCACTACAGCAACTCAGGATTAGCAGACCATGCAGTGAATAACTGGCACAGGATCAGTTGGAAAAAGTCACCTTACCCTACCAAAGCAAATTTAAATTCAAGAAGCTTTTCATCAAATCTGCTACAGTGCTTGCCAACTATTATCATCATCAAATTCCTGCCATGTACCCTCAAAAAGTGTACAGGATATGATAGAACTACATGAAAATTTACATCATTACTAACTTCCTATCTACAATTTTCCTCCAAATCAGTCTGTTACTTGTCAAGCCTCCAACATTATCAGATCTTATATTTCTATTGTCTAAGGCACTTTGTACCGTATCAATCCACCTATATCTTGGTCTTCCTCTGGGTCATTTTTCTGTCAACCTGGCAGAGAACACTTGTTTTGCTAATCTTTCCTCGCCCATTCTGTTTAAGTGACCATACCACTTGAGATTAGCTTTGCTAACGCATTCCTGGATACTGACAATAGCAAGTTCTTTCCTAATATCCTTATTTTTAATATGATATTGCCACTGATGCCATCTGTTCACGCCTCTAATTTTTCTCAGGACTCTCATATCTGCAGTCTCTAGTCTTTGGTCAAGTGTTTTACTTCTGACCCAACTCTCAGATCCATAAGTTAAAACTGATTTGAACACTTGTACAGCTAATTTAGTGTTCCGACTAATTTCTCTCTTATTCCATATGAATTTATTCAATTGACTTCCTACCATACCAACCTTGTTCATTCTGTTGTCTATTTCCATATTTAATTTGCCATCTTCACTAAAAAACCGTGACTAAGTAGCTGAAATGTTTTATTTGTTTCGCAGGTTCTCCGTTCACAACGCAGTTGACATTTTCAATGATTCTGCCTATTTTCATTGTCTTTGTCTTTTTATTGCTGACCTTCATTCCATATCTATTACAAGAGTTATTCAATTTAGTCAGGTAATCTTGCAGACTTGTAGCAGATTTATTTAGAAGCATAACATCGTCCGCATAAAGAAAAGAGCTGACATTAACATCTCCAACTTTGATATCATGTTTAATACCACTTTCCTTCATAATGTGATCCATATAGATAATGAATAACAGAGGGGATAATGTATATCCTTGTCTCACAGCAGATTTAACATTAAACCATCTTTCTGTACTTCCTTCAATTGTAACTGCTAACTTACAACTCAAATAAAGACAAAGTATTGCTTGATATAGCAGTAGTGTATTGAATAGCTTCTCTCTTGGCACCTTATCATATGCCTTTTCCAGATCGACAAAACTCAAATACAGATCTTTGTTATTTACCCATGATTTCTCCACCATTTGTCGTAAAGTGAAAATCTGATCCTGACAGCCTCTATTTGGCCTGAATCCAGCTTGTTCTTCACCAAGCTTTTATTCCACAATTCTTCTCAACTGTTTCTCAAGTATATTTGCATAAATCTTACCAGGAACACTTAGGGGAAATACCTCTGTAATTCTCACATTCAGTTTTATTTCCCTTTATATATATGGGTACTATGAAAACTATACTCCAATCATTAGGAATTCGTCCCTGTGTCCAGGCCTTCTGAACTATGCAGTGCAGCCACTGTAAGACTTTCATACCACCATACTTCAGCATTTCAGGTCAAATATCATTTACTCCTGCTGCCTTTCCACATTTCAGGAATTTGATGGCTTTTCTCCTTCAAGTATAGATATGTATTCCAGACTGTACACTTGTTGAGTGTTTTTTACCACTGTGCAATCACTGCTTGTTTCATTTAGCAATTTTTCAAAATAACTACTCCATACTTCAAGGATATCTTTTTTCTCCCATTTTCATGTCACTCTTTCTTCCATTTCTAAGCTTTTTCAACAACCTCCAGAATATTTTGCCACCTTCTTGATATTTATTTTCTATATTCTTGCCAAAATCCTCCCATGACTTTTGTTTTAGCTAGTTTTACACAGTGTTTAACTTTCTTACATTTGTCTCTGTATTCTCTAAGAGCAAAAGCTGACCTATTTCCCAGGAACTTTTGATATGCTTTCTTCTTTTACTTCACTACCTCTTTAATTTCCTGTGTCCACCATGAAGTTCTGATTTTTCTATCCTTGCAGACAACCTCACCACATGCCTCTCTGGCTGAATCAATCAATGTTTTCTTCATGGCTTTCCAGTGAATCTCCAAGGTTTGGTTCCTGTTCTCAAACTCTTTCATTTTTTCTTCAATAATCTTTGTGTATTTTAGTCTAGAGTTTTGGCCTGAACTGTAGGCCAACTATTATTATTATTATTACATAACACCTCCAGGGAGTCTAAAGACTCATCGAGGGAGGGTACCTACTATATAATTCTCTGTCTCCACCAACCGCAACTACCTTCATCATCTACACCAACGCCATCTACTGTCAACTACCACTATTAGTATTTTCAGACAATCACAACCATCCATGCCCACGGCGGGATTTGAACTCGCAGCCTTTTGGCTGAAGAGCTGATACGCTAACCACTCAGCTGACCAGGCCGGCTATCTCAACTATCTTTGTGTATTTTAGTCTACAGTTTTGGCCTGAACTGTAGGCCAACTATTATTATTATTATTACATAACACCTCCAGGGAGTCTAAAGACTCATCATAATCTACACCAATGCCATCTACTGCCGACCACCACCACCATTAGTATTTTCACAGACAATCACAACCATCCATGCCCATGGCGGGATTCGAACTCGCAGCCTTTTGGCTGGAGAGCGGATATGCTAACCACTCAGCCGACTATTCCAACCTATACAAATATGGTTGTATCAAACTGCCTCTGATGGGAAACTGTCTCAGCCCAACAGCCAAAAACACCCAACCAAAGCCAATAGGTGGCATAATTATAGGACTTTAGGTCTTCCTGTATCTTTCATGTTCCATCTTTATCTGAAGTGTGCCTGTATGCAAGCGTTTAATACCAGTGTATTAATCTCTGAAGATGCCAATTTAACTTCAGCGAAATATAGGAAGTAATTTTTTTTATTTCAATATCTAGTCTACATTGCTAATTTCCTTAAACAACATTTTCCTTAAACTGGAGAATCAGCATATAAGCATAAACACCAGGATATATAGAGTATTGCTACAAACCTGGTGGTTCAGCTTCTGGGGGCGATGAAATGTATCACCAAATTAACATAATATAAGCAAGTAATGGGGTGCTTAAGGGTCAAAGCTGTATAACTGAGAGGAGACCTCCACATAGCCTTTAAAGAAATGCGAAGAACCGACCAGGGCTTCTGACCTAATGTCGAATCCTCACCTTCTCGTGGTGCACCCTGTTGTGTATCTACTTTGATACTGAACGAACGAGGATGGGCTGGCAATTTGGGATTTAGCCAGGACCAAATTGTATTCTTATTGGTTAAACCAAAATAAAAAATGATGTACAACATGACAAAATTTCATGCCAGCTGGGGCGTTGCCCGGTTAAACAAGGCCCCCGTTGTTTTCGCCAGGGAACCAGGGCGAACAGCGAAAACTCAGCTACTGGAACAAATCTGAAAACACACCCTAACTCAACATCACCAGAGTTAAAGATACTATCAACATAAGAAGCCTGAATGGCAAAGAAATGGAGCTAGCTGAGGAATTCGATAAGTACCAGATCGACATAATAGGGTTGGCTGAACAAAAAGACCAAAACTGGTGAGATCTTTCTGAGCAATAAATACAAAATGTTATATTCAGGCAATGACAATCAAGGAAAAGAAGGAGTAGCCATAGTATTCAACACAAAATATGAGGCTAATCTTCTTGAATGGCAGTCAGTCTCAAGTAGAGTAATGTGGGCAAATATGAGAATGGGGAACTGGACAATGAGACTTATTTGTGCCTATGGTCCCACAGAAGGTTCTACTAAGGTAGAAGTGGAAGAATTTTTTGAGGCTTTAGAAAACAAACTGACACAATGAAAAACGAAAAGTTGGTCCTTGTTGGAGATCCAAATAGCAGAGTAGAAAATGATTGTGAGACATACAAAAATATTTTGGGAAAATCTGGAGAAAAGAGCAAAGCTAATAATAATGGCAAATATCTGTTGGATTTCTGCTCAGGACATGGACTGGTTATTACTAACACCATGTTCCAACATAAAAATGTGCACAAATTCACATGGAGAGAAGAGGCTAGGAATAAGAAAAGTCTCATTGACTATGTTATTGTTGATAGTGATGTTTTCTCCCTGGTGCAGGACACCAGAGTGTACAGAGGATTTGAAATTGGAAGTGATCACTATTTAGTCTTGAGCAAGATAAAATTGAATTTCATTCTGAAAAGAATAACATGTAAGAAAGTTTTAAAGCGAATAAAAGTTGAGCAGCTCTCAGATGTGAACTGTAGACTAAAATACACAAAGATTATTGAAGAAAAAATGAAAGAGTTTGAGAACAGGAATCAAACCTTGGAGATTCATTGGCAAACTCTGAAGAAAACATTGATTGATTCTGCCAGAGAGGCTTGTGGTGAGGTTGTCTGTAAGGATAAAAAAATCAGAACTCCCTGGTGGACACAGGAAGTTAAAGAGGCAGTGAAGGAAAAGAAGAAAGCATATCAAAAGTTCCTGTCAAATAAGTCAGCTTTTGCTCTTAGAGAATATAGAGACAAATGCAAGAATGCTAAACACTGTGTCAAACTAGCTAAACAAAAGTCATGGGAGGACTTTGGCAAGAATATAGAAAATAAATATCAAGAAGGTGGCAAAATATTCTGGAGGTTGTTGAAGAAGCTTAGGAATGGAGGAAAGAGTGCTGTAAAATGAGTTATTGATGATAAAGGTGACATGAAAATGGGAGAAAAAGATATCCTAGAAGTATGGAGTAATTACTTTGAAAAACTGCTAAATGAAACAAGCAGTGATGACAGCACAGTGGTAAAAAACACTGACCAGGCATGCAGTCAGGAATACATACCCATACTTGAAGTAGAAAAAGCCATCAAAGGCTTGAAATGCGGAAAGGCAGTAGGAGTAGATGATATTCGACCAGAAATGCTGAAGTATGGTGGTATAAGAGTCTTACAGTGGCTGCACTGCATAGTTCAGAAAGCCTGGACAGAGGGACGAATTCCCGATGATTGGAGTAGAGCTCTCATAGTACCCATATATAAAAAGGGAAATAAAACTGAATGTGAGAATTACAGAGGTATTTCCCTACTGAGTGTTCCTGGCAAGATCTATGCAAGTATACTTGAGAAATGGTTGAGAAGAATTGTGGAAGAAAAGCTTGGTGAAGAACAAGCTGTATTCAGGCCAAATAGATTCTGTCAGGATCAGATCTTCACTTTACAACAAATAGTCGAGAAAGCATGGGAATTTAACAAAGATCTGTATTTAAGTTTTGTCGATTTGGAAAAGGCATATGACAAGGTGCCAAGAGAGAAGCTATTCAATACGCTGCAGTTATATGGTGTCAATGGGGCATTATATCAAGCAATACTTAGTCTTTATTTGAGTTGTAAGTCAGCAGTTAGAATTGAAGGAAGTACAGGAAGATGGTTTAATGTTAAATCTGGTGTGAGACAAGGATGTACATTATCCCCTCTGTTATTCATTATCTATATGGATCACATTATAAAGGAAAGTGGTATTAAACATGATTACAAAATTGGAGATGTTAATGTCAGCTCTTTGCTTTATGCAGATGTTGTTATACTTCTAAATAAATCGGCTACAAGTCTACAAGATTCTCTGACTAAATTGAATAGCTGTTGTAATAGATATGGTATGAAGGTCAGCAATAAAAAGACAAAGACAATGAAAATAGGCAGAATCATTGAAAATGTCAACTGTGTTGTGAATGGAGAACCTGTGGAACAAGTAAAACATTTCAGCTATTTCGGCACGATTTTTACTGAAGATGGTAAATTAAATATAGAAATAGACAACAGAATCAGCAAAGCTGGTATGGTGGGAAGTCAATTGAATAAATTCATATGGAATAAGAGAGAAATTAGTCGGAACACTAAATTAGCTATATACAAGACAGTTTTCAAATCAGTTTTAACTTATGGATCTGAGAGCTGGGTCAGAAGTAAAACACTTGACCAAAGACTAGAGACCACAGATATGAGAGTCCTGAGAAAGATTATAGGCATGAACAGATGGCATCAATGGCAATATCATATTAAAAATGAGAATATTAGGAAAGAACTTGCTATTGTCATCACCCAGGAATGCATTAGCAGAGCTAATCTCAGGTGGTTTGGTCACTTAAGCAGAATGGGCAAGGAAAGATTAGCAAAACAAGTGTTCTCTGCCAGGTTGGCAGCAAAATGACCCAGAGGAAGACCAAGATATAGGTGGATTGATACGGTACAAAGTGTCTTAGACGATAGAAATATAAGATCTGATAATGTTGGAGTCTTAACAAGTAACAGACTGATTTGGAAAAAATTGTAGATAGGAAATTATTAATGATGTAATTTTTTTCATGTAGTACTATCATATCCTGTACACCCCCTTGAAGGTACATGGCAGGAATTTGATGATGATGATGATAAACATCACAAAATGTTGGCGTGTTCAGAATCCAATCCGTAGACCAATACATTTCGAGAGTGGGCTTTTTCACGATGCCTTGCACAATCAAGAGTGCTATAAATGTAAGCAGTATATTGATATCCATTGGGCTCCAAAGTTTACTACGAGAATGCGGACTGTATTCAACTTGCTGATGTTGTTGGCAAGCATAAAGGTTAGTCTATTGCACTATGAAGGAAGGAATATCATCACCTAAAAATAGATGGGAAAAGCCTAAAATGTTGCTAGAGTCAAAATCTTCAGTGATTCCTGGCTTACCTATGAATGGAAACTGTGGACAAGCTGATGTATGTTCAGTGGCGATCACTCATTTTCTGCACGAAAACATATCTAAACTATAGGCAGAATCACTATCTTCAGAGCTAGAAAGATCTCTCTCCTCATCAGTAAAACAAGAGCTGCTTGAAAGGCTAAGGCTCCAACTTTTCTTCATCTCACGAACTTTTCTTTTTTTACCCTGAATGTTACTGGCCATTTCACAAATGAATTGTGTATTGGGTAGTATACTTTCTAATATTCCTTTCTGCCCAGTAATAAGCTGTAAGCTAAAGGAGATTACTGCCCCCCCCCCCCCCCAACTGGGAACCAGATCAAAAGAATATGCCCAGAATGCACCAAACTAAAGTGCCTCGTGCAATAACTGAATATTTTACAGGCAAAAATTCCTTGTGTTATTTTTCCATCTTTTTGATTGATTAGGAGACATTCGAAATATATTATTCTGATATTGCATTTGTAGGATGACAGTGTTTTTAATATTAATTTCCACTATTACCCAATATCACATAACTTCCTGATTTATAATAATAAGGAAGTTATGTGATATTGCTAATTTATAATAATCAAAACCTAGTTTCTGTGCTAAAAAATTAAACGTTATGTGGAAAAATTACTATGGAAAAATAAGGAATTAAGTAAAGACTGTACCTATGTTTCATAACAGTTTTCGGGTGTGTGGTAGTGTTGCAGCGGGAGGAGGAGGGGTGTAAAACTATCTAAGTCAAAATAAAGTTCATTTCTATTGGGACAATATAAAATTTCACATTTGATGCACATATACATATTTTGTATCAGAGAATATATGCAAAAGTATTGCTTACTTTAAAATTGGAGCAAAATATATAAACTAGCAGAAAATATATACATATCAATTTAAATAATAACCGTTTATTTCATTTTGTAAAGACCAATTATACAGGAAAACCAACAAGTTGAAAGTGCAAAGAACAGTAGATTACAATATTTTGAAAAAAGCTTAGTGATATGATTAAAGAATTGCATATTATTCTCTATAAAGGCAAAGTCGTCGAAGAATAATTCACAGATTTCTCTAAGGAAATATGAATTATTCTTCTAAATATGATTTTGAACAAAGATAATATAATCTAGAATGTCAGCAGCTGGTTTTTTTTTTTTTTTAATAATATTTCAAATATTATCACGAATTAATTTCTTCAAAAACAAAGAATGTTCTGTCGAGTAAGCGATTAGACAAAATTAGCACAAAAACATTAAGCACTGGTTCTCCAAGGGAATGCAATAAAAAGAGAAAATAAAAATAATTTATATATTTTTAGTCTCTCTAATATAACTAAGCGTGCAGTTGCCCGGCATAAAACAGTTCTCAGTTCTCTATAACAAGGAACTGCATTCCTTGTTATAGAGAACTGAGACTCAGCTTCGTGAGAGAATCTGGTTAAGTGTTCTCTACAGCGTGAAGGATTATCACACCTTCTAAAGGACAGAACAGAAAAATTGCACTTCTTATCCATTTAGCAGGTGTACTGAATCGTATCCAGATTTAGCTGGACGTATATATACATCCTAGGGGTGTATGGGGTGTATGGAGAGGTAGCACCTTGGTATCGATGTCAGCCGCTGATCTCAGGGTCAGGATGTTGGGCTCTGGTCCTCACATACACTCTACTCTCACTTATGGCTCCAAGAAGTTGGTAGTGTGCACAAGCGGCCAAACCCCGGTAAACCGTCTCAGCTGGCGGACTAAACTAAGTGAAGGTATCAGCAATATAGAATGCTGTAAATAGGGAATGTCACCTCTTATGTGCACGAAGTCTGGAATGGCCAAGATGGCAGAAGAATCAACACTGACTGATCAATGGCATCAAGGGCATGACAGCAAGATGTGTGGTGTAGCACATCGAGGGCACACTCCTGACATCTAAGGGACTTGTGGCCAGCCGTCATGGAAGAGATCGGAGCCTCACCACGTATTTATCCATTGTCAACCATGAAACACACCATGTCTAAATATGAAGTTAGAGATGTGGTTGAGACCCCTGCAACCATCAGCTCTGATAGCTACAGGGAAGAAGAGCTTGAAACTGGGAATTGTAAGACAAGAACTACTAAGGTGGTGTATGAAGATAATATCCCAAACCCTCCAGGGAGGATATTCTCAGACATTCCTTGTCTGAAAACCAGGAGCAATCTCTTGAAAATAGTAACATGGAACATCAGAACACTCTACGAGGCAGGCAAATTAGATAACCTACTCCAGGAATTAGAAGTGATGAAGGCCGATATTGCAGGCATCAGTGAAGTGAGGTGGACAGATACAGGCATAATAAGAAGAAAAAATCAAACTATAATCTACTCTGGCAGTGACTTACACCTTAATGGAGTAGCACTTGTCCTAAGTAATAGAATTGCAAAATCTCTACAGGGATATTGGCCCATAAATGACAGATCATAACAGTCAAAATAACTGCACAACCATTCAAAATGTATATTGTCCAAGCATATGCACCAACCCAAGATCACCCAGATGAAGAGTTGGAACAATTTTATGAACATATCCAAACTGCAATCTCCAGTGCTAAGTCAGATGATGTTATTATACTGATGGGTGAACTAAATGATAACTAATATTTAAGGAATTGATAGCGTATACTAGAAATATAAATTAAATAAACTTTAATATATACTTTCCAATATTTCGGCAAACGTCACGTTGCCATCTTCTTGGGAACTTAATACAAAGACATGTGCACACAAGTACTACATAACAGCAAATGAGAACTGAAGCTAGGAAGCTAACGTTTTCCTAAAGTCCTGATGGTGCCCCCTGGCGGGCTATATTGATGGTTCTTGGCCTTTGGGCTGAAGTTCTTCTGATAAATGTTTCCCAAATTTGGGGCAGTCTCATGCATCCAAATTTGTTGAGGTTTGGCATGTTCCTAAGGGCTGAGGCTGATTCCATGAATAGTCTTTCATACTTGAACTTGCTGCAGTGTATGACTGTGGCTTTCTTCCATCTTATTCTGTGGCGAGTATCCAGAGCGTGGTCTGCAAGCCCAGAGTGGCTGTGCTGGTGAAATTGGATGTAATCCTTGTGTTCTGAGATTCTGATATTTGCTGTCCTGCCTGTTTGGCCAGAGTAAGACAATTTACAGCTGCAAGGGACCTGGTATACACCAGGTAGGTCTAGGGGAAGTGGTTGGTCTTTAGTGGAGCGGATAAGGGATGTCAATTTTCTATGTGGTCTGTAGCAAGTGGTTAAGTCATGTTTTCTTAAGATTTTGTTGATTTTTTCCAAGGTGCCTCGGATGTAGGGAATGGTGATGGATTTAGAGTAATCTTTTTGTGAAGGGGAGGGGGTGGTGGGTTGTGGATAACTGGGTTAAGTATTTTCTGGATTTTTTTGGGGGGTAGCCATTGGCTGAGAAAGTGTCACAGATGTGATTTAGTTCAGTGGTTAGGGCTTGATCATTTGAACAGATTATTTTTGCCCTGTTGAATTATATAAATAAATAAATAAAGTTTATTTAATTTATATTTCTAGTATACGCTGTCAATTCCTTAAATATTAGTTATCATGTTTAACCAGCGTATAAGCCTCTCAACAAGAATAATGATCATCCACGGAGATTCCTTTGCACGCAAGGCCCATCCGTATGTACAACCAGGCAAGCCAGGCTCTACATCGGGAGCAAATTACCGCTACACGCGGTTCCCTAACCAACATAAACAGAGCTATTTTAGCGCTAGAGAATGAGCTTTCACATACGCTTAATCACGAGCTTTGGTCAGTCCTACATGACGTCTCGTATACGGCAGCTAATAAAGAATTTGAACGAATACGGAGCCGACATATCAACAAGTTTGATAAATTAATAAAGAACTCGGCATCCAAACCTAAACTACAAACCAACACTGTAGTTAACCTTTTTCAGTTATCTTGAAGCCTGAATCACTCAACGCTCTGTCATGTGGTCACAACTTCGCCATTGCTCCTAAGAAATTACCGGCCGAGGAATTAATGATCCAAACTGAACGCGGAATTCGCCAACTTCCAAACCACATCGCCAACGATATTCGATTGGATGTAGCCTGTGTTCTTAAAAAAGCAAAACCTCCAAAATCCAACATATCTATTAGTGAATACAAGTCACTACAAGAATTGAAGAGAAACAAAGAAATAGTAATCACCAAAGCGGATAAGGGGAACGCCACTGTGGTACTGAACCTTAATGACTACACAGGTAAGCTCAAGGCTTTGCTATTAGATCGATCCACTTACCTCCCCATTAATTACAATCCCACCAACTCACAAATTAGAAAACTCCATAGGTTCCTTAAGAAGGTTACTTCTTGGCCTGTGGAGGTTACCAACAGACTAAAAACCTATAACTCTAGACCCCCCCTCATATATGGGCTCCCAAAAATACATAAAGAAAATGTGCCATTACGTCCCACAGTGGATGGCATCGATTCCCCCACTTACAAACTAGCCAAGCATTTAGCCAAAGTGCTCTCACACTATACTGGCAACACACCATCACACATAAAAAAACTCAGCCCACTTCAAAGCCAGTACAGAAAACCTTACACTGCAACATAATGACATAATGGTCAGTTTTGACGTCTCCTCCCTATTCACGAATGTATCCCTCAAAGAAACCCTAGAGCTAATCCAAGCTAAATTTCCTCCCAATATCTCAGCCCTATTTCAGTTTACAATGAACTCAGGCTATTTCGTTTGGCAGGAAAAATTCTACAAACAGATAGAGGGCACAGCCATGGGTTCACCACTTTCCCCACCCTTGGCCAACTTCTTTATGGAGACTTTTGAAGAGAAAGCCTTAAACTCAGCCCCACAAAAACCTACCATATGGCTTCGCTATGTTGATGATGTGTTTGCTATTTGGCCATGGCGCGGATTCACTCCTCTCCTTCCTAACACACTTAAACCAACACCCTAGAATCAAGTTCACCCTGGAAAAAGAGGAAAACAATAACCTCCCCTTCCTAGACACACTAGTCACTCGCCAACCTAATGGAACCTTGGTTTTCTCAGTTTATAGAAAACCCACCCATACAGGCAGATACATTCACCAACAATCCCATCACCCCCCCCCACACACACACAACAATATGGAGTTATTAAGACACTATTCAATAGGGCAAAAATAATCTGTTCAAATGATCAAGCCCTAAACACTGAACTAAATCACATCCGTGACACTTTCTCAGCCAATGACTACCCCCCCCCAACCAAAAAAAAATTCAGAAAATACTTAACCCAGTTATCCACAACACAGAACCTCCTCCCCTTCACAAAAAAGATTACTCTAAATCCATTACCATTCCCTACATCCGAGGCACCTCGGAAAAAATCAACAAAATCTTAAGAAAACATGACTTAACCACTTGTTACAGACCACATAGAAAATTGGCATCCCTTATCTGCTCCACTAAAGACCAACCACTTCCCCTAGACCTACCTGGTGTATACCAGGTCCCATGCAGCTGTAAATTGTCTTACTTTGGCCAAACAGGCAGGACAGCAAATATCAGAATCTCAGAACACAAGGATTACATCCGATTTCACCAGTACAGCCACTCTGGGCTTGCAGACCACGCTCTGGATACTCGCCACAGAATAAGATGGAAGAAAGCCACAGTCATACACCGCAGCAAGTTCAAGTATGAAAGACTATTCATGGAATCAGCCTCAGCCCTTAGGAACATGCCAAACCTCAACAAATTTGGATGCATGAGACTGCCCCAAATTTGGGAAACATTTATCAGAAGAACTTCAGCCCAAAGGCCAAGAACCATCAATATAGCCTGCCAGGGGGCACCATCAGGACTTTAGAAAAACGTTAGCTTCCTAGCTTCAGTTCTCATTTGCTGTTATGTAGTACTTGTGTGCACATGTCTTTGTATTAAGTTCCCAAGAAGATGGCAACGTGACGTTTGCCGAAATATCGGAAAGTATATATTAAAGTTTATTTAATTTATATTTCTAGTATACGCTGTCAATTCCTAAAATATAAGTTATCATGTTTAACAGCGTATAAGCCTCTCAACAAGGGTGACCTAAATATAAAAGTGGGCTCAGAAAAAATCTCATTTTGCACGGGAAACCAAGGGCTTAGAATCAGAAATGAAAGAGGTGAAAGATTAATTCAATTCTGTGAAACCAATATCCTAATAATTGCCAACACGCTGTTTAAACATCCTCCCAGAAGACTATATATCTGGACAAGCCCTGGCGACATCTATAGAAACCAAATTGACTATATAATAATAAGCAAAAGATTCCAAAATGCAATAACACAAACAAAAACATATCCTGGAGCAGACATAGGATCAGACCACAACCCAGTGATTACAAAAATCAAAATAAAACTTAAGATACCAAGCTAACCATTCATAAGAGAAACTTATAATTCAGACTCACTTAACAACCAAGAAGTTAAAGACTGCTTTATGAAAGAATTCACAGAATCCCTTAACAAGTCTGACACCACAACTCACAGAAAATAGAATGCCAATTGGTGAAATTAACATGAACTGGCAAATATTCAAGAATAGCATCAATGAAGCAGCCAAAAATACACTCCCACAATTAAAAAGGATAAGGAATAAATCTTGGATGAATGAAAAAATACTGACGTTGATGGAACAAAGAAAAAAGTTAAAGAACAAACCTGAATATAAAAGCATGAATAAAGAAATAAAAAAAGAATGCAGGAAAGCCAAAGAGGAATTGATTAAATATAAATGTATAGATATAGAAAACCTTGATAGAAAACACATTAGCAGAGAAATACATGAAAAGATCAGAGAAATGACAAGCAGGACAAATACAGCAAACCATGCAAGTGTCATTAGAGATTCAAGAGACCATATTCTAATGGGTAAAAAAGAAATCATGGAAAGATGGATTGAATACACAAGGAAATTATATGAACAACAAAGAAATTATATTCCTGAACAGACTGATTTAGGACCATCCATTTTACTCTGTGAAGTTGAAAATGCCTTCAGAAAACTAAAAACCACATAAAGCTGCAGGAATAGATAACATCTTGGCAGAATGGTTGAGGGCTCGATGAAGGAGGACTGAAATTTCTAACAAAATGATGCAATAAAATATACGAGACTGGATTTCTACCCAAAGATATTAATCACTCAATTTTTGTTCCAATTCCCAAAAAAACAAAAGCTACAAGATGTGAAGAGTTCAGGACAATCAGCCTCATCAGTCAAGTATCGAAAGTCCTCCTATATGTTATTCTTGAAAGAAATAAAAGAAAAATAAACATAGAAATAAATGATACACAAAGTGGCTTCAAGGAAAATGTAGGTACAAGAGAAGGTATTTTCAACATCGGAACCATCATAGAAAGATATCTAGAAAAACAAAAAGATGTGTTCCTCTGCTTCATAGATTACAAAAAGGCATTCGACAATGTCCAACATGAACAATTAATTGAAATCCTTTCACAAATAGGCATGGATGGAAAAGACATTAGGCTATTAACTAATCTTTACTGGGAACAGACTGCATCTGTGAGAATAAATAGAGAGACCTCAGAAGAATTCCCAGTTCAGAAAGGTGTGAGACAAGGCTGTGTCGTTTCTCCAATTCTCTTTAACCTATACACAGAAGAAATATTTAATAAAATTAGTAACCTCAAAGGAATCACTGTAGGGAGAAGAAATATTAATAATCTAAGATATGCATATGACACGGTTCTTCTAGCTGAAAACAAATATGACCTTAAAACTCATAAGAGTTTTGAGATGAAACCCTCAAGTATAGCGAACAGTATGGCCTCAGTTTCAACTTTAAAAAGACAAAAATCATGATAATTTCAAGAGAAAAGAAAATACCAAAAATATGCATCGATATAAAAGGAAATAAATTAGAACAGGTGCAAAAATACATATACCTCGGACACTTGATCACAGAGAATGGCAGGACAGAAGATGAAATTAGAAAAAGGATTGAAATTGCAAGGTCAACATTCAACAGTATGAAAAATCTACTAACATCTAGAGAATTAAATCTGAAAACAAGACTAAGAATCTCCAAATGCTACATATGGTCTACGTTATTATATGGAGTAGAGACATGGACACTCTCCAATCTGAGTGTGAAAAAACTGGAGGGCTTTGAAATGTGGATGCTGTGAAGAATTATGAGAATATCATGGAAAGAAAAAAAGACAAATGAAGAGGTACTAGAGATGGCAGGCATCAACAGGAGCATGATGAAAGAAATTAAAAAGAGAAAAGTCAGATATTTTGGACATGTTCTGAGACATAACTGCCTACAAAGGACACTTCTTGAAGGAACTGTTGAGGGAAAGAGAAAGAGAGAAAGACAAAGACTGGAGTGGATGAAAAATATAGAAGACTGGACCTATCTCTCATATGAGGAATGCAGCAGAGAGGCGCAGAATAGGACATAGTGGAGACACATGGTAGTCAATCTCCTGGAGGGAGAAGACACCTGACAGGACAGGATATATACGTCCTAGCCGGTTGGAGGGTTAAGTCAAATAAGAACTGATGAAAAATTTACTGTTTTGTAAAGAGGAGAAAATGTAAGAAGCATGTATCTAAACAAAAGGTACAAGGAAATTGAAGGAAAACTGGAACTGGTATAAAAAGGAAATGAAATCTCGAGTTAAAATTTTAGGAATCAGTGAACTGAGATGGACAGGAATAGGTCAATTTGATACTGATGATTTCAAGATGAATTACTGTGGAACCTTCAAAGAAATGGAGTAGCATTCATAATTAGAACAGAATACAGAAAATTTTGGGTTACAACCAGTATCCAAAAGAACAATTCTAATCAGAATAAAGGCATATCCAGTGAATGTTACACTCATACAGGTGTATGCACCACACTGCAGATTCAAGTGAAGATGAGGTCGAAGAATTTTACAGCAGCATGCAAAAAGTAGTGTACATTACTGATAAAACAGATTTTCACTTTATATTAATGACATCGATGGATAAATTGGTTTAGGAATGAGGAATGAAGCAGGAGGAAGGATATTGGAATTTTGTGTCAAGAACAGTTGCTTTATTGCAAATACTTCCTTTCAACAACATAAAAGAAGACTGTACATATGGACTTCACCTAATGGTGAAAACAGAAATAAGACGATTATACTGTTGCAGCAGAAAGTGCTATCCAAAAAGCAAAAACATTAACTGGTGCAGACTGTGAGACAGATCATGAATTATTGATTTAAAAAGCTTGGAGAAGAAAGGAAGAGAATTAGAGGAATTATGGGAAGAAACAAAATGTAGAGTCATAGAAGTAGGAAAGAAGATTCTAAGTAAACCAACAAGAAAGAAAAATTGTAAATGGTTGTCCGAAGTTTTCTTCTTTCTTCTGCTATTCAAATAGCAGAGGAAAGAAGAAAATGAAACTTCAGAGAAACAAAGAAAGGGTTAGACAACTGAGTGCAAATTTCCAAAGACAGGCTAGGAAAGATGAGGAAACACATCTAAACAAAAGGTACAAGGAAATTGAAGAAAGCAATATTATGGATAGAACAAGAGATCTGTTTAGAAAAATAAATATTTACAGGGAAGTTTATCCCTAGATTAGGAGTTGTAAAAAGTAATTTGAGAAAATGTCTGATGGAAGAAGCAACAGAAAAAAAAAAAAAAACAGGAAAGAGTATGTAGAGGATTTGTACAAGAAAAATAATAATATTAAAGGAAAATTTGAAAGGAGAGAATCTGTTGAGGAACCCCATGATAATGAAAGTGAAGAAATGGAAAAGCACCTGGAGTTGATGGAGTGTCAGTGGAATTACTGAGAGTAGCTGGAGATGAAGTCATGAGAGAATATATTGACTGAAATTAGTCGACAGGTTTTGAAAGAAAATATACTGGTCTAAGGATTGGAAAACATCAGTATTCATCATAATTACAAAAAAAAAAAAAAAAAATCAAATCCTAGAGATTGTGAGAATTATAGAACAATCGCTTTAATTTCACATGCAAGTAAAATTATGTTGAAAGTCATCCAACATAGGTTGGAGCCATATGTGAATAGAGAAATGCCACAAGAACAGGCAGGCTTTAGGAGAGATAAAGGAATTAGACACCAAATAGCAAACATGAGATGGATTATGGAAAGAACAAGAGAATTTCAGAAGGATGTATTCATCTGATTTATTGATTACAAGAAAGATTTTGATTGTATGGATCACAAGAGACTGTGGATTGTACTGAGGTCAATGGGAATACCTGAACATCTAATTCTCTTTATAAGAGAGCTATATGACAACCAAGAAGCTTCAGTAAAAACAGTCTTTGGAGAAAAGACAGTGTTTGACTGGAAAAAGAGGTGTGGCAAGGTTGTATACTGTCAGTTCCTACCTTTATAACTTTATAGTGAATATATTATTAGAATGGCTGATTTAGACAAAGATCCAGCGGAATGGCGGCAGAAAAATAAATAATTTAAGATTATGCAGATGATACAACCCTCATAGCAGAAACTAAGGAAGATCTGGTGCGGTTGATTCTATTGGTCAAGATGGAAAGTAACAATGCCAGGCTTAATTTAAACATCAGCAAAACAAAAATGATGGCTTCTGGCAATTCAAATGTTATAACAGAGGGAGATAAAATAGAAATCATTGAAAGTTATGATTTACTGTAGTCTAGAATCAGAAATGATGGTAAATGTGAAGATGAAATTAAAAGAATAGTCATGGGAAAAAGCTATGCTAAACCTGACAAAACCTTTTCTTACATGGTGATCAGAACACATTTCAAAAATTATGGAAACAACTACTGTGTTAAAATACTTCAGATTAATATAAACCAAAATAATCACTCGACATTTTGACCTTCACATTAAGGTCATCATCTGGAGTATACACATATATACAAAGAAACAAGTTGCACTACAATCTACAGGGCATGTATATACACTTATACAAGTAACTTTTTTGTGCAACTATGTTGCTCTCTAGCTTATTTTAATTTTGTATCTATCCTAATAGATAATAATAATAACAGGACTCTAGCTTTGAAGTAGTCAGTATTTTTTTATTTTTTTTTTTTATTTTTTACCAGAGGTCAGGTCAATAGTTTTAATGGTTGACCAATAACTTTAGCATACCATGAAGATTGTAGTGTAGCTTGTTTCTTTGTATATATGTGTATGTACTCCAGATGACGGCCTTAATGTGAAGGTCGAAACGTCAAGTGATTATTATGGTTTATATTAAACTGAAGTTTTACTCTAACACGATAGTTGTTTCCATAATTTTTAAGATGAAACCTGACAAAAATTATGAAAGACAGAAGTGTGAGTAAAGCCACTTAAGTTAGAATTGTCAAAACAATGGTATTTCCAATAGTGATATATGGATGTGAAAGCTGGATTATTAAGAAGACAGACAGAAAACGAATTGATTCATTTGAATTATGGTGTGGAGGAATCTATTAAGAATCCCATGGACTGCAAGAATGACCAAAAAGATGACTAGAGAATATAAAAACAGAATGCTCCTTGGAGGCAATGATTGCTAAACAGAAGATGATGTAGTTGATGTACTTGGGACACATTATGCAAGCTGATGAATCATTGGAAGAAGCAATTACGTTGGGGGAAGATTGTGGGAATGAGAAGAAGAGGAAGACCATAAAAGAGATGGATAGAGTTGACTCTCCATCCCACAGCCCTTCCAAAGAGTTGGAAAGGCTGAGTGGGATGGGGAGCCTTTGTTCACAAGATCACCAAGAGTTGAAAACAAATGGATGGCACATAACAACAACAACAACAACAAAAAGGAGAAAAAAATGGTTACCATCTTAACACCACATTGTATACTTACACCATATGAAACTGTAATGTAGTTCCTGGATGCTGTTCTGAGCATGTAAAAGACAGCCTCATTACTGGTCTGTGAATCAAGGGAAAAGGCATGAACATTGGTGCTTTGATGACAAAAGCTCGCATTATCTGATTTACAGTCACAATGCAAATGAGTTAATTTTTGTAACAATTTGTGACTATTTATTTCAAATATAAAACTTCTCAAAAACTATTTCTTCGTGAATTTTCAGGTGTGCAACACACACACATAGAATATACGACTCTAGCTGAAACACTAGTAACAATTTTCCATGCAGCAGTGAGATTGAAATTATTTGGTGTGAAGTGGAGTCTAACAAGATCAAAAAACTTAGTGAATCCACTGCTGGTGATGCTGAAATACATTGCTAGTTCACTGCCTGATGGGTGCTAAAAAAAGTAAATATCATGGGTAAATTTTATTATCTGAATGCCAACGAGGTAGTAGTAGTAGTAGTGAAATCTCATGAGAAGAACGAAATTGAATTAACTGAGTTGTTACATAACAACTTTGTACAGCATGTGACAAAAAGAACTTCTGGTCAAAAAGTTATATCTGATTATAGTATTGGGAGAAGGGGGTTGAATTAGTTAGTTAAAGACATGACTGTTGTGCTTCTGATTGGTGACAATAATAATACTGTAACCTGGGAAGTGGCTATGTTCCATTCTGGAGATATCAGCAAAAGAGAGGACAGGGTGATAAGATAGAAACCTACGAACTTCTGAAACAGTCATATATATATATATATATATATATATATATAATAATACTAATACTAGTAGATGGAATTTTTAATTCTTATGGAGAGTAGAGAGAGGATGAGAAGGCATCCAAGTTGAGAATGAATACAAATCAAGAAAATGAGAACTAGATTTTCCTCTCAGAGTGGTACATGATTGGAATGGATTGCCTTTGGAGGTGGTGAGTGCAGGTAGTATGAATGAATTCAAGAAAAGGTAGGACTGCTAATGAGGGGGGGGGGGGGGCATGTGGCTGCCCTTGATGAGCTTGCGATTCCCTGGAGGTCTTTAGTAATAATAACATCATCATCAAGGATCTGTATTTGAGTCTTGATATTGTTATCATTCAGAAGCATGTAAGCAGAGCCAATTTAAGGTGATATGGTCACTTAAACAGAATGGGAGAAGAAAGGTTAGCAAAAGAAGCGTTTCTTGCCGAGGATGGCTGGAAAAAAGCCCCAGAGGAAAACTTGGTGGACTGTTACAGTAAGAAGTCTCTCATAAGGAGATCACACAGATTGACTACATTTTGACTAGAAGAAAACATCATAAGACAGTATCAAATTGTAAGGCAATCCCAACAGATCAGGTGGTGCAGCAACACCGGCTGCTGTGAGCAGACTTTAAAATAAAGTCGAAGATAGGAACCTTTGGAAGTCATGAGAGGAAGAAAATTAAGTGGTTTCGCTTAAAAGAAGAGGGTGTGAGGAACCATTTTAGGGAGAAGGTGTTAGAGAGGTTTTCGGGTGGACTAGAATGTGTACAAGACTGGTGGAGACATAATTCTAAATTAATTCTAAGCTGTGCAATTGAGGTGCTTGGTGAAACATCCGGAAAGATTAGAGAGCAGAAGGAGGGTTGGTGGTGGAATAATAATGTACAACATGCAGTGATGGCTAAGAGGAAGGCAAAGCAGAAGTGGGACGAGTCAAGAGTGGAAGAGGACAGGGAGGAGTACAGAGAGAAAAAATGAGAAGCCAAAGAGTTGTTGCACAGGCAAAGGCCATGGCATATCAAGACCTTTATGATCAATTAGAAACAAAGGAAGGACAGAGAAAGATTTATCGATTGGCAAAATGTAGAAATAAGGCATCAAAGGGCATCGTACATGTGAGGCAGATCAAAGACTCTGGAGTATTAAAGAAGGATGTGGATATAACAGATGGAGAATATACTTTGAAGGGCTTTTGAATGAAGAAAATGCAAGGACTCACAGAGAAGCTGGGAAGTAACGAGGAAATGGTGCAGAACATTAGTAGAGTGGAAGTGAAGGAAGCCGTAAAGAGGATGAAGAATAGGAAATTGGTAGGCCCTGCCAGGATCCCAGTGGAGGCATGGAAGGCACTATGGGAAGAGGGAATTGACCTGCTGTGGGACCTGTTAATAAACGTTTGTCAACAGGAAAATATACCTGAGGAATGGAGGGAAAGTACTCTTGTCCCCATCTACAAGAGTAAAGGGGATGCCCAAGACTGCAAAAATTACAGAGGAATAAAGTTGATGTCCCACACAATGAAGATCCTAGAAAGGGTTCTTGATGGAAGACTGTGGAAGGAGGTGGAGATTGCAAAGGAGCAATTTAGCTTCATGCCTGGTCGATCGATGACAGATGCTATCTTTGGGTTACGAGAGATGATGGAAAAGTTTCGAGAGAAGCAACGGGAGCTACGTCTGGTTTTTATTGATCTGGAGAAAGATTATGATAGAGTGCTAAGGCAAGAAGTCTGGAGGTGTTTGAGGGAGAAGAAGGTACCAGAGAAATATGTTGTGTGCAGAATCAAGAGAAGAAGTGGCAGCTAAACTGGAAAGTTGGAGGAAAGTACTGGAAGAGAGAGATGAAACTGAGCAGAGGTAAGACAGAGTATATGTGTTGCAAAGTGGATGGTAACCAGGAGACAGATCTAGAGCTGGAAGGAAATGTCATCAGGAAGGTCAGTGACTTTAGATACTTAGGTTCAACAATTAAATATGATGGTGAGGCTGAGAAGGAAGTGGGATGCAGGATACAAGCAGGATGGAGGAATTGGAGAGAGATGGCTGCAGTGCTATGTGATAAGAGGGTGCCGATCAATCTAAAAGGCAAAATTTACAGGATAATAGTGAGACCAACTATGACGTATGCTTTAGAAAGTGTGGCCCTGAGGAAAAATAACATCAGCAGGACGGAGGTAGCGGAGATGAGAATGCTTAGGTGGATGTCCAGTGTGACCAGAAAGGATCATCTGAGAAATGACTATGTAAGAGGAACGGTGAAAGTTACAAACTTAAGAGCAAAGATACAGGAGGCAAGGTTGAGATGGTTTGCTCATGTGATGAGGAGGGAGGAAGAGAATGTGGGAAGAAAGGCCATGCAGATGGTATATGTGCAGGGGAAGAGAAAGCGCGGACGGCCAAAGAAGAGATGGAGGGAAATGGTGGAGGAGAACTTGAGGATGAAGAACTTGGATGTGGCTATACCCCAAGATAGGAGGTTGTGGAGGAGACTCACCACAAACAGTGACTCTACTTAAGTGGGAAAAGCTGCAGAAGAAGAAGAATGTGTCTATTTACCGTATGTTTTCACTGGCCAGTTTGCCATGTTTGCAAACTGGCCAAGAGGAGAAAATCTCTGTTTCTCAAAAGAGAAACCCATCTCCATATGAGACCAGTAAGACATTATAAGCATCCTTCACATACTGGATGGACTTTGAACCAGGTGGTGTTATATCCTGAATGATCAAATTTGGAAAGGAATTAATTCATTCAGAATCTAACAAGTCAAAAATGTAAACAATGAAAAACTTGTACTTGGGCAAGAAAGTAAATACACATATATTAACCTTAAATAGAGCTGAAAGAACGTTAGTTTAGAAATGTGAAATTAATCCTGTTTACACAAAGTCATGAAAGGAATTTTGTATAAAATTGTAGTTAAAATAGAATATCCCATGCAGTGTATGTGAATTAATTGAGTGCAAGCTAAAGTCTAAAGGTCACGTCTTGTCCGTCCAGTGTAACTTATGGACTAAAGGCAGAGAGATATTATATGGAAGATGAAACTCGAACCCATTCTCGGAAGACGCCACGTGCGGAAAAACCTAAGGGAGAGAGGGCGCCAAAGGAGGTGGTATAAAAGGCGGTTTGTCCCCCTCTCTCAAGGCTTTATGGCTCCTGGTTCCTGTTTCTTCATGGATAGTGGCTCTCTCTCCCACCAGCTGGATGATTCCGGATCGGCCGTAGAAGTTATGCATCATCTCCCGTAGAATGCGTGTCCTAGCTAGCTAACCCTTCATAGCAGGGCAGCTGAGCAAGACCGAAGAACCGGCAATGCTGAAAACTGTAAGCGGTAACAGAACGAGAACAGAGTGGCACATCGCTGTATCGTTTCAGAACGACCATATTGTGCGATCATCGTAAGTGACCACGTGGGCGAAAGCCAGCGGAAGGATCGAGATGTCTAGACAAAGCAGTGAATGGACCAGATAATCATTCCAAGGGATGGTAAAGTAGAGAATTTATTTTGTTTCCAGTTAAAGAAATGAGTGGACACTATGTAATTTAGAGTGTAGACATTTGATTGTGAACTTTTAAGAGATTATCATATTTGGCAGTGACCTGTCCCAACTGGAAAGAAATGTCCGAGAATGAGATTGTATATGATATAACAATGATAAATGTGAGAAATATTAACATAGAAATGATTGAGGAGATAAAATTATAGACTAGCAATTTTGTATTTTAATGAGCAATTCAGTAAAGCGAGTTATTATTCATGTCAAGGATATTTAGCTGTGTTATCTAACTTTTTTACTTAGAATGAAGTTGAAATAACCATGTGCTTAGTGCATTCCTTGTATATAAATTTTAGACCTCAATAAACATGTTTTGTATTTTATACCTGATATTGGCCTGAGATATGATTTCAAATTACCACTCATAAAAGTGAACCTAAGCGGGAGGGATATAGATGTATAGTAGAGATTTATGAGCCAACTGCATACTAAGTTTGATATAGGTGAATTGAATTAGATTGTATATGAGTATAAGTGCTAGAATTTTCACCCTTGTATATTATTCTGAGAAGGTCTCTTTGGATAAGAGTCTCATCTATCCTAGGATATTGGCTGGCACAGCTTTAAAAAATAAATGTGCCAATATTTGATCAGGAGACAGTCCCAGATAATAGAATTAAGGGTTTTGTTCCTAAGATAAAGCCTCTAATATTTAAAGAATACACGTGACTGGTCTAAGAAACGGCCCAAATTATAGATTGAGTAGAATATAGAGAATGATAGATGCAAATTGAATTGAGTGTTAAAAATAATTGAGAATTAGAAGAGAGTTAATCATAGTAGTAAGGAAAACACAATAGAAATAAAATATAGGAAAGTACTAAGAGCAACAACGCAACGATATAACAGTAGTACATATGCAAAGGTTAGTGTGCTAATAATGTAAACAACAGTGATTAAACACTTTTAACTTATTCAATTAAAAATTGAAGATTCTTGTTTCAAATGAAATTACTTTAATGTTTCCCCTCCTCCATTTTATGGTTATTCACCTGAATTTGTATATAAAATCAGGAAAAATAAAATAACTCTCTGGTTACTATTTCATGTCTACAATCGATTCTAAATGAATAGCAAACAAGATGAAAAAAATTAATAAGGTTACCTTAAAGGCAATTGCATGTACACATTCTCCTATCTGGTGTGAAACAGGACTATCATCTTCAAATCCATTCCATATCCTCATATCACCATCTGTACCACATGTGAAAATATATCTAAGAAATAAAACAGATATTAATGAAATATTTTTTATAAAATTCAAATTTATGTTCATGATATTAACGCACACACAAAGCTAATCAAACAGCTTCAAACTCATTCATGTCCACATTCAGCACAGTGTCAGGCAACACATTTCACTCATCAGCCACTCTCCGTGCAGAGAACATACCTACTTAGTCCCTTGCTCATGCCATCCTTATACAGTTTGCAGTCATGGCCTCTTTTTCTAGTTCCTTCTCCCATTCTATGAAGCATTTCTTACATGTTAACCTGATAACAACCCCTTACCAACTTAAAAATTTTAATCATATCATCTCTACTCCTATTCATGAGGCTTTGCAAACTGCATTCTGTCTCTATCCACCTTCATGCCCAACATCCAAAGACCAATTGTCACCTTGGTCAATCTTCTCTAGATCTTTTTTTAATATATCTGCATCACCATGAAAACTAAGTGGCCGAATCTGTGCCCAATAATCCACATGAGGTCTGACTGAGGCCTTATACAATGGAAGCATAACCTCTTTATTTCTGCTTGTTAAGGTCCTCCACATCATTGTCGTAATCTGATGTGATAATTTCACGACTTGTGTAATGTCATTATAGACATCAAACTTACTTAAGTCCTCATAAACCTCTTGTTTGCCCACTAGTAAGCAATTTTCTCTATTTAACTTCTCAAGATTTTGCATTGATGTAAATGAAACACACTGATGAATTGCTCACTGAATACTACCTCAACCATCAAGTGAAGTAGTTACCAATCTACTTTCATTCCATTAACATCATCTTGCCATAATCATTATCATTTCTACTTGCCACTTATCAAAAATACTCCCTAGAATTTTTCTTGGTCTGATTTGCAAATTTCTCAGTTAGTAAGGATATCAAAAGTGCATAATACACTTTTGCTGTCCTTACTGAGTCAACTTTCTGGCCTGCTCTTTATACTTTTCTTGCAATTAACTTGTGCTGCATCCATAGTGCCTTCTTCTAGATTTCATGCTTAATCCATTTATTCATCCATCTGGCATTTACCTTATTCAGCCTCTTGACCTATGGTATGCATTCACACACTGATGCTGTTAAATATTTCTTTATCAGTGTCCAAGAAGCACTGATCTTCCTGCTTAACTTCTCATGTTATAGCTCCAAGCTATCTCCTAAGCTTTTCATAATAACTGGCCATGCAATTCCATATACAGAAATCCCTCGATTAATGTGCCCCAGATTAGTGCACAATTTTTTTTCTATACCTAAATTCGATTAGTGCACCTATATACATCTTAAAAATAAATGTTATTGATTTTAAAAATTTTCTATCTATACATGTTTATGGCTAACTATTTTAAAAACTCACTCACAAGGATGAAATAATTTAGCTACCGATTTAAAACATTTTACAAAGTTGTTTTTTAATGGCATACTACATTATTTCTATCTACACTATGTTCCAAATTTAAAGCTTAAATTAACGTCGTCTGTTAATTACATAGCATTTTGATGATCATATCTCGTGCCTCCTTTTGCAATTGTTTTCCTTACTTTTTTTTTTTATTTTAAAATATTTTCCCAATCTTTCATCATGAGTAAAAGAATTAGTGAGCAAAAATGTGGAAGTGTGAAAATGATTCGAAAAGTAATCTCATTATAAGAAAAACTTGAAATAATAAAGAAAATGAACAAGGCGAGTCCAGAGCAAAGATTGGACAAGAATACAAAAATGGGTGAATCAACTATAAGAGCAATTTTAAGCAAAACTGCTGAATACATAGAGAAAGGTAAGGTTGCTTCAAGTTCATCATGCATGCACTTGAAATCAAAGTATTATAATCATTGAGAGAAGAGATGTAGTTCTACATAAATCAAAGATCGTAACCTAAAATGGATCCACTGACATTATTAAATCAAAAGCATTATGTCTCTTTGAATCCTTGAAAGAAAGGGCTACTATCAATGATGGAAAAGAAGAATTCCACGCTAGTGCTGGGTGGTTTGAACGTTTCATTAAGAGAAATAGCCTAAATAGTGTTCTTATCACAGGCGAAGCTGCAAGTGCAGATATGGACGTGGCTGCAAATTATCAGGGATTTTGAAGAAAATTGGACGAAGGGGGCTATTTTGACCAATAAATATTTAATGTCGATGGAAAAGGCCTTTTTGGAAGTGAACGCCTTCCAAGACTTTTCTAGCCAAATCAGAGAAATCTCAGCCTGGTTATAAAGTCGCAAAGTCAAATGAAATTACTGTGAGCAATATGCGAGCTGTTTGGAAGCACATTCTTCCACACTGTGTAAATGATTTTAGAAGCTTTTCAAATGAAAGTAAGTCAATTAAATCTCATTCTGAGATATTGACTGATTCTGACCTGCTAAATTTAGATGCACAGCGGGAAGATCCCAAAGAATATGAAGAAAATTTAATCACTGACAAGCCCAAAGAGATTTCACATAAACAAATTGAAATATTTTTCGTGCAACCGAAGTTCTGTTGTGTTTTTATCAAGGTCAGTCTCAATGCTTAGAGACTGACCTTGATTCTGAGGAACGAAATATACTTTTTCCCATAGGTTATTATATTCAATTAGTGCTTTTTCGATTAGTGCACTTGTTTTAAAGAACGCATTAATCGAGGGATTGCTGTGTATATGTGTATATATGTGTATATATATATATATATATATACACACACATACACACACACAGGATGACCCATAAGTTCCTAGATATTTCAATAATTCATAAAAATTAGAAAAATTAGTATATCAGAGTGCAGTTTGCACGAAAATGAATCTCAAGGAGAGGGATTCTGTTTAGCAGGGAGAAAAAATTTACTTCAAATTTTCACTCATAGAGGGCACTGTATGAAATGCAGCATTTGCAAATACCTGCAAATGAGAGTTCTATAAAACACAGGGTGTACTGCTGACAGTTGGTAATGAATGCGTGCAAATTCCCAGTCATTGGGGTGAACAGAATTGTTTTTGTGAAAAGAAAAATTTGTTGCTGTGATCATTACTTTGGTGGTGTGATGATTACGCACTGTGAAGGCTGTGGAATAGTGACTTTTGCTATGCCTGTGATTCTTGCAGCTTCCCATGCACTGCTTACACCCATTGTTGATTGTGCTGCTAGGGCATTCATTTGCAATACCACAACGCTGGTATGGGATTTGGATAACACTGGTATGGATGTTTGAGGGCAATCTAACAAATTTCCAGTTTTCTCGAAACGTCATATTAGACCCTGTATTCTGGAAGGTGCGATAGGACTTCAACCTTTCTTCATTCTTTTCTACTTTCAAAACTTTCGTAAAACTTCCGCTACCAATTCTCCACTTACGACAACTTCACTAACAATATCTTACGAGCTGTCAGCAGTACACTGTGTCTTTTATAAAACTCTCATGTGCACATATTTGCAAATAATGCATCATTTCAGCAAAAATTTGAAGTAAATTTTTTCTCCCCGCCAAAAAAAATCCCCCTACTTGCAATTCACTTTTGTGCAAACTGCACTCTAATATAACAATTTTTATGAATTATTGAAATACCTAGGAACTAATGGGCACCCTGTGTGTGTGCGGTGCTCATCCACGAAATATTAGTATCACCAATATTATATTTTTGCATTTATTCCCGTTAAAGACTCCCCCAATTGTTTGCAGACTGAAAATTGAACACCATATACTAATGCTTCATTGTCCTCTTCAGGAGGGTAATAAAGCATCATTATTATTATTATTCAGGCCTCCAAGGAGTCAAAAGACTTATCGAGGGAGGTCCTTCCTAAGACATAAAGTCTGTCAAGACTCATCGAGGGGGGAGGTCCCCCCCACCTGAGAAACAAAGTCTATCATACCACTCTTTAAACTCACTGATCGTTCTCGCTCCCACCACTCCATCAGGCAATGCATTCCACGGCTCAACCACCCTCAACACAAAGAAACCACTCCTTACCCTCTTGCTCACAGTTTCCTTTCGTAACTTCCAGGGATGGCCTCTTGTCATCACTCCTTCCTGCTGTTCAACCAAGCGAAAGAACTCCCCAGTGTCAACCCTGTAACCACCTCTCAACAGTTTAAAAGTCTCAATCATATCACCTCTCTTTCTTCAATCCACCAAATTCTGCAGTCCACATTCTCTCAGCCGATCCTCATAACTATCCTTGTACAGTCCTGAAACCATCTTTGTCATCCGTCTTTATATCCTTTCCACAGTTAATTTATCCCCTTCAAATCTTGGGGACCAAATCTGAGAACAATATGTTAATGATACCAAGCAATTTTAAACCTGGTTTTACTCCATTTTTCCCAAGTAAGCAAACAGACAAAATGTCAAGTTTGTGCCTGCAATTGATGCAAGACTAGCCGATCCCACAGGTAGTGCAAGATCAAGGCAACTCGTGGTAAAGGTGGAGCAAGCTCTGATCACTAATCTTAATATTTACCCTTAATGCCAAAACACATCTCCAAGAAGGGGATGTATGATGTTTTGTATTAAAGGCAAGGGGCCACTACCCAGACCGGTTTCGACCTTTATTGAGGTCTCATCAGTGGGAGCCAGGCTAGAAATACCAAGATTTAGTAATGCAGAGCTTGTAAGTATTTTACCAAAACAAGTTACCATAAGGTGTTATAACCTTATTAAATAAAAATCTCAGGAGGAGATATAAATGTAGAAAGCATTTTTAACTTGCCTTTAATACAAAATATCATACATCCCCTTCTTGGAGATGTGTTTTGGCATTAAGGGTAAATATTAAGATTAGTGATCAGAGCTTGCTCCACCTTTACCACGAGTTGCCTTGGTCTTGCACTACCTGTGGGATCAGCTAGTCTTGCATCAATTGCAGGCGCAAACTTGACATTTTGTCTGTTTGCTTACTTGGGAAAAATGGAGTAAAACCATGTTTAAAATCCTTCTTGGAGATATGTTTTGGCATTAAGGGTAAATATTAAGATTAGTGATCAGAGCTTGCTCCACCTTTACCATGAGTTGCTTTGGTCTTGCACTACCTGTGGGATCAGCTAGTCTTGCATCAATTGCAGGCGCAAACTTGACATTTTGTCTGTTTGCTTACTTGGGAAAAATGGAGTAAAACCAGGTTTAAAATTGCTTGGTATCTTTAACATAACTATACCCAAGTTAAAAATACTTTCTACATGATGGAAAAGAAGAATTCCACGCTAGTGGAGTTCTTATCAGAGACTTATACAACGGAATGATAACCCTCTTATCTCTGCAGGTCAGTGTCCTTCTCATAATAGCAGCAATCCTCTGTGTTACCTTCACCACCTTTGCAATATGTCCCCTAAACTTCAGGTTTCTATCAATCATCAACCCCAGATCTCTTGTCTCCCCTACTTCCTCCAGTATAACTCCTCCCATAGAGTATGCAGCATCCCATCGATGTTTCCAAAACCTCAAGACCTTACATTGTGCTGCATTAAACTGACACCCCCATTCATTTGCCCATCTATCTAGCTTATTTAAATCCTCTTGCAGGGCTACCACATCTGCACTATTACTAATAATCCTTCCCAGCTTCTCATCATCCGCAAACAACTGAATATCATCATCATCATCATACGTATCAAGGATTTAGGCCTAGTATGGCCTGTTCCGGCCTTAGAAGTCATCATTGAATCGTTTAAGAGGACGTCCTGGTTTTCTTTTTCCTAATGGCTTGTACTTTAAGACTTGTTTTGGTAATCTTTCTGTTTTCATTCTTTGAACATGTTCCATCCATCATAACTCGCCTTCTTCCAAATTTAAACCCTCCTATGGGTTTAAATTTGGAAGAAGGCGAGTTCAGAAGCCTTAAGGTAGCAGCCCTACCACTGAACTATTCCATCGTCATGCTAGTCCCCTGACATGGAGAACATAACCATACTTGTAAGCTGAGAGAAAAAGATAATCGGACTGAATCTATGGGAAACGACCCTGGAATGGAAAAGGGAAAACGAAAATGGAAACGACAAAATATAATACACATAGCAAACTGGAATGTAAGAGGAATAGCATATAAAGAAATAGAATTAGACCAGTTATTAAATGAAAGAAATTTTAAAATAGCAGTAATCACTGAAACAAAAAAGAAATTAAAAGGAACTATGAGAACTGAAAATTTTAATGTGATATACAGTGGAGTCGACAGAGACCAAAGAGCACAAGCAGGAGTCATGATTTGGATTCATAACTCCCTTTCAAAACAGTTAAAACATCATAAATTATGGAATGAAAGAATAATAGAAGCTAGAATAAAAATAGATAGAGGCCATTTAACAATAATTGGTTTATATGTCCCAGAAGAAGGAAGAGAACAGGATAATATTGATTTTTATAATCAGCTACAAAACATATAGAATAAAATAAATAAAAATGATTACATAATTTTAGCAGGAGACTTAAATGCAAGAATTGGAAACACGAAAATTAATAATAATATAGGAATACATGGAGAACACACTCTAAACAGAAATGGTAAAAAATTGATTGACTTTGTAGTTTATAATAACCTAAAAATAATGAATTCCTTCTATAAACATAAAGACATACATAAATATAATTGGGCAGCAAGAGGATGGAAATCAATATTAGATTACTTCATATTAAATGAAAAGACATCAAAATTTTCACTAGATGTTAGAGTTCACAGAGGATATGAAATAAGCAGTGACCACTTCCTAGTTAAAATAAAATTAAGATTACCACCTAAATGGCTACAAGTAACAAGAACAGAAAGAAAAATTGAATTCAATTTTTCTTTCTGTTCAATATGTCATTCAATAGTCTAGTTTTATAAACATTTGTTTATAAAACTAGACTATTGAATGACACAAATGTACAATGGCTATATGAACAAAGAATTAACCAGTATCTAGATAAAATAAAACAAAATGAAGAAATAGAAATAGAATGGCTTAATATAAAAACTATACTAAATGCAGCAGCAAATGAAAGCTTAGGAAAGACCAAAAAATTCAATAAAAGAAAAAAACTGAAGATCTGGGATGATACAATCAAAGAAATAATCAAAAAGAAAAAAGAAGCCTATCACAAATGGTTAAGCAGTAAAAGATTAGAAAATGAAATAGAATATAAAAGAATAAGAGCCATAGCTAAAAGAGAAGTCAGAAAAAGACATAGAGAATCATGGAATAAATTTGTTTCTAATTTAGAACATGATTTATATAAAATAAGACCCAATGTATATAAGATTTTGATACACCTAAATGCAGATACCAAAGAAAACATAAAATTAAACACTGAATTGAAATTAGAAGAATTTCTAAATTACTACACAGAACTGTGGACAGACAAATATTTTAAAAAAGACAACTGGCAAACAATTAACGAAAAAGAAAAGGAAATAACTGAAGAAGAATTAGAAATCAGCCTGAAAGAAACAAGAAACGGAAAATCACCTGGAGAAAATAAGCTAGGTTCAGAACTATATAAATACGCAGGAACAAGATTCAAAGGAAGACTTATTATTTTTAAATAAAATTTACTCAACTGGTATCCCCCCAATAGAAAGGAAAAAAGCAATTGTGATTCCTATCTTTAAGAAAGGTAATAGAGATGACCCTAAAAACTATAGAGGTATCAGTATACTAAATTCATGTTACAAAATATACAGCAGAATCTTAAATAACAAAATAAATAACTTAAATAAACTAATGAAATATTCTGAAAACTTTATTCTAGAGGTACAAAATGGATTTAGAAAAGGACGATCATGTATAGACCCAGCCTTCTGCCTAAAATTAATAATAGAGAAAAGAAGAGAATATAATTTAGAAACACATATTGCATTTATTGACTTTGAAAAAGCATTTGACAAAGTTAAAAGAAACATATTATTTAACATATTAAAAGAAAGACAAATACCAAATAATATCCTAAAAGCTGTCACAAGTATATATGAAAATAATCAAATACAAATAAGATTAAATCATGAGCTATCATATACAAGAGAGATAAACCAAGGGGTCCAACAGGGATGTCCCCCTCTCAGCAACTCTTTTTAGTGTCTACTTAAATGAAATAATAATAAAATGGAGTAAAAATTTACATCAAGGAATTAAACTCTCACCTACAGTTAACTTAAACACTCTCCTCTTTGCAGATGACCAAATAATAATTACAAATTCTGAAGATAACTTACAGAAAGCTATTTTAAAACTAAATGAGATATCCAAAGATTATGGTATGATATCAACGGAAAAATCAAAAACTATGGCCTTTAAAGGACAAGATCCAGCAAGAACTAAAATAGTATTAGATAACAAGATATTAGAACAGGTGAATTCATTTAACTACCTAGGATGTATGATCACTTATGAAAATGAAAAAGATATAAACATAAAAATTGCAAAATATTTAAAAATAACAGGAGTAATTAACTCTAAATTTAAACCAAACCTAGTTCAAAAACAAACCAGGCTAAAAGTATACAATACATTAGCCCTACCGGTCGTAATGTATGGAAGCGAAATCTGGACAAAACAAAAAGACAAACAAAGATTAACAACAGCAGAATTGAAGCTTATGAGAAAAACTGCAAAGTATACCCTATTTGATCACAAAAGAAACAAAGATATTATGAAAGAATTAAACCAAGAACCAGTAATTGAAAAAATTAAAAAATATAAACATAGATGGATGGAACACGTTCAACAACTGAATATCCCCCTGCAAATCCACTGGCTATGTCATTGATATAAAGGTTAAACAATATAGGTCCTAGTACTGAGCCCTGTGGGATCCCACTTGTAACCCTCTGCCTCCTGGAAACTGCTCCACCATACACAACTCTCTGATACCTATCAGATAGCCAATTCTGAATCCAGTTGACCAATCTGACATCCAGACCCATGTGCGGCAACTTAAATATCAGCTTATCATGTGGCACCCTGTCAAATGCCTTCGCCAAGTCTAAGAAAATTGCAGTATATGCCTTTCCCTCATCTAATGTTCTGGTAGCTTTATTATAAAAGGTTAGCATATTGCTAAAACAAGAGCATCCTTTCACAAATCCATGTTGATTCTCACAGATAACATTACCCTCATCTGCCCAATGCTGTATACGGTCCCTCACTACTTTCTCCAAGATCTTAACAACTACTGATGACACACAGTCTGGCCTATAATTAGACACTTCCAGTCTGTTACCACCCTTATGCAATGGCACTATCTTACCTTCCTTCCATTCCATGGGCACCTTTGCCAAAGCCAGACTTTCATTGAAAAGCCACGTTAAAGGCACTGTCCCACAGCTTTACTGACATCCAGAGTACTCGGTATCTGAAACACACTCTCCTCCTGTACCTCCAGACCTCGAACCAGTCCTATCCCTCTAGCATTAAAACTGACTCCTCTAGGATGAAATACTCCAATAAAGTGTTCATTGAACAATTCCACTATGTCCTCTGCATCAGTCACTCTATTCCCATTTTAATCCCACAATATCATTCTTCCACAGTCATTTCTCCTCCTACTGGCCACATAGCTAAAAAATTCCCTAGGATTTTCTTTGGATCTTAGGGCCAATCTCCTCTCATATTCCAGTTTCGCTTTCCTTACCACACTAGTCGCTCTTCTGGCCTGTGTCTTATATTCCTCATGCATCTTCTCTCCACCTGCCTCATTATATCTCATCCACAGCCTCTTTTCTGCATGCAATTGCTGTTTAATATTGTTTGTCATCCACTTTACTCCAAATTGTGTCCTCTTCTTCACTCGTGGTATACAACTTACCATTGCTGATAACAAATATTCTTTCACAATTTCCCACGCACTAGTGATATCCCGGCCTTCCAATTCCTCCCTCCATGAAACTTCCCAAAGTTGACGTCTAAGACTATTATAATCACCTGCCTTATAATTCCACATAAGTTCCCGTCTCTTTGATACTCCTGCATGTCTATTCATTTTCCAAGTCAACACCATATGGTCACTCTCTCCAACTGGTGGGAGAGACATCAACTCAGTTATTATCAACTCTTCTGATGCTATATCCAAATCCAAAACTTTTGAACCTCTTGTTCCCTCTGTCACATGTTGCCTAAGACATTCGTCCCTCAAGAATTCTAGAAATTCCATTCCCCTATTGCTACATGCATCTTCCTCTCTCCAATTTATACTACTGAAGTTAAAATCTCCCATAGCAATCATTCTTCTTGCACTTGCCAAACTTAGCTGTCTAAACATCTCCTGGTCCCCATCCTCTGTGCTCCTGGGTCTGTAGCAACACCCCACTAAATATCCTGTCTTGCCTACCTCTACCTCACACCATACGCTCTCAAAATCATTTGTCTCACTTCCTTCCAAATTCTCCACTCTTAGAGGACATAGGTCATCACTTATCATAAGCAGTACCCCACCACCATGCTTTCCCCTCCTATCCTGACGAAAAATGCTATACCCAGCAACTTCTATTCTTGTTGTTATATCCCCTTCTGTCAACCACGTCTCAGTGATCGCAATAATTTTTGGCCAGGCTGATGCCATCTGCGCCACCAATTCCTCTCCCTTATTCCGGATACTCCTGGCATTAGTATAAAGCATATAAATGCCATTGTTTCTATACCCAGCATTATCCCTTCTAGACTCCACTGGGCTCAGTGTTACCTGACATTGTCTCCCTTCTCCCAAGTATCCATTCCCACAAGAGGCCACCCCTGCTATCATCCTCCCTGGGACACACTGACTCGTTCAGAACAGCAATCTCTCCAGATGCCTACGTCCTTCCTCATTCAAATGTAAATGGTCTCTCGCATACAATTCCTCTCTTTCCTCAAACACACTCCAAGCATCCACATATACCAGTCCTCTCTTGTCACACGCTCTCGCTATTATGCCATTCAATATCACCGCTCTTCTGCTCAGCTCATCATTATCATACCTAGGCAACACGCACACTATTTTTCCTCTCTCTGTCTTCTTCCATACAGTCTCAAGCAAAAATCTCATATCTCTCGCTGCCCAACTTACATTACAACTCAAGTCATCCGTTCCTACCATCACAATCATCTCATCCACCCTTTCACCTCTCTTAATTGCCATAGCCACCCTTTCTGTTGTTCCTCCTGGCAAACACTCCTCACGCATCCTATCTTGAACACCACGCATCATTGAGTCGCCATAAATTATACCTCTTACCATTCTCTCGCTCCTATTGTTTCCATTCTCTCCTCTTCTTTCATTCCCATACCTCTCTCTTCTACTGTTTCCATTCTCTCCTCTTCTAGCACTCCCATACATCTCTCTCATTCCCTCTCTCCTACTGTTTCCATTTTCTCCACTTCTAGCACTTCCATATCCCTCTCTCATTCTGTCTCTCCTACTACTGTTTCCATCCTCTCATCTTCCAGCATTCCCATACCTCTCTCCTACTGTTTCCGTCCTCTCGTCTTCTAGCATTCCCATACCTCCCTCCTACCGTTTCCATTCTCTCCTCTTCTAGCACTTCCATATCTCTCTCTCATTCCATCTCTCCTACTGTTTCCATCCTCTCGTCTGCTAGCATTCCCATACCTCTCTCTCATTCCCTCTCTTCTACTGTTTCCATTCTCTCCTCTTCTAGCACCCCCATACCTCTCACTCATACTCCCTAAATTCTCTCTCTCTCTCCTACTCTAATTCGCCTTGCATTTATCTCTTCTATTCTCCTAATCTTATCTTTCATACTTCTGCTCTCATTCACAAGACATTCCACCTCCTCTTTCAACTCATCTATCACCCTCTGCAGGTCAGTCACTCTTAATCTAAATTCACTCTCCCAAACAAAACCATCTCCTAAACTTTCACAGTCACTCACACCTTCCACACTATCAACTATTATTTTCTCATTCTCTCCTATCACACTACTTGTCTTCCTACATTCATTCCCCATTCCTGGAGCAACAAAGTCGGATATCGATATATCCAATGTACTTATTTCCTCCAACTGCCTGCATTTTGCGCACATACGCTCTCCACCCTCTTTAACAAGCCACATATGTAATTCCCGAGATGCATACATGCCGAAAGTACTGCATGCCACAAAGTCCCTTATGATATTGCTAATAATTGAGTTCTTAAATGGCGGAGGACTTGGCGTTACGCCACTTGCGACTGCTGCTGAATCCACCATCATTCCTTACTGCCGAGTAGCGTAATCTTTAATAATTATTCAATTAATAAATAAGAGGAAAAAAAAGTACAAACATCAGAATATTTAAGTACTAAATATAATTAAATAAAATGAAATATAACTAAATACAGTAACTTAGCTTCGTTTTGTCTTCCACCGTTACGCGTTCGATTTCGACGGTTACAAAATATATTATATCACGACAGCAACTAACTTCCAAAAAACAACCACTGAACTACACTCGTATTCAGAGAAACAATTTAGCACTCAAAAATGTAGAAAAACGGGGGGAAAAAGCGGACTATTCACCGATTAAAATCACTTTCTTCTGCACAGCTCAAATTCACCGCCACGTGCTACGCCGACGCTAGCGCCACTTTTCCCTAATGATCTAATTAGCGCTTCACGAAGAGGGCACTTTTCCAGGTGCAAACACTGCATCACATTAGTGTTAATAAACCAAGTGTGCATTCAAAATGCACACCTTTGAGCCCTTCGAAAAAATGTAAAGAGGGCGCAGTGGGTCAAATTCTTAGCTTTCTAGTATTTTAAAACTGCTGAGAAGGCATGGGCTAGGTGAGCTAACATTTTGAGCTCACTCAGCACCTAGTGTCTGTGACTGGTTATTGTGTTAACCAATCCAACTGAAAGTTGTCATTTGTCATGAGTTGAGTGCTTCCTGTATCTGAAGGCTGTATTACAAACAGCTGTTACACGTTTTCTGGAACTGAAAATTTGAAAGTGGATGTTAGGAGAAAAAAGCTAATTGTTTTTTCTTTTGCTTGTGCAGTATAGCATCTATTGAGGTTGCAAAGTTTTTTTAACAGTATAGACATTTTTATTCTAGTCTTCGAAAACAACAGACAGTAAAAAATATCTATCCCTGAATAAAAATAAATATTCTGTGTATTATAAGACATTGTTGATCTACAAAAAAATACCACCCATATATGAGATTGATAAGACAGAAGAACCACTGATATTAAAAAAAAAACTAATGAATGTAGCATTCCCGAAAGTGTGGATAATTCCGATAATGATTGGATGTTATGTATATTGAGTCTCAGTAAACAAAATATTCTTGGAAAACAGAGTGAAATTACACAAACCAGAGAAATACACATAGCATGTGCAACAAATTTTATGAGATAATTTGCTGCTCCATCAAACCATATTTATTCCTGCAATACTCTCTCTCTTCATAAGTTTTTTTTTTTTTTTTTAACTATGCCATCATAAATTCACTTATTCATGTTTAGACTTTATAGGATCATGATATTTGCTCTACCCAGCAACTTATAGGACACACATATCACAAGTGATAATTATTAATAATTCTTGTACCATTAATGAAAATGTTTCTACTCACACTTATTCTTTCCTATTCTTACATGTCTTATAAATGATAGTGCACATATTTTCATCTGTGGGTATTTCAAATATACCAACCAAATATAGCATTCTCCTTCATTGTTGTTTTCTAATAAATCCTAAAACAGATTGTTCCCCCCACTCTACACAGAAGTATTCAAAGTTATCCTGCAATTAACTGCATTGGACCAATTAAAATGAGCACTGATGCACTATACCCTCTCAAAACTTTTATACATCGATAAAAATGCAATCACACAATCATGGGTGTCTGCAGGGGGAGGAATAGGACACTTCCCTCAGGGGTCGATTAAAAAATTCCACAAATTATAATCATAAAATTGATTGAGATATGTAATCTTACACCCTTGACCCTGGGACACTTTGTCTGTCTTAAAATTTTATTATGGGTTGGCCTGTTTCGGGCCATGGCAGGATAGCCATAGAACAAGAAAAACAGAAACATGTGTTTTATTGCTGCAATAAAACATGTTCCTGTTTCTGGTTCATCTTTTTCTTATTTGTGAACAGTGACCAGTTAGTTTGCCCTCTGTGTCTAATGAGTCACTGAGTGAAGTGCAAATTGTAAATTTATAGTGAAACAAATTTAAATAGAAAAATACATTTTAAAAGGTTAGTGTATATAATTTAATATTATTTTACTTGTTAGTTTTATGATTTTTTTGCTTTTAAACTGAATAATTTAATTTAGGATTAATTAATTAGTTGATTTTTAATAAAACATGCCGGTCAATTTTTTTATATATGAAATTATGCTAAAAACTATTAAATCTGAATACTTTTTCCATGAATTAAAGATCATTAAAATCGATGCAAAATGAAAATAATCTATTTATAGTATACATCGACAAATAATTGCATCAAATAAAAAAAAGCTAAAGGTCGTTTATCGATGTAATTATTTAATTAAATCAATAATTATAAATATGTAATTATTTGTCTCCAAGCTTTGCCCCCACTCCCCCTGGAAAATTTTCTGCGGACGCACGGCCATGCATACAGTCAAATTGACATGAAATTTGTAGCGTTGGTTGCATAACCCACACAACAGCACATCCAACCGAAATGTGCACGCGATGCCACGGATATATATATATATATATATATATATATCCTTTCTTCACAGAAGTCTTCATCAGGTGGTCACTTCATGATCACTCTCACCAACTAGAAAGAAATGTGACCCCCACCCCTCCCACCACTCACTGTCACATCCTCTGATGGAATGATCTGATGTAAGACTCTCAATCCTCAAATGCTTGAGTTTTTCTCTCTCAAGAAATTAATTTTCCTGATTACCAAATGCCATCTTTTCATTCCATTTATTTTCATTTATATTACCTAAATTTGAAAATAAAATTGCTAATTTCCTTGTAAAAATTGTGAAGTGTAATCCTTGTAAAAAATTTAGAAATACAATTCAATTCTTTCTGCATATGAAGAAAAAAATTAAATATTCCTAATTTTTAAAAAATTGCATATGAGGGTGGTCTGAAAAGTTCTCGGCCTCGGCCATAGATGGCAGCATTATCGGCATGATTTTTTTTTCTAAGTTGGTACATCTATCCAGGGCAGTAGCCAGATTAGATCGCACCCTGAGGAAAACAATTAAATATCGCCCTGATGGATTATAAGACAAAAATATAAGAAAATCTCCAATAGCTATTTTGTTTTTATTACAAGAGAAATATTAATGCAAAACGACTACAAAATAATATTAATTAAATGTTTGCTTTACAGAGATATCACAGAATAAAACTGTTTTTATGTTCTTCTAAATTTAAATTATAAGCTATGTCTGCCTCTATCGATATAACTGCTAGACCAACCAATCTCTCTTGGATCATTGCTGTTCGCAAATAATTCTTAATCAGTTTAAGCTTGGAAAAACTTCTTTAGCCCTTGCTACGCTGACAATTCCTGTTAGCGTAGCGACAGCGCCTACTGCAATATGGCTGAAGCGCCCTTATTAAGCTGCAGCATGAGGCAGGATGCCTCGTCAATGGTACTGCATCTGTCATTCTATCAAGTAGTTTGTTTTATACAGCTGTCTGAAGCAAAAGTGTTGTCTGTATCACTTGAAATGGATAAATTGAGTATCGTGCGGTTATAAAATTCTTTGTAAAAGGTTTAATGCCAAAAGAAATTCATTCGAAATTCCTAAACGTTTATGGGCACTCTTTTCCTTTGTTTTCGACAATTAAGAAATGGGCTGCCAAGTTTAAACATGGCCATACCAGCCTTGAAGATAATCCACATGAAGGAGGTCCAAAAAGTGTAACACCACCAGAAATCATTGATCAAGTGCACGATATGGTACTGTATGACCGGCAAGTTAAAGTGCGTGAAATTGCTGAGACTATAGGCATCTCAAAAGAACGTGTAGGATATATTTTGCATGAAGAATTGCAAATGAAAAAGCATTGCACAAGATGGGTGACGCGCTTGCTCAGAGCAGATCAAAAGAGCACTCGCATGAAAATCTCTGAACAGTGCTTGGAGCGTTTTAACAACAATAAAACTAATTTTGTGCATCGATTTATTACTATGGATGAGACTTGGATTCACCATTACACACCAGAATCCAAACAGCAGTCAAAACAGTGGACAGAAGCCAGTTGTTCAGTGCCAAAGAAGACAAAGTCAGTTCCATCAGCACCAAAGAAGACAAAGTCAGTTCCATCAGCACCAAAGAAGACAAAGTCAGTTCCATCAGCACCAAAGAAGACCAAGTCGGTTCCATCAGCAGCAAAGGTCATGGCATAGGTGTTGTGGGATGCCAAAGACAATTTGTTTATTAATTATCTTGAAAAGGGTAAAAAATAACTGGGGAAAATTATTCTTATCTTTTAACCAGACTAAATGAAAAAATTTGTGAGAAAAGACCTGGTTTGCAGAAGAAAAATCTTTCATCAGGACTATGCACATGCTCACAAAGGCATTTTGGCAATGGGACAATTAAGGAATCTGCACTATGAATTGTTGGAACATGCAGTGAGAGCATTGAGAGCATCTAATGCAGTGAGAGCATTAGAGTGCAAAAGGACTTATACAAGATGGATGGCCTGCATTTGAATGAACTTGGTGTGCGGAGACTGGAAAAAGTGTTGCTGAATGAAGTGAAAATGGATGTGCAGAACCAGGGAAACTAGAACTACCAAGGGGGGGGGGGAGTGGATATCCAGACATCAGTGAGACAGTTGAGTGTAAAAATGTATATAATGTACCTGAGCCAGCAATAAGGACAAAAAATGGGAATGGGATATTTAGAATAACGCATCAAGATAGGGGTGGGACAAAGGGAACACTGCAATTCATGTATACTAATGCCAGGAGTATTAGGAACAAGAAGGAAAAATTTTTGGCCTTGATTGGCTCTTCCTGGCCACAGGTTATTGGCATTAGTGAAACATGGCTGACGGAAGATGATATTGTTAGTGGGATAGAATGTGTAGGTTATAGTATGTTTAGGAGGGACAGAGAGAATAAAATTGGGGGAGGGGTGTTATTGATGATAGCTGATGAACTGCAGCCAAGGAGAATTGAAGTATTGCAGGATAGTGAAAGGAGCTCATTTGAGGCTATTTGGTGTGAGATTGATACTGGCAGAATAAAATATACAGTTGGGTGCTGCTATAGACCAGGTGATGGAATAGATGGTAGAGATAGTATGCATAGGGAAATTAATGAAATGAGTGGAAGGAGGGTAATTATTATGGGGGATTTCAACTATGGTAACACTGATTGGAAGGAGGAGAGGACACATGTGAGGAAGGAAATGGATTTTATTCAATTATTAAGGGATAACTATCTGAAACAGCATGTAATTGAAAATACTAGGGGTGTGAGAGTGCTTGACCTGGTAATAGTATCTGAGAATTTGACTGTAATGAATATGACCATGTTGCCACCTATTGGTGAGAGTGATCATAAGGTCCTTGACCTGGGAGGTGGCTAAAGGTGTGCAATTTGTGATTAAGACAGGGTATATGTGGAATTACTGTGCTGGCAAGTACGACAAGCTTAGGAGATTGCTTGGATCAGTGCCATGGCATGTACAACTGCAAGGGCTGGACGTCGATAGAGCATGGGAAGTGATCAAAGAGCATTTACAGGAGGTTATGGCTGATTGTATACCTAAGGTCCGAATAGTGAAACAAGGAGGGGTTAAATGGATGAATAACACCATTAAGCTTGAGCTGCAAAAAAAAGAAACAACTATGGAGGGAATTTAAAGAAAGGGGTGACCTGCAGGCACACGAACGGTATAAAGTACAGGGTAACGAGTGTGGTAAAAACAGCAAAAGCCGATTATGAAAGGAAACTAGCTATGCAAGCAAAAGAGAATCCCAAACAGTTCTTTCAATATTCTGCAAGCAAGAAAAAAACTGTACATGGCAAAATGATTTTAAGGAATGACGATGGTAAAGAGTTCACTGAACCAGTCGATATAGTGGAGTTACTGAGCGCGCACTTTGCAAAAGTATATCATCCAGGTGGTGACGTTGAAAAAATGAAGGAACCATTAGTTTATATGGGAATTGTGATGAATGAAGTGGAGGTGAATAGTCTATTACAGAACCTTAATGTGAATACATCTGTGGGATTGAATTGTATACCAGCACGGGTCTTGCATGAAGCGGCTAATGAATTATCAGTGCCCTTGACCATGTTGTTTAATCTGAGTCTCAGGTCTGGCTTAGTCCCGAAGGCGTGGAAAGAGGGGAAAATAGTTTCACTGCATAAAGGAGGATCCGAGACTATCGTTGCAAATTACCGACCGATCAGCATATCAGGAGTCGTTGTCAAGGTCTTGGAGAAAGTAGTCAAGGGAAAAATACAGGAATGGATTGATGAAAATGAGATACTGTACAGAGGACAGCATGGCTTTGTGAAGGGTAGATCATGCCTCAGTAACTTGCTCAAGTTTTATAACAAGGTGACGGCTGAACTGGATAAGGGAAATGGGTTTACAGTGATACTGCTGGACCTGGCAAAGGCGTTTGACAGGATACCACATGGAATTCTAATCCGTAAACTACAACATATGGGAATGGATATAGGGTTGGTGAGATGGATAGCTGGGTGGTTGATGGAGAGATATCAAAGAGTAGTTTATTCAGGAGTAGAGTCCAAAAAACGGCCTATGACTAGTGGTGTGCCACAGGGTTCTGTTCTTGGACCACTGCTGTTTAATCTGTTCATTAACGATATAGGGAAGGGTCTAAGTGGGACAGTTCATTTGTTCGCTGATGATGCAAAGTTGGGTAGGGCGATAGTGAATGCAGAAGATGTCAAAGTCTTGCAAGATGACTTAGATAGATTGGAGTTCTGGACTAAGGAGAATGGATGTCAATTTAATGTGACAAAATGTAAGGTTATGCATTTCGGAGTGAAAAGATTAGCAGCAGCAGCAGTATACCACATTGGTGGAACTGTACTCCAAGAGGTTGATGAGGCCAGGGACTTGGGAGTGTTGGTGGATAGGGAGATGAAGTTTAGGGGGCACATTGCGAAAGTAGCTAAATCAGCTCATCAACTCACTTGGTTGTTGAAAAATACCTTGACGAGCAGAGAAAAACAAGTTATTGTACCTCTGTACCGAGCCCTGATAAGACCTCATCTCGACTACTGTGCCCAGATTTGGTCACCTCGGTTCCTTCTTGATGGGGAGGAGGTCGAGAGGATCCAGAGGCGAGTGACTAAGATGATAGCAGGTCTATGGAATGAACCATATGAGAACAGGTTGAAGATTTGTGGGTTGCAGAAACTAGTTGATAGGCGGAAAAGGGGAGATATGATTGAGACATTCAAATTGCTAAAAGGATTCTATAGGATTAATTCAGATGATATTTTTGAGATCAGGACTGGTGGTGGGAGAACTAGGGGACACCCATGGAAGCTGGGCAAGAGCGTGGTTAGCAGAGGTGTTAGAGCTGGGTTCTTTACTTTTAGAGTGGTAAATGAGTGGAATAAGCTGCCAGAGTCTGTTGTGGGTGCTATGACAGTGAGCGAGTTCAAGGCAAGGTATGATAGATACTGTGAGAATGTTGAACAGCTGTGTGAACATGATGTTTAGGGCCTCCCTCGATGAGTCTAAGGACTCCTGGAGTAGCCCGTAATAATAATAATAATAATAACATTAACCCTATTCCCAAGATTTGGCTCCATCTGACTTCTATCTCTTCCCAAAACTTAAACTCTTCCTCGTTGGTCAGCATTTTTCTTCGAATCAAGAGGGCAATTGCAGTTGTAGAGGAATATTTTGTAGATCTTACTGAGAACCACTACAGGAACGGGATAATGGTGCTGGAGCATCGCTGGAATAAATGTATTAGTATTAAGGAGGATTATGTTGAAAAATAAAAATAATTTTGAAATTATAAATTTGTTTTTTCATTGTTAGGCCAAGAACTTTTCAGATCACCCTCATATATTCTGATATATGAAAATAGAGTATATCTAAGAAATAAAGTGAATAAGAAAAAAAAAATCTTTATAAAATTAAAATTTTTTGCAAAAAAAATTTAAAATGTCTTTCATTTTTGTTTCAAATTTACAATAAAATTGCAATTATTATAAATTCGGCTATTATAGCCTGTTTTTGTTTAGGAGTGACCCTTATTTAAATACATTGGCTATCAATACTCAAGGAGTATATATATTTAGGGCATTATTGGTGAGTATAGAAGGCAATTAAGGTAAAATAAGAGGTGGAAAAATTTTTGGTACATACCTTTTATTGATTCTACGATGTCTTCCACTTCCATGATCTCGCTGGAGGTTGTTTACAAGCGGGGGGGGGGGGGGGTTTAGACGCAGGAAAATAAGTTTAGATAACCCGGGTTAATATTAATAATATATACATAAATGTATAAATATATTATTTTGAATTAGGGCGCATTTTTGTGGGGGCGGGAGGGGAGGGGAGGAAAGATAAAGACTATTGTGGCAACTGGGGGTGGGTTAACACGGTGTAGAGCCGTTTCGGTCGTGTCATCCTCGGAACTTTGTCGGAAACTCCTCTTAAAACTAATAATAGTTTTAAGAGGGGTAACATAGGGTTTTTTCCCCGAGTCTATACTTAAAATTGCAATTATTATTAACATCTGACCTCCATGGAATCAGACACTTGTTATGGGAGGTACACAATATCGCATACATTGCTCATCCAATTGTGCCTTAAACTGATTCAATGTGTCTAGATTCAGAATACACTCTCCAACCACTCTCCATGCAAAGAACCAGCTCCTCACACCCTCCATATACAATTTCTGACAACAGCCTCTTGTTCTACACCCCTCTCCCATTCTATGGAAAATTTCCTCATGTCGACCTGATAACAACCCCCTGACTAGCTTATATGTCTCAATAATATCCCCCCCCTTCCTCCTATTCACGAGGCTTTGCAATTTAGATTCTCTCAATTTGTCCTCATACTACACATTCCAAAGACCACTGACCACCTTTGTAAATCTTCTCTGGAACTTTCTAACATAATCCTCATCACCATGAAAACCCAGCGACCAAATACGTGCACAATAATCCATATAAGGCATTATACAACGGCATTAAAACCTCTATTTCTGTATGCAGGGTCCTCTTTTTCATTGCCATTATCTGATGTGATGTCTTCACAACTGGTGCAATGTGGCGTCTGAATTTCAGAACCTTGTCCACCATCATTACTACATCTCTCATCTTTACTTCCTTAAATAACTCAACCAGATTCTTTAAAGTGATGTAACAAGCTATTTTCTTCTAAGCATGGCATTGTAGCTATGTTCTATTCCATGGCTGTCTTTCGAAGATGAGATACAGATATACAGTAAAGTCCAACTTATTTGTTACAAGCAACACTGCTATGAGGTTAACCTGTAAAAATCACACAATTGTTTTGCTGATTATGTTCATTTGTTACAATGTGATATATACTAAGTGAAAGTTTCATTGATGAGAATTACGGTTCTGTTATATGATAAGATAATCTAAAAGTATATATGAAATTTGTTCAAGTTAGATATTGGGATATCTAGTATTATTGGAACTGCTATGGTTAAGCAGTAGCGATATAAAAGGAGACTTAAATAATAAAATATAAAAGGAGACTTAAGGGTGTTTCATCCTGATCAAGATGGAATCATGAGAATTATATGGGTAGCGTGAATCTATCAGATTTAAGGTGACAAATGGTGTTCCCTAGGGATAAGTCTTGGACCATTATTGTTCAATGTACATATTAATGTTACTGAAGACCTAACAGGAAATGTTCAACTGTGTGCTGACTGATGTAAAGATAGGTAGGACAATCAGGGAAGCTACTGACATACAGTACATACAGAATGATCTGAATAATCTGGAACAGTGAGCAAATTATAAATCACAGTCAATTCAATGTTAGAAAGTGCAAAGTTATCACTTTGGCATGTTATTGGTGGGATTATGTTAAAAGAAGCAGATCAGGATTGGAATCTTGGTATTACTGTGAACGGTAAATTGAAGTTCAAAGTTCACATTTCAAAACTTACAAATACAACTCAGAGGATAATAATAATAATTATTATTATTATTCAGGCCTCCATGGAGTCAAAAGACTCATCGTGGGAGGTCTTTCCTAAGAAACACAAAGTCTATCAAGACTGATCGAGGGGAGGTCCCCCCCCCTAAGAAACACAAAGTCTATCACTCCTTGAACTCATTGACTGTTCTTACTCTCACCACTCCATCAAGCAATGCATTCCATTGTTCAACCACCCACCATTCAAACCACTCCTCACCCTCTTGCTCACAGTTTCCTTTCATAACTTCCAGGGATCTCCTCTTGTCATCATTCGTTCCTGCTGTTCAACCAAGCGAAAGAACTCCCCAGTGTCAACCCTGTAACCACCTCTCAACAGTTTAAAAGTCTCAATCATATCACCTCTCCTTCTTCTATCCACCAAACTCTGCAGTCCACATTCCCTCAGCTGATCCTCATAACTATCATTGTACAGTCCTGAAACCATCTTTGTTATCTGCCTTTGTACCCTTTCCACAGCTAATTTATCCACTTCAAATCCTGGGGACCAAATCTGAGAACAATAGTCCAAGTGTGGTCTGATCAGGGTCTTATATAACGGAATGGTAACTGTTTTATCTCTGCAGGTCAGAGTCCTTCTCATTATTGCAGCAATCCTCTATGTTACTTTCACCAACTTTGCAATATGTCCCCTAAATTTCAGGTTTCTATCAATCATCTAGCTTATTCAAATCCTCTTGCAGGGCTGCCACATCTGCACTATTATTAATAATCCTTTCCAGCTTCGCATCATCTGCAAACGCCTGAATATCCCCTTGCAAAGTGTTCATTTCAACATTACAATGACATAATCATGTCATTGTAATGTTGAAATGAACACTGGCATGTAAAGAAGTTACTCAGCTTTTTACAAGGCCTTGATATGATTGCAAATGGACTACAGTGTGCAGATTTGGTCTTTTGGGTTCAGAAGGAATAAAGCTGACATGAGGTTTATGGAATGTAAATTAAGTAGACAGTTTGAGAGTATGTGGAGAGTAAACAGGAGAAAGAGATGATATTACAGAGGTCTATAACCTCCCAAAAGCAGTGTTGAAGGTTATCAACTGATGAAAATTTTTATTATATGGAAAATGATGAAAACAGATGCCCCCTTGTCCACTGACAATGTCATTGATATAAAGGTTAAACAATATAGGTCCCAGTACTGAGCCCTGTGGGACCCACTTGTAACCCTCTGCTTCCTTGAAACTGCCCCACCATACACAACTCTCTGATACCTATCGGACAGCCAATTCTGAATCCAGATGACCAATCTGACATCCAGACCCATGTGCTGCAACTTAAATATCAGATTATTATGTGGCACCCTGTCAAATGCCTTCGCTAAGTCTAAGAAAATGGCAGTATATGCCTTTCCCTCATCTAATGCTCTTGTAACTTTATCATAAAAGGCTAGCATACTGCTAATACAAGAGCACCCTTTCACAAATCCATGTTGACTCTCACTGATAACATTACCCTCATCAGCCCAATGCTGTATATGGTCCTTCACTACTTTCTCCAAGATCTTACTAACTACTGATGACACACAAACTGGTCTATAATTAGACACTTCCAGTCTGCTACTGCCCTTATGCAATGGCACTATCTTACCTTCCTTCCATTCCATGGGCACCTTTCCAGCAGCCAGACTTTCATTGAAAAGCCAGGTCAGAGGTACTGTCAGTTCCCTAGCACATTCTCTCAAAACTCGTGGTGAAATACCATCCAGTCCCACAGCTTTACTAGCATCCAGAGTACTCAGTATTTGAAACACACTCTCCTCCTGTACCTCTAAACCTCGACCTGCTCTATCCCTCTAGCATTAAGACTGACTCCTCCAGGATGAAATACTCCAATAAAGTGTTCATTGAACAATTCTACTATGTCCTCTGCATCAATCACTCTATTCCCATCTTTATCCCACAATATCATTCTTCCACAGTCATTTTTCCTCCTGCTGGCCACATATCTAAAAAATTCCCTAAGATTTTCTTTGGATCTTAGGGCTAATCTCCTCTCATATTCCAGTTTCGTCTTCCTTACCATACTAGTCACTCCTCTGGCCTGTGTCTTATACTCTTCATGCATCTTCTCTTCTCCTGTCTCCTTATATCTCTTCCACAGCCTCTTTTCTGCATGCAATTGCTGTTTAATATTGTTTGTCATCCACTTTACTCCAAATTGTGTCCTCTTCTTCACTCGTGGTATACAACTTACCATTGCTGCTAACAAATATTCTTTCATAATTTCCCACGCACTAATGATATCCCGGCCTTCCAATTCATCCCTCCATGAAACTTCCCCAAGTTGACGTCTTAGACTATTATAATCACCTGCCTTATAATTCCACATATGGTCCCGTCTCTTTGATGCTCCTGCATGTCTATTCATTTTCCAAGTCAAAGCCATATGGTCAGTCTCTCCAACTAGTGGGAGAGATGTCATCTCAGTTATTATCAACTCTTCTGATGCTATATCCAAAACTCTCGAACCTCTTGTTCCCTCTATTACATGTTGCCTAAGATATTTGTCCCTCAAGAATTCTAGAAATTTCATTCCCTTATTGTTACATGCATCTTCCTCTCCCCAGTTTATACTACTGTTGTTAAAACCTCCCATAATAATTATGTCATTGTAATGTTGAAATGAACACTGGCATGTAAAGAAGTTACTCAGCCTTTTTACAAGGCCTTGATATGATTGCAAATGGACTATAGTGTGCAGATTTGGTCTTTTGGGTTCAGAAGGAATAAAGCTGGCATCAGATTTATGGAATGTAAATTATGTACAGTTTGAGAGTATGTGGAGAGTAAACAGGAGAAAGAGATGATATTACAGAGGTCTATAACCTCCCAAAAGCAGTGTTGAAGGTTATCAACTGATGAAAATTTTTATTATATGGAAAATGATGAAAACAGATGCCCCCTTGTCCTCTTGACACCTTCCATATAAAGAAAATGTTTCATTATGTGGAAGGTAGAGAGAGGATAAGGGTACATTGATGGAAGTTAACTTTTTGTGTCGTTGAGAAATGGGTGAGAACTAGAATTTTCGGTCATAGAGCAGTGAGTGAGTGGAAGAATTTATCTGTTGAACTGAGTGTAGTATCGAGTGCACCCAGTGTGGATGAGTTTAAGAAAAAGTATGACATTTGCTGTGGATGATGTACAGCTTCCCTCAATGAGTGTTTTACTCCCTGGAGGTCTTTGGTGATAATAATAATATATAACCTATATACACATGAAATTATATTGCATTTTTTTGTAATCTCAAAATACCCATGTTTTTCTCATGATTTCTTGATAGAGAGAGGGGATTCGATAGGTGAAGTAAATCCTTAGAATCCCTAGAGGTTTTACATAATAATAATAAATACTGGTATCTCTACAGGTAAGGTTTGTGTGTTACTAATTTTTAACATATATACTAGGGGGGTCACCTCCCCCCCCCCCGAGTTCTGGGCTGGTAGGCCGGTAAGACAAAAAACGTGACATAAAAACGTTTCAAATTTCGGCTTATCTTTTTATATATGTGTGCTAATTTACAAAACTACGCACGTTTCTGAACTTTCAATTTCCTATTTTACGATAATATGAAAAACTCCATCGATGCTGTTAGCACACTCTCCCTCGATGAGTCTTTGCACTCCCTGGAGGTGTCAAATAATAATAATAATAATAACTTGCTTCTGAAACAGCTGGATCAAGTTAACAGTAGAGAGTTGCGGAAAACCCGGTCATTCATTGCCCTATGAGACGTTCCCCTCATAAAATAAATCCAATTCCTGGTCTTTTCAACAGCAAAATGATTAATTATAACGACTTATGTACTGTTTACTTACCTTCCGGAATCATCATAACATACATCAGTGTGTCCCTCACAATGTGCATATCGCATGTATTTCCGATTTCCAGGCATAATTTCTTGCAACGAAAATATCACACTGGCTACACACAAAAAATCTTCCTTTCAGCTATTAGATATTAGATATCGGTGTGGTTTTGCTGAAGTTAGTGTATGTTTTTGAAATAAAATATTCAAGCCATAGATATTATAAGTTACTACAAATTAACAAGTTCTCATTTTACCAAACCAGTAAACTTAGGAAGGTGCTCATGTCAAATAGTATACAAAAAACGATGGAAGAAGACACACGTGTTTACCGCCAAATTTTGTAGCACGTCCAATAATTGTTGACGGAAGTTCGGGAATACGAAAAATTCCGAAATATCTTTTCTGTGCAAGAGATCAGAAAGTTCGCGAATTAGAAAAATGGCGAAATGCCTTCTTTACTAATATTGATACCATGCACATAGCTACATATAAAATCACTCATGGGTAACACCTTCAAATTGCCATTACTGACTCTATAAATTATTATTATTATTATTATTATTATTATTATTATTATTATTTTAACGGTGTCTCCATGGAGTCAAAAGACTCATCGCGGGAGACCCGACATTGACACATTAACCATTATTTACACAATACCTGTCATACCTCTCCTTAAATTCATTCACAGTTGACGCATTCACAACCAGTTCTTGCAAAGCATTCCACCCATTCACAACCCTCCAAGTAAAAAATCTAGTCCTAACACCCTTGTTAACCACACTCTTACACAATCTCCAGGGATGGCCCCTCGTTCTCTCACATCCTGCACTGGTCTTAAAAATATCATCAGTATCAATCCTGTAAAATCCCTTTAACAATTTAAATACCTCTATCATATCTCCTCTCCTACGTCTATCAGCTAGTTTTTGGAGCCCACAGATCATCAATCTATCCTCATAGGGAACATCCCACAGACCTGCAAAAATCTTTGTAACCCACCTCTGAATCCTCTCTACCACTTCCGCATCACCAAGAAATCCTGGCGACCAGATCTGTGCACAATAGTCCAAATGCGGAATTATTAATGCCTTATAGAGTGGAACAATAACTTCCCTATCCCTGCTTGTTAGTGTGTTCCTCAACAACCATGTAATTTGATGTGATGTTTTGGCAATCTTTGCAATGTGCCCTTTAAACTTAAGTTCTCTGTCCACAATAACTCCTAAGTCTCTTGTCTCATCAACCTCCTGCAGTTCAGTTCTGTTAATATAGTAAACAGCATGCGATGTCATCCTCCCGAAGTGCATCAACTTACATTTAGCCAAGTTGAACTGACAGCCATTTACCTCAGTCCATACCGTCAGCCTATTTAAGTCATACTGTAAAATATTTACATCCTTTGAATTGATTATCGCTCTTCCCAATTTTGCATCATCAGCAAACAAGTGGATATTTCCATTCAAGGTATTTCCAATATCATTGATGTACAGATTAAACAATAGAAGACCAAGCAATGAGCCCTGAGGTACACCACTAGTCACTTGACTTTTCCTGGACTCAGCTCCTCCGTAAACCACTCTTTGATAACTGTCCGCCAACCATCCTTTAATCCAAATCACCATCTTCGGATCGAAACCCATTTGCTCTAATTTATGTAACAGAGTTCCATGTGGAATCCTGTCAAAAGCCTTTGCAAAATCAAGCAGTATCACTGAGTAAGGATTTCCTTTATCCCACTCCACTGTTACTTTATGATAGAACTACGTAATGTAGGTTTTTGCCTACATTACGTAGGCAAAAAACCTACCCTTCATAAAACCATGTTGCCCCTCATAAAGTATCATATTGCTGTCCACCCAGTCCTGAATTCTTATTTTAACTAATTTCTCCAAAATCTTAACCACCACTCCAGATATATTGATTGGTCTGTAATTTGCAATCTCAGTCTTAGAGCCTCCCTTGTGCCGTTTGAAAAAATTGCAAAGCTTATTTTTAATTAATTTCTTTGGTAAACTGAAGTCATGAATTAAATTTACTAGAAATGATAATGTATTTGTTAATATGAAACCATTTGCAAAAAAAAAAAAGCATTTGTCATTGTCCGCTTTTGCTACGATGTGCAGCCTTTGCAACATTTGCAATATGTGCACTAATTTTCGGTCTACTGTCAAACATCACTCCCGATTCTCTAATCTCATCCACTTCCTGCATTACAGTAGTCCATATGTGGCCCGAGCAAATTCTTATACAAGGGAACCGTATTCAAAGGAATGAGTCCACCTTTGTTATGGACAGCTTTTCTGATCCTATGAACATCCATACTTAGAGCACTCAACCTGAACATGCTGCCTAAAACAATTATCCCCCAGTAGTTGTATAAATTCCATTTACTTCATGATATGTAATCTTTCCTCCTTTCACTTTTTGTCTCCTTTGCTTAAGGCTCCCCTAGTTTTTAAACCTGCACTCATCGCAATAATTTCCTAATCCTTCACTTATAATTAATAACCTTATTTAAAGAAAATTTACTTATAATGGGAGACTTTTATACAGTGGTTGAAATTGAATATTGAAAAACTGGACGACATAGACTAGACTATAAGAACCCAAAAGAATTCGTAATAATCCAAATGGAGAACGATGATTGATTTCTTTCTGCAAACTGATAACATATTACACAAGAAAAGATACAGACACTAACTGGAGTCATGATGTAGTTATCCAGAAACAACTCAAATGCAGAATGAACAACCACTTGTTATTTCAAAATGGAAATAGAAACAGAGGAAAATATAAAGAAAAAAGTAGAGAAAATGAATCCCGAACCACTGAAGTCCTCATATGTGTGTGTGTGTGTGTGTGTGTGTGTGTGTGTGTGTGTGTGTGTGTGTGTGTGTGTGTGTGTGTGTGTGTGTGTGTGTGTGTGTGTGTGTGTGTGTGTGTGTGTGTGTGTGTGTGTGTGTGTGTGTTAAAGGATAAAGTTAGAATAATCTCTGATCACTATTCTTAATATTTACCCTTCATGCAAAGCACATCTCCTGAAGAAGATGTATGATGCTATGTATTAAAGGCAAGGGGCCACTACCCAGACCGGTTTCGACTTTTATTGAGGTCTCATCAGTGGGAGCCAGGCTAGAAATACTAATTTTAAGTAATACGGAGTTTATAAATATTTTACCAAGACAAGTTACCATAAGGTACTTTGACATTATTAAATAAAAATCTCAGGATGAGAGATAGATGTAGAAAGTTTTTTACCTTGGGTATAATATATGATATCAAGTTATTTTCAATATAAACCTAGTTTTTTTTTTAAAAAAACTTTCTACATCTATCTCTTATCCTGAGATTTTTATTTAATAAGGTCAAAGCACCTTATGGTAACTTGTCTTGGTAAAATATTTATATGCTCTGTATTACTGAAAACTTAGTATTTCTTAGCCTGGCTCCCACTGATGCGACCTCAATAAAGGTCGAAACCGGTCTGGGTAGTGGCCTCTTGCCTTTAATACATAGCATCATGCATCTACTCCAGGAGATGTGCTTTGCATTAAGGGTAAATATTAAGAATACTGATGAGAGCTTATTCTAATTTTAAACGAGTTGCCTTGGACTTGCAAGATTGCTTGGACTTGGACTTGCAATATATATATATATATATATATATATGTATGTGTGTGTGTGTGTGTGTGTGTCTGTGTTAAAAATGCCAAGCTATTTTAAACCAGGTTTTACTCCATTTCCCCAGTAAGTAAACAGACAAACATGTCAAGTTTGCACCTGAATGTATTACAAGTCTAAGTGACCCACAAAGTAGTGCAAGTCTAGGCAACTCGTGAAAAGGTAAAATTTTTTTCTTTCTATTTTCCTATATTTCTATTTACATTTTGAAATAACAAGTGATTGTTCATTCTATATTTCAGTTTCTGGATAGCTGCAACATGACTCCAGTTAGTGTCTGTATCTTTTCTTGTGTAAAGGTGGCAAAGGGCCATTGCCTTTAATCCAGAGCGCCATACATCTCCTCAAGGAGATGGGTTTTGCATTAAGGATAAATATTAAGAATAGAGATCAGAGTTTATTGTAACTTTACGACGAGTTGCCTAGACTTGAACTACTTTGTGTGTCACTTAGACTTGCAATATGTGCATGTGCAAACTTCAATTATTTGTCTGTTTGCTTACTTGGGAAATGGAGTAAAACTAGGTTTAAAATAGTTTGGCATCTTTAACATATATTATACCTAAGGAAAAAACTTTCTATATATATATATATATATATATATATATATATATATAATTTATAAAAAAAATAATTTAAATATCAGCAGAAAAAGTGATAGAATTTACAAATTTTAAGCGCAGTAACCTTGGATTTCAAATCAGATATTTAATTTAATAGAAGAACAAAATAAATAAAGAAAAAATAAGACTGCAGAAAGCATTCAAAAATATTGAAAATTGAGGAAAATATTATCGAAGAATGCAAAAAAGCAAAGGAGAACTAGATAGAAGAAATATGTGACATAATTCAACATAAATTAAAAACAGTTTATGTGGCTTACCTTTTTTTGTTTTAACATGTTCATTGCCAATCACGCGATATCGCGCGATGCGAGTTCTCACCAAAGGATTTCCTTTATCCAATTCTACTGTTACTTTATAATAGAACGTAAGCAAGTGACTGAGGCAAGACTTACCCTTCATAAAACCATGTTGCCCCTTATAAAGTATCATATTGCTGTCCACCCAGTCTTGAATTCTAATTTTTACCAATTTCTCCAAAACGTTAACCACCACTCCAGATATATTGATTGGTCTATAATATGGAACCTCAGTCTTAGAGCCTCCCTTGTGCAGTGGAATTATTTCCTCCTCTTTCCACTCTATTGGTACTTTATTAGAACTGAGGATTAAATTAACCAGCCTGGTTAAAGGAGGTGCTAATTCTTTTGCACATTCTCTTAACACATGGGCCGATATTCCATCTAACCCAATGGCAGTGTTAGCATTAAGGTTCTGTAATATATTAAGCACCTCTATTTCGTCTATCTCTAGACTCTCATCAATCAATGACACATTTGACACTGCACTATCATAACCAAGATGGTACACTTTTGCAAAATGATCACCAAGCAACTAAACTATTTGATTTGATTCTATAATTTCCCTAGCATCAACACTTTTTAAAGTAATCTTTCCCTGGTTATTCTTCCTTTTACTTTCCACATAGTGAAAGAACTCCTTAGGGTTTCTTTTGGATTCATCAGCTAGCTTCCTCTCATAATTAGCTTTGGCTTTCCTTACTATACAGGTTACTCTTTTTGCCTATACCTTGTACTGCTCATGGGAACGCTCATCACCTTTTTCTTTATGCTCCCTCCACAACCTTTTCTTTATCTGCAACTCCTGCTTAATAATATTATTCATCCATCTTACTGCTACTTGATTTCTCCTTCTGACTCTGGGAATACAGTCTGATACAGCTTTCTTTAAATATTCTTTGACCACACACCATCAACATCTCTCCCCTTCAAATTCTCATGCCATAGCACTGCTGAAAGCCGACCTCTCAGCTTGTCATAATCACCAGCCTTTTAATTCCACATATACCCCTTCTTAGCAGAATATTCAGCACATCTTACAATCTCCCAGGTCAAGACCACATGATCACTTTCTCCAAGTGGAGACAGTGTAACTAAATTACTTATTGATATGTTCTCTGATGTTATAACCATATCTAACACTCTAGAATCTCTTGTCCCTTCCATCACATGCTGTCTCAAGTAATTATCTCTTAACAACTGTATAAACTCCACTTCCTTTGTTCCTTGTGACCATTCCTTCTCCCAATCTATGTCCCCAAAGTTAAAATCCCCCATAATTACTTGACCTTCACTCATCGTGCTAATTTGCCAATACAATCTATCTACATTCTCCCTTATTCCCCTTGGATTATAGCAACAACCAATTACATATTTCGCCTTGTTAATCTCTATCTGTTAATCTCTATATTAATACCGATGATAACCAGTCGCGTATTTAGGTATAAGCTGGATATACCCGGGCCTAGAGCGACAAATTTTGAGGTGCGGCGGAAATTTCAGGGATCTGATTTTTGTAATTATATTTATATATTACGAAATTACGATATCAATAGGTTATGCATGTAAATCAACATGTTCATTAAATATGGGGGCGTCACTTTCTGAGGGCCTAGGAGAGGGAAATACCTCATATGCCACTGGCGATAACAGAGAACAGTATAAAAATATTACTAAGATTCTTAAGAAAGAAATCAAACATGCTGGAAACTTATGGACACTAGATGAATGTAAAAAATATAGACGAGGACTTCAATAAAAATAATCCTATAAGTGCTTTTCAAATTATCAATAAGTTAACCCAACCTTTTTACCGCAATTAATTGAAGCATAGAAGTTGAAGATGGAACTCCTATCACGGATAACCAGTAAATAGTAGATAGATGGAAATGTTTCCAACCAAGCTTTTTCAAAAGGACCCTCAACTGACTGACAATATTTTGGACGGAATTTTGCCAGGCGGTTCAATGGAAGGTGATTCCCGAATATTAAAAGAATTCATTGCACCAGTTAGCTCCTTAAAAAATAGGAAAATCACCGGGAATTGATGGTGTTACAATGGAACTTACAATGGTGACATCATCATAGGCACCTTGCAAAATTTATTCCAGGACGTATGTACCACAGAGACTTGGCCTTCTGATTGGCGGACTCCAGTCCTTGTACCTGTTCCTAAATAGGGAAACAGCAATAAATGCAACTACTACAGAATAATAAACCTTATTAGTCATCCATGCAAAATCCTGTTAAAATACTATTGTCAAGAATCGAAAAAAAAAATAGAAAGCAGATTATCAGATGAACAAGCTCGCCTACTCCCGTATACGCGAATAAAAAGGCGTTAGCTGATTTTTTTTTTTTTTTTTACAAGCAGGTGTCCAGAAGTACAATCGACCATATTTTTACAATACGCATACTAACTGAAAAATATATAACAAAATAATCTGTCACAACTTAAGAGCCTGTGTAGCTCGGTGGATGTGGCGTTTGCCAACCACCGCGCTTGGCCGCACGAAGGAAGACTTGGTTTCGAGTCTAGTCGGCGACTATAGGAAATTTTTCTAAGCCTTTTTTCGACCGGTTCCCGAGTTAGTCGATCTCTGGCACGGGCAAGCAGGTTTTTCCTCCCGGAAACTCGGGTTTTTCGTCCTGTAAACTGAAGAAAATCGACCGTAGAACCCACATTATTTTTCAGACATTAAATATATTGTGTTAGGGTTAGGGACCACGAGATGGCGGCACATTTGAGCTGTCTCTCTTCACTGAGTACCGCTTAATTAGTGATAACCTTGGGCCATCTATCTCTGATTGGTACCAGTGGAGATTGAACTGCCCACTCAGTCTCCAAAAGTTAGATAGGGCTAAATGGCCTCACCTACTCCCCGTATACGGGGAATAAAAAGGCGTTAGCTGATTTTTTTTTTTTTTTTTAACTTTTTAGACTTTCAAAAAGCTTTTGATTCAATACAGCACGAGGCATTATGGAAAATTTTAGAAGATTATGGTATTGACAACAAAATTATTAGGATTATTAAATCTCTTTACTCCTCGTCTGATATGAGAATTGAAATTAAAAATTACAGCAGTGAACCGTTCTGGGCAGAACGGGGGATGGGGTAAGACAGGGATGCATCTTGTCCCCTCTTCTTTTTAATTGTTTTCTGGAATATGTCATAGATGAAGCTCTTCATGAATATGACACAGGAACAGTATTTGGTGGATTAAGAATAAATAACTTACGTTTTGCAGATGATATCCATCTTCTGGCCGAAAGCGAAGAATTAGAAGAGATAGCCAGTCGTGTTTTCGGAACATTAAAAAGATATGGATTACACATAAACCTGCAAAAAAAAAACCAATGATAACCTCGAAATCAGACATTGAATTCTTCAAGATACAAATTGGCAATAAACATATTGAGAATGTAAACAAGTTTACTTATCTAGGAAGCACGTTCAGTCAAGATGGGCGCTCAAATACCGACATTAATTACCGAATTGCTGTGGCAACTGTGGCCCTACAGAAGTTAAAACCATTGTGGGGGAGATAACAGAATAGCAATCCTTGGTGAATTGTATCCTCTTGTATGGTTGTGAGGCCTGGACTTTATTGAGGGAAGATGAAAGGAGACTTCTGTCTTTTGAAATGAAAACTTACAGAAGACTTTTGAGAATTCCCTATACCGCTCACGAAACCAATGAAAATGTCCAAAAACTGATTGATTGAATAGACGGGAGAAAACGGGAACACAGATGAAATGTGGAAAGGGCTAATTGTATTCCAAAGCACGCACTAGAATGAATCGTTCCGCGATCAAGTGGTAGAGGCCAACTTCGATTAAAATGGACTGATAACATCAAAAAATGGACAAAATCCTCCCTTTCTCAACTGATAAGAGACCGAGATGATTGGAGGAGAATAACAAAGAATATCACCTACCAGCCAGTTAGTTTACTTCTTTATTATTATTATTATTATTATTATTATTATTATTATTATTATTAGATAAGGCTAAGCCTCGCCTACCCCTGTATATACGGGAATAAAAAGGCGTTTGCTGATTTTTTTATTATTATTATTATTAAAAAAAAAAAAAATCAGCTAACGCCTTTTTATTCTCGTATGGGAGTATTATTATTAATGTTTTTATATTATTCTGCAATTTGTAACTTATTTTTTGCTTTTCATTTTGTTTTAAAACGATGTAAATGTGCTGCCACCTTGTGTCCTGAACAACTGCCTGTTTAATGTTCTTGTTTCAAGCTGTTTGTATATAACGATTTTTAAGGATGATTTCTAGGATTACTATTGGTCTTGCAGCGGGAGTTTGTGGGACATTATTTATTGGTTACTGTATATATTTTGATAGGAAAAGAAGAAGCGACCCTTTGTTCAAGCAAAAGCTAAAGGAAAGTAAGGAAAATCATTATCCACTCATTAGTAATTTTGTGATGAAGTGTTTCCATAGTATTAGAAGCAATTTTTAGACGTTAGGAACTGGAAGCATTAATAAAGCTTACTTCGAAGTTCCAACACACTACTGTAGATCGAATCCGCAGCTCCGTTTTTGAAATCCTCCACCAAACACACACAAAAAAAGATAATTCACTTTTATTATGCATACAATAGCAAAATAAACAGTTTAACCCATGAAGTTTCTCACTACAATTTGGCTAACCTTAATGCTTTGGCGTAGTCCAAAACGTTAGCGGTGCAGTTTAGATAATGATTCTGTCTCAACTAGTATCACATTAGCTTCCTTTTGAGGTCCACCTCAAAATATCGAATTCCTGTATTTTATGTTAGCCTGTGATTTTTTATAACTATTAGTCAACCATAGATTGTTATTATTAATATACCATCCGTGGAGTTGGCAGACTCATCATTGGAGATTCATTCAATTGAAAACATCATAATGAATCTTAAACTCCCTCCCCCTGCATTAACAGTGCATTCCAGTAGTGTGTTCCATTCACTCAGAGATGGCCTCTGGATTTTTCCCTGTTCATTCGATGCTATTGGCATACTCCCCCTCGATGAGTCTTTGGACACCCTGGCGGTATCACATAATAACAATAATCCTTTTTATAATCCTCCTCATTAACTTAAATGTCTTTATCATTGTACTCTTATCCAACAAACTGCAATCCACATTTCTTCAACCTCCCTCCATAGCCAGCATTAAAATAATGAAAATAAGGTGACTAAATTAGAGCCCAATAGTGCAATTTTGGTCTGACCAGTGCTTTATACAGTGTCACAACCACTTCCTTATTCCTACATGTTAGAGTACTTCTTATCATAGCAGCACTGTGATGTGCAGTCTTTGCAATATGCCCTCTAAATGTCAGTTTACTGTCAACCATCACGTTGTCAAACATTCTCCCAAATCTCGAATCTTATCCACTTCCTGGTACAGCACTGTTGATATACACAGCCTTGTTTCTGCACTTCAAATGTAATGCCTTGCACTTATTAATATTAAAACTGCAACCCCCCACTCCTTTGTCCAAGTCAGAAGTCTATTCAAATCTTCCTGAAGGGAATTAACATCAGCAGTGTTATTCATTTCAATTTCTGGCATCACATCCTCCTCAGACAACTGTCACTTATTCCAATTATCTTTGTGCATACTTATTCAATGCAATAAACTCAGCACCTAAGGGGATGCTACCATTCTACCAGCACCAATATTCTCTATTCTAGCTTCTGTACCACACCTCTCTCTCTTTGGTCTGACCACTCCCATTTCCCCTAATTCTGACCCTGATTTCCATTCTGTCTCATCCTCGCCTTTATGCATTCCATCATCATGTGCTTCTTCTGCAACTTCATCTTCAACCACATATCCATCTTCCTCCTCTTGTACAGTCTGTTTAGTTATGCTATCCTGCTTCGCAAGTGGACTCTGATCATTTACTATGTTAACTTCTTGACTCTGTGCCTGCTCATAAAACAATAACCTTTCTAAATGTCCAACACCAAACCCATTCAAATGCAATCCTTCAAATTAATGTTATGAATTCAGTTTGTATATGATATTTACAAACTGAATTCCCTTTGCTTCACACAACTCGGCCATCATATTATCCATTATTTGTGCTTTCCTTCTCGTATCTTAGAGTACTTCTTATCATAACAGCACTGTGATGTGCTACTATAATGGGAAGGCACAACCACTCCCTTATCCTTACATGTTAGAGTACTTAACTGTCATAGCAGAGCTATGATGTGCAGCCTTTGCAACACTTTCAATATGCCCTCTAAAACTTCAGTCTACTGTCAACTATCACTCCTGAATCTAATCTCATCCACTTCCTGCAGTACAAGGGAATCATAATCTTTTTCTTCTGCATTTCAACCTCCTTAATCTTGCCATTATCCATAGTGATGTTCTTGCAATTTTAGCAATGTAACCCCTAAACTTCAAGTCTGTTAACCACTTTCAGATCTCTCATCTCATCACCCCCCCCTTCAAAATTTCCATATTGATTGTATACTCTGCATCCTAACCTTGCCTACCAAATTTCAGGACTTTGCAACATCACACTGATAGTTCCATTCATGGCCCATTGGGATTCTCTCTCCTGCAAGGCAGTATCTGCTCTACTTTTCATAGTTCTTCCCAACTTTGCATCATTTGGCAAACTGCTGCACACCTCCAGAGAAGCCAGTCCCAGTGTTAACTTACGAATTAGACAGTAATGGTCCACACACAAATCCCTTTGGCACTCTACTAGTAACCTTCCTCTTTTGAGATACCACTCCTCCATACTAACCTGCTGTGATACCTATCTCGCAGACAGTCAGCTATCCAACTCACTAGTTTATCTGGTCCCATGTTTTAGCTACCAGCTTGTCATGTTTCAGTGTATGGAAGACCTTTGAAAAATCCAAAAAAAGTGAATTTATCATGTTGCAGTACATAAGCAGATTTCTAAAGCGTCACATCCCCCCCCCCCCCAACAAACCCATGCTGACCATCATAAATAATACTGCTATTATCAACCCAATAGATGGTTACAGAGGCCACTGGATACATTAAATATTTTTACTTCTAAGTCATTAGATCCTAATAACAGAAAATGTCTTGGTTTAAAAAATAAAATAAACTGGGACATCTTTTCAGCATCACTTGGTGTTATGAAGACTCCTTAATAACGTTATTACATGATACCTCATCATTTAGTCCCCGGATTTGTTGCAGAGGCCAAATGTACTCAGCACTAGGTACTATTACATGATCATTATTTGTTTCAAAGATTGAGATGTGTTATGTCACAAACCTAAGTCATATGACCTAGTCTCCTTGTTCTGAATGGTTTATATTAAAGTACACATTTGGGCATTCTTTTTATTTGTATTCTTTTAACGTGCTCCAGTCATACTGTTTCTTGTATTAATCTATTAGCACTAGCGTAGTGCAATTGAGAGAATGAAGTGACACAGCATCCTTGAATTGGGAAAGATGAGTCCAGTTCCTATCGTGGTGAGAGGAATCTTTATGTAGACTTTTTTTGAGAAACTTTTTTATCCCATATACAGATGTTGGTTTGAGTATACATAAAATTTACAGACAAAAATTACTATTGCTGGTAGTAGCTGGGCATAGTGTGTAGTTCTGTATAGATGGAGGATTAAGTAGTGTAGATAGTAGGTTGTATGGAGTGCTGTCCTGCTATGAGTCCTTGTTGTTGTCACAATAATTATTTCTTCATTTTTGTGTCATAAAGATTAAATATCATGAAAACAGCAAAATACATTCTGAATTCTATTTCAGCTGCTATTAATGTATGTTTTATTGCAAAGATTTCAACTTGGTATAGCTAGTGTATTATGAACTTTTGAGCTAGTCTGTTTTTTGGAGGTCTGAAGTGGCAAAATGCCATGTTTGGTCCCCAGAGCAGGATTCCAGTTTGTCCCCCCCCCTCCATGCAGGGTGAGTGATCTCCTTCAAGGCAATACAAACATACTTAACTTGGAGACCAATAAATTCCTCCATTTCGAAGGTACATCAATTAAAACAGTGGTGCTGCAGGCCAGTTGCTATTTAGTGCATGGGTTCGAACCTGTCAGCAACGAGTTAATCACCTGGTGCATAATCTTCCTGCCACATTCTGCCAAGTCATGCCTAGAGATGAGTCAGAATAGTGGTATGGGGTGGTATGGAGATTGGTTTCTCTCTGTATGGATGTCATTTCCAACAGTATCTTCTCTCACTGCACATTCCCACTCTATCCTTCTGTGTAATCAAATTTATGAAGATCATAAACAGTGACACTGCAAAGAAAAAAAGTGAATCTTCCTCATAAACTAATCCCATCAAAAAAAATCTCATCACAACCAGCCACAATATACAAACCATGCTAGAATTTCTTCACTAAAAACTCACTTTCACATCCACTTTACTAACAGCTGTGGCATTAACACAAACATAAATGATGTCCACCATCACTTAGTCTTCCAGACCAGACATCTTATTTCTGACAGAAACCCAGATTGCAGCTATATATATATATATATATACTAATATCCCACCTCCAATGCCCAAATTACACACTTCACAATTGTTTTCACCACAAGGATCACACCTGTGCCTTTGTGAAATTTGACATAGCCTGCTAAGAATGGCTAATTTAGAATCCCTACTTTTGCTCTTCTCTGGCTCAAGATTTCCTTGTCCCATTTAGTAACTTTCATTTGTTCAATTTACTGGTCTCCAAACACTAATAACCACTGAGATCTTTTCACATTTTACTTTTCATGAAACTTGACTGCCTGCATTCTGGCTGTCCACATAGTGAGATCATCTTCTGGGCAACCTAAACATCCACATTTCCAACTGGCTCATCTACTCTAATATCATCAAGTAAGCAGGAGGGAAAAGTAGAAGTCTTTGCTATCAGTAATGATCTAACACAAACTGTACATCTAACCACTTGAATCCCTGATAACCCTTTTCACTCTCCAAACAATCTGAATCTCTTTTTGACCAGTTCTCTTTCCAGATACACCATAGATGTCACCTCTCCTGTTGGAAACTCATACCACAATCTTGTACAAGTCTCCTCTCTCACAGAACATCCCTCATCCAACTACTCCGAACTTCGCATCCTCTGGCACTACAAAGGAACTAATTGGTTTAATTGGGATGATTTCCAGAATTTTTACTCCTCCTTTCCTTGATTTGACTATTGCTTCCACTTGCTCAACCCTAACACCTGCTGCAAACCAGTCACAGAAATAAATTATTCTCAGTAATATGAAGACCTTCATCCTCCATTCAATTCATAATCGAGATCTGCTTGCCAAGCCATGATTCAGCTGGAAATGTGTTAGAGCAGTCACAGAAAAAAAAATTCAGATCACTGCATGTGATTCACATGAAGAACATCTGAACTTCATAGTGCTTATACCAAAGCATGCAACATATGCAAATTAGTCATTACTAGATCCAAATCCAATTTCATAAAGGATATCAGCAGAAAATTTGCCTTCTGTCCAAATGGAAGCTATGCCTTCTGGTCGCTTGCTATGACTGTTGGATTCAACTTCTGCTGTCCTGCACTTCCAACACACTGTCTCTCTCTCATCCTGAACCACTGTTACTTCACCCAAAAATAAAGCTGACCTCCTGGCATCACTTTAATCCTCCTCCTACTGCGTAGATGACCATGGAAAAATCACTTCCAACCATGCTGGAATCCAAGTACTGTATGTCTGCTATAGTTTTTTTGACAAAAAGTTATCAGAAAACTATTAAATAACTTGGATACTAAAACATCTTCAGTCCTGATGACATCTCTCCAGTTTCTCTCAAACATTGTCTAGAACTAACACCCATTCTCCATCATCTCTATAATTTATTATATATATCTGGTACTTATCTCAATGCATGGAAGCAATCTGATATCCATTGTATTCCAAAAAAAAGGGGGAGGAGGGATGTGCTGTCAAAACTACTAACCAATTATCCTCACCTCTGTAATTTCCAAATAATGGAGAAAGTCATTAATAGCTGACACCTCCACTACTACAGAGAACCACCAATTCCACCAATTAATCAGTGACTACTAGTATGGATTCTTCCACTCAAAATCCACAGCTGCCTTTTAGCTTACATTGCCCATCACTGGGCACATACCATGAAAATGTTTGGAGAAACTTGTGATATCACCCTTGATATTTCAAAAATTTTCAACCGTGTATGCCATCAAGACCTATAAACAAATTGCCATCCTTTGGTCTACCTGCCACCCTCTGTAATCAGATAGCCAGCTTTCTCTGGTTGTTCTCTTCATGTCATTGTAGATCTCTCTCTCTCTTTTCCAGCTTTACTGCCAGTGCTGGAAATCCCCAAAGCTATGTCATATCATCTACTCTCCTTCTCCTGTACATAAATGACCTACTCACAACATTAATCCTATCCACAGCTTTGCAGATGATAATATTATGAACTCATTGTACTCATTTGACAAACCATGTAATACTCGGACATACCAGACTACAAGATCATCAACAACTAGTGCCTTAAACATAGATCTATATACTGTTCTTCAGACTGTGCAAGGAAATTCAGTCTTGCCTTTTCTCGTGCAGAATAGATGCCAGCTCACCTACCTTTATCCCCTGTAATACACAAATTGCCAGACAAGATCAGATCCCTATGCTTGGACTAATTACCAGCAGTCTTTCCTGGTATAAATAAATTACATAAGCCTGTCTTTCATCATATCATCCTTCAGCTGAACAGCAAGGACTTGCGTGGTCCTAAGAATGGAAGAGTTACTCTCATCGTGGGTTGAGAGGAATGCTTGTTTTGTTTAACTCTTTGCTTATTACAATGTTATTAGTGATAAGACAAGGAGTTTGTTTGATGAGATAAAAGAAGACTGCAACAAAACTTTCATATCAAGCAAAGAATGATTTGCTAATTTCAAGCAGCAAATTCAAATTTGCAATATAAAAATTACAGTTGCAACTCAGAAGAAGGCGAATGCCCATTTTTTCGATCTTGTTTTCAGTGTGAGCAAGATTGGCCTTTATTGGAAGAAGATCTTTTAATTTCATAGTGTAAATGCTTACATGATTATAAAACTTATCACTCCAAAATGCTGAAGGTGATAAAAGAAACTTATTCAAGCAAATTTACCAGTTATTTGAACTTCAGATAAAAGAAGAGTTTGGGTGACACAAGATATCTTCAGACTGGTATGCAAATCACTTTCATCCAACAGTACATTTCTGATGTTAACAAACTAATTATCCAAGGGGTTGCTGTGTTAATCAATGCCCAGGGACATCTGCCAAACATAGGAGAAATAAGGGTAGCTTTGGATGTCGAATTTCTGCTTCCAAATACCACATCCCTTTTGCAGCTAACGGACCAGGATGTGATAGCAAAAGTCTTCTACCTTCAACAGACATTAAGCAAATGTTATGGAAAATGGACAGCTGCAACATGTCTGTCAATTGGAGATCCTATAATAACCTGAAGGACATCCACATTGATGCTGCTTGGAAAAAGATCATATCACCTTGTGTGACCTGAGTGTGTACTTGACTTCATGCAAATGGAGTTACCACAATGGCTCAGGAGATAGGGCTTGACAATGTTGAACCTGATGTGACCAAGTTGTTGTAGAGATTCTCAGCTTCCACAAATGGGGAAACTGGAAGATTGGTGGTAGAGCTGACAGAGCAGCAGCAAGAAGAAGTGATTGTGGTTTGCAGCAGCATATTCTGGCTGAGATAGAGGTAGGTCCTTGCATTACCTAGGAAGATAATTTTTTAATGAGAATGAAGCTGTTCTAATTAAGTGGTGTTGCAGCCTTACTACCATATTTTGCAGAAAAGAAAGCATCAAAAAATGCCATGAACCCTTCTTCCTTATTTTAAAAGAAATGTGAACAAATCGTCAAGATCATCTTCTGCCACCTGAATGTGTTAGATGATCTTGATGTTCCACAACCAGGATCTTCTTCTCATCAGTAATGCCTCTACTGTGGAAGAAGTACTTTTATGAAGAGAATGATGGTAATGAAAAAGATAGCACACTTACATGGAGTTCTTCAAGGAACAAAACATTAGATGAGTGGTTGGAGAAAGCCTGGCAGAGGGTATGATACAGAAGCAAAAGAAAGGGGAGTGAAAGTAGAGCATGAAAATAAGGATCAGATTTTGTATGGTGATTCATTGATACAAGAAGTCCTTGAGTCTTGTGTAACAAAATCATTTTTTTCTGGAGCTAAAATTAAGGGTCAGTGAAGTCTGTAAGGATGCAGAGAGTTAAGGTGAAAGAGATATTTATTTTGGCTTTTACAAATGATTTAGCAGGTGACAAGTGTATGTGAGAAGGCATGAAAGAGTTGCTAGTGCATGTGAAAAAGAAATGAGAAAGTAAAAATTTTGAGTTTGTTGTCTGTATGATAGAGGCTAGTTGAGACAAGAGAGCTATGGTTGCAGATGAATCGGTGAACAGATCATGTGGGAGAAATGTTATGGGATTTGTGGAGTGAGTTTGATGGAAGGAAGGATTTATATAAGATAAATGGCTTGCATCTAAATGGATTTGGTGTCAAGATTCTTAAGGAAATATTGTTAACTGAAAGTTCATAAGTACAAAGTCAGAGAAATTAGAATGTTTGGGGGGGGGGTGATGCAAGTGAGTGTGGGTCCAGGCAACCTAGAGTTAGTAAGTGGGAGAATGATCACATGATGTGAAACGTAGTACACCAAGTTCTTGACTTGAGTGGGCTAAGTAACACAAGATGTAAGGAGATTATGGGATGAAGAGATATTGCAGTTTATGTATAGTAATGCCAGAAGTATTCGAAATAAAGTTGAAGAGTTTTTGCATTGGTTAGCACAACTTGGCCAGAAGTTATAGGCATTAGTGTGACATAGTTGACTGAAGAATAGAATGAAAGATCCACATCTTGCATTCTAGTAAATGATAAAATAGACTAGTATCTATATATATTTTATGCATTTGCAACATACCTAACTTTTTCTTAATTTTTTTCAATATTTCTAGGCTACACAGTTTGTCTGCAAGTTTTTTCAAATTGTCACAAATCTCCAAAAAATTTTCAAATATATTTATTGAAAAATATCCATGTATAAGTGGACTTTTTCAAAATTCCCAGTGTATCTATAAGCCAAATCAACAATTTATGTCTTTTAACCAAACTTCTCTTAGACCTTCTATTTTATCACTTACTCGTTCATAAATTTTTATCCAGTGACATAATGTTATTCCTTTATACTACATTTCATCTTAAGCCTCCTTTATTTTATATATTAGAACAATAATTCTCTTAGTTTAATCACTGGATATCATCTTTCTCCAGATTTCAAAAAAAAAAAGTTGCATGACCATTTCAGGCTTGAGCTACCAGAATCACCAATCAGTTCAACAGGCAAATCATCTGTCCCAGGAGATTTTTCATTCCTCATCTTCCTTGATGTTTTTTAAACTTCTTGCTGTAAGTTACATGTAGACATAGTTGAAAAATTATTTATTTCTTCAACACAGTTAAAAAAATAAATAATTAAAATAAAATTAAGATAGATCATCCATTATACACGAATAGAAATGTTTATAATTAATCTGTTTAATTAAATAATGTTTCAGTTGTGTCTAAGTTTAACTTATACTGTATGAATAAAGCACAGTTCGGTCAGTAAATGTTCTTAAACCTCTGCCAGATCTATTTCCCTATCATGTATATCTATTAGTTATAAATTTCATGGAAATGTTGACCATTTAAGCTGGTATATTCTGGACATCCGGAGTGTTAACAAGTGATTCTTTCTCATCATCATCAAATTCCTGCCATGTACCCTAAAGGGGTGTACAGGATATGATAGTACTACATGAAAAAAATTACATCATTATTAATTTTTTATCTACAATTTTCCTCCAAATCAGTCTGTTACTTGTCAAGACTCCAACATTATCAGATCTTATATTTCTATCGTCTAAGGCACTTTGTACCGTATCAATCCACCTATATCTTGGTCTTCCTCTGGGTCGTTTTGCTGCCAACCTGGCAGAGAACACTTGTTTTGCTAATCTTTCCTTGCCCATTCTGTTTAAGTGACCATACCACCTGAGATTAGCTCTGCTAACGCATTCCTGGATGCAGACAATGTCAAGTTCTTTCCTAATATCCTCGTTTTAAATATGATATTGCCATTGATGCCATCTGTTCATGCCTCTAATCTTTCTCAAGACTCTCATATCTGTGGTCTCTAGTCTTTGGTCAAGTGTTTTACTTCTGACCCAGCTCTCAGATCCATAAGTTAAAACTGGTTTGACTTTTTTTTTGACTTTGATTTAGTGTTCCGACTAATTTCTCTCTTATTCCATATGAATTTATTCAATTGACTTCCCACCATACGAGCTTTGCTGATTCTGTTGTCTATTTCTATATTTAATTTACCATCTTCACTAAAAATTGTGCCTAAATAGCTGAAATGTTTTACTTGTTCCACTGGTTCTCCATTCACAACACAGTTGACATTTTCAATGATTCTGCCTATTTTCATTGTCTTTGTCTTTTTATTGCTGACCTTCATACCATATCTATTACAACAGCTATTTAATTTAGTCAGAGAATTTTGCAGACTTGTAGCGGATTTATTTAGAAGTATAACATCATCCGCATAAAGCAAAGAGCTGACATTAACATCTCCAATTCTGATATCATGTTTAATACCACTTTCCTTCATAATGTGATCCATATAGATAATGAATAACAGAGGGGATAATGTATATCCTTGTCTCACACCAGATTTAACATTAAACAATCTTCCTATGAGAGCTCTACTCCAATCATCGGGAATTCGTCCCTCTGTCCAGGCTTTCTGAACTATGCAGTGCAGCCACTGTAAGACTTATACCACCATACTTCAGCATTTCTGGTCGAATATCATCTACTCCTGCTGCCTTTCCACATTTCAAGCCTTTGATGGCTTTTTCTACTTCAAGTATGGATATGTATTCCTGACTGCATGCCTGGTCAGTGTTTTTTACCACTGTGCTGTCATCACTGCTTGTTTCATTTAGCAGTTTTTCAAAGTAATTACTCCATACTTCAAGGATATCTTTTTCTCCCGTTTTCATGTCACCTTTATCATCTCTAAATCCTTTTACAGCACTCTTTCCTCCATTTCTAAGCTTCAACAACCTCCAGAATATTTTGCCACTTTCTTGATATTTATTTTCTATATTCTTGCCAAAGTCTTCCCATGACTTTTGTTTAGCTAGTTTTACACAGTGTTTAGCATTCTTGCATTTGTCTCTATATTCTCTAAGAGCACAAGCTGACTTATTTGACAGGAACTTTTGATGTGCTTTCTTCTTTTCCTTCACTGCCTCTTTAACTTCCTGTGTCCACCAGGGAGTTCTGATTTTTTTATCCTTACAGACAACCTCGCCACATACCTCTCTGGCAGAATCAATCAATGTTTCCTTCAGAGTTTGCCACTGAATCTCCAAGGTTTGATTCCTGTTCTCAAACTCTTTCATTATTTTTTCAATAAACTTTGTGTATTTTAGTCTACAGTTCACATCTGAGAGCTGCTCAACTTTTATTTGCTTTAAAACTATCTTACATGTTATTCTTTTCAAAATGAAATTCAATTTTATCTTGCTCAAGACTAAATAGACAAACAATACATGATATTGGAATTAGAGGAAACGCTTTAATCTGGATTGCTGATTTCATCAGAGGAAGAAAGATCAAAGTCAGAATCAATACAGCAATATCAAAAGAGCGGAGAACCTGGGCTGGTGTTCCCCAGGGCTCAGTACTCAGTCCCTTACTATTCCTTCTATATGTCAATAATATTCATCCCTACCTTACAGAAGACACAAAAGTAACTTGCTATGCAGATGATATAGCCATCTGGCACACTAGTGCTAAAATCAAAGAATCAGAGGAAATTCTAAACAAATCCATGAGAGGATTAGAAAAATGGTCAAACGAACTCAAACTTAAAATCAACCCAGACAAAACAAAACTAAGTACATTTAGTACAGACAGGAAAAATAGACATTCCTACAATCCCAAAGTCATGATCAATAACAAGCTAATTGAAAAAGTCACAAATCCAAAATACCTTGGTATTACGCTTGATCAGGAATTACGTTTTGCACAACACATCTCTAACACTTCCAACAGAGCTCTAAAAAAATTAAATATACTGAAAAGGCTTTGTGGAACAAATTGGGGTGCAAAGCCAAAAATCCTCAAAACTACTTACACTACACTAATAAGGCCAATAATGGAATATGCAGCACCTATCTGGTCACCTTCGGCTTCATCGGTAAAGAAAAACCTAGACAAAATACAAGCAAAAGCATCCAAGATTATCATTGGTGCAGTCTCATCCACTAACAACATCAGAGCCCAACAGGAATGTGGGCTTGACCTGCTGGAGGACAGACGAAAATTTGCCACCATAAAATTCATAAATAATATCAGAAGCTACCAAAGTGATCATGTCTCCCTAAAAACCTATGAACATTGGAACCAAATTTGCAGACTTCACAGATCATCGACTTTACAATATGATGACACTATCAGGAAAGAAATAGGTCTTGATCAGCTAAATGTCCACATAAACAAAGAACCTCTATTTTCCAGTCCTTTACCTTCAAATACCTTCATAAATCTAAACCTTACCAAACTCTGTACAAAAAAAGAACCAAAAGAAATGCTTAAAGAAAAAGGCCTAAATACCATCAACCTTCTTTCATCCTCCAAACAGGTTATTTGTTATACCGATGGATCATCAGACACCAATATGATTAATGGAGGCGCTGGTGTTCTCCTTCTACTCCCGAAAGGTGAAAAACTTTCAATAAAAGTTGGATCTGGGAGAATCGCTTCCAATTTTACCAGCGAACTCTACGCAATAATTAAAGCACTAGAAGCCTACTTAAATCTATCATCATCTCAACAATCTGAAGGAATTATAATTTACAGTGACTCAAGATCAGCTATGGAGGCAATCAAAAATGGCAATACCAAGCTCACACAAGACATCCATAAACTCTTAAATCATCTAAAGTGTTTAGGTAAAAGTTGCATTCTACAATGGATTCCTGCTCATGTAGGCATTGATCACAACGAAGCAGCTGATAAATTAGCAAAAGAGGCCAGAGAACTCAACCAAGAAACTCATATGATAACTCTTGCTGATGCCAATGCACTAGCAAAAGCTAAACTAATTCCATTGAAATCAGTGATACAACATCAAATTCCCGAGATCAATGCTGACAGAAGGACCTCCACTACGATAGCAAGACTACGAACAGGACATTATAGAGGAATGAAGATCAATACAGATGATACGAGAACATATAGAAACTGCAACAACTGCCCCAATACGGAACTGACACCCACTCACATCTTTACCTGTCCAGCAATTACAGCAGCCTTGCAAGAAATAGATCCTAATCCTGAACAACAGCTCTATACAAACAAAATCACAGACATAGCCAAAGCAGTACAAAGAGCGCACGGAAACATCTAAGACTCTTCAAAGGACAAGACAACAACAACAACTAAATAGTGATCACTTCCAATTTCAAGTCCTCTGTACACTCTGGTGTCCTGCACCAGGGAGAAAACATCACTATCAACAATAACATAGTCAATGAGACTTTTCTTATTCCTAGCCTCTTATCTCCATGTGAATTTGTGCACATTTTTATGTTGGAACATGGTGTTAGTAATAACCAGTCCATGTCCTGAGCAGAAATCCAACAGATATTTGCCATTATTATTAGCTTTGCTCTTTTATCCAAATTTTCCCAAAATATTTTTTTATGTCTCACAATCATTTCCTACTCTGCTATTTAGATCCCCAACAAGGACCAACTTTTCATTTTTCATTGTGTCAGTAGCTTTCTCTAGAGCCTCAAAAAATTCCTTCACTTCTACCTTCATGTGGGACCATAGGCACAAATAAATCTCATTGTCCAATTCCCCATTCTGATATTTGCCCACATTACTCTACTTGAGACTGACTGCCATTCAAGAAGATTAGCCTCGTATTTTGTGTTGAATACTATGGCTACTCCTTCTTTTCCTTGATTGTCATTGCCTGAATATAACATTTTGTATTTATTGCTCAGAAAGATCTCACCAGTTTTGGTCTTTTTTGTTTCAGTCACCCCTATTATGTCGATCTGGTACTTATCTAATTCCTCAGCTAGCTCCATTTCTTTGCCATTCAGGCTTCTTTCTGCAATCGTTTAATAATTGTCACAGTTTAATAGAGACTATCAAAGCCCTTGTTCCACTGCCAACATTTGGAGTAAATTCATAAAATATTCTTACTTTCCTGTTATGGTTTGCATATCATAAAATTGCGATTCATTGGCCTACATATGTCCAGAGTTGAAAAAAAAATCTGCTCTTCTAAGCAAATTAATCTATACATTAAATGTTACTACAGAAGTAAGTAACTATGCAAATATTCATCTCTTAGTTGTATTTCACTGTACTGTCTTAAGACTAATTATTTCTTTCTTAGGAAGAGCAAAAGCACGGCAACAGAAAGAGCAAGCAAAGAAGGGGATAAGCAAGGTATTGTTTCAGATAATTTAAGTCCTGAATGTTATAGTAATTTGTGAAATAATATATGTACACAGATTTAAAATTAAATGTGTATCTAGTTATAGCTTGGTTACCTCTTTGATATATCAGCAGCACTTTTTTTTTATATTCCTGTGATCCTTGCCAAAAATTGGTTACTTTTATCTACCCATTTAACCAGCGCTTTTTTTCTGGAAAAAAAGGTGCTGGTACTCACCATGAAGATGTTATTACAGCAACTTCCACACTTTTAACATATCCTCCGATATACTCTTGTCGTCTCGCTTTGTGCACTGCACTCTCCTTATGATTGTAAATCTTTTTTCTTAATGACATTAACTGTTGTTTGCGAGATTCTCCCAAATGACTGATTTTACCATTTGCCCACTCCGTTGAAATTTTCGTTTCCCATGTGTTTATCGACGACAAGACTTCCAACATCACAACACACTTTACAGCCCAACATTTTATTCTTGACATATAGCCACTCGTTTCTCTCACAGAAGTCATTTTTCTGCAAAATTGTCCAGCATTCGGGCCAATCATTAATAGAATCGGCTTCCTTTTGACCACATGGATCTTCGGTCTTGGTTTCGTGATCCTCTTCACTAAGTGTATTTTAGGCACTAGTTTTCTGTTTTACATGATCACAAGTAGATTCAACAATTTCTGCATCTTCAGCCTTCCTTTTTTACTCATTGGCATAAAGTAACTACTTAATTTACTCATTTTGAACAATGATTGCACTGATTTAACTTAGAGTAATTCAAAACTCACGTGAACACTGCCTGTTTGCAAAGTGAATATAGAACTGATATTGGAAGCAATCGGAAGTGAACACAACTTTCTGTTTCATAAGTTGGTACGCAACCGGAAACAGAAAGCTACTTGGTCCAACTTGTGAGTAATCAAAACTGAAAATTCGATTCGTGAACAGAGTACCATCTACTAGAATATTTATAATACATTTTGCTGTCAATAAATCACAAATTTTTAAAAACTTAAGAAAAAAGGTGTCGGTACTGCGTACCGGAAAAAAAGCACTCTACCTAACAATCTTCTCCATCATTTTGGCATATCTTAGCTAAACTGGTGAACATGTAAAAAATGCCCAATATCTTTACTACTGCTACCCAGATTATAGACTGCTGAGTAGTGTAATATTTAGTGTACAGATATTTTAATATCTTTACATGACTTTTGTTGATTATGAAAGATATTATTGTTAGGTAATTAAAATTGAAATAAAAGCTATGTACAAATATCATTATATCGATAAAATTGATTGTCAAAACGGTATACAGTCAGTCCTCAGTTTATGCCTCACTTCCGTTCCTGAAAAAACAGGCATAAAATGAACCCAATTTTAATGGGAGGTACAAAGTTATGTTCTACGCAGTCAAAAATGCACATGAAGTATGTGTAACATTATTATATTTAAAGCTTTTATAATACATACATATACATACATAAAAATAAAATTATTAATAACGAAAACAAAACAAAATTATGTACAAAAAAATATGAAACTTCAAAAAGATATTACATATTTCTATGTTGAAGTTTATGTCGAAAAGATATCACATATTTCCATGTTCCTGGTTTTGGATCACCTGCATTTTTTTGTGAAAAAAGTATCCAGTGTTAACTGCCTAGATTTTCTTTTTCTTTCTTTAAGGAGTTCAGTGTAAGGTTGAATAGATCCAATTACACTCCTTTTTTACGTTCGCACTCTGTTCCCAATCGTGGTCCATTTCGCAGAGTTCATCAGTCAATGTCTCTATGCTTGCAAGGATACGCTGTAAATCGGTCGTTTTTATATCTCTCAGGGGACCTTCTTTGTTTTCTTTCTTCTCCTTTGGATGTTGATTTAATTGTTTGGCTAATTCTTTTGTCTTCATTGGAAAGTGGTTTATCATGACTCGCTAAGACCTGTCACATCTTCAGCTGTAATGTCGTCCAATCTCACCTATCACTCAAGCTTGGTAATGTCTTCAATAATATTCTCCTCTTGCTCTAATTCCTTGAAGTCGTGCATAAATGCTGGAAGACATTTTCACCATGCTTCTTTTAAACACTGCTGACACTTCATTCCAAGCTGCCTTGATGTTGTTAATGTCCTTCAAGATATTGAATGACCGCCAGCAGTCTTTAATAGTTTTTCCCGAAGTGTCCAAGACTTACCATTTCCATAAATATTATACGGAGGTAATGTTTGGGAGCCTGTAAACAACCTTGGCATCCAGTGGTGTTCTTACTTCAGCAAGGTTGAGGATGTCCAGGAGCATTATCCAAGAGAAGCAATGCCTTGGCTGACAAATCATTTTCTTTACAGAAGCGAAGCACAGTAAGACAAAAATAATTTGTGTACCAATCTACAAAAATGTCTTGTGTAACTCGAGCTTTCTTGTTCCATTTCCAATAGACTGGCAGCATGGCTTTTAGACCCTTGAATGTGCGTGGTGTCCGTGAATGGTACGCCAACATTGGTTTAAGCTTCAAAGTTCCAGAGACATTTGTACCCAACAAAAGCGTAAGTCTATCTTTTGCAGCTTTAAAATCTGGAGCAGAATGTTCTTCATAGGAAATGAAGGTATGTGATGGCAATTTTTTCCAGTAGAGCCCAGTCTCATCAACATTAAAAATGAGATAAGGAGGATAACTTCCTTGTCTACACAGTCTTAAAATTCTTTAGGAAAAGCTGCCGCTGTTATGTCCCTATCTTATGATCTTTGTTTGTTTGTCTTACAAACTGCCTTTGTCTATATTCTTCTAACTTCTATTTTCAAAACACCACCAAAATTTCTACTAATATCTGAGCTATTGTTCCCCGTAGTATCCCTAGTATTTGTATTTTAACTGCGCCCTTTGGGATATTTAGTTTAAGATATCTTATACATAAACAGAGAAAGGAACTCAAATAACTGAAAGTGTAACTATTGCAGTCGTGACACTATTTCTTATTACTCAACATTAATTCCTTAAACTTCCCGTTTCTTAACATTAATTCCCCGCGTGGTTAGGTTCGAATGTTTCTAAGCGGTGCATTGGATTAGCAATATCAGACAACTTCTTTTATCATTAAACAAAAGGTTTATTATTTCTCTAAACATGGTACATATCAAAATATACAACTAAATTACTTACACACTAAAATCAGCTTAATACAAGGATTTGGGCTATGATTCGACAAAGGTTACTATGATCGTGCCACCACAAAATTTTTATACAAAAACATGAATTTACCTAACATAAAAGTTTTAGATCATCACACATTAATAGATTATTCAGCTCCAAGTACACTGACAAATACATTAACTACTCTGGCACATATTTATGACAATTCCGATTCTCTACACATCACACTAGGCATTCAAATTCCTCAGGCTACTTGGTTACTCAATTTACACTAATCGAACTCCATATTCATAAACACACAACTATGTCATTAATTTTCCTTTTACAATATAGTAGACACTCAAGATTCTTAGGATAATTAATTATTCACAAATTATCAACTCTAGCTAGCTTACTTTTAACACTCTCTGTCAAACTCTAAAGTCCTATTATAATTTCTCCCTAATCACTTTAACAGTTCCGTAATATGACAATGGTATCTATCACATGCAACTTCTGGTTAACATAAGACAAAATTCACAATACCATTCTTTAGCTTCACTTACGGGCCTTCACCTTCTACTGAACGAATTTGCTTGCATAACTTCTTGAAATTCTGGGCTATATGAACATCTGCGCCGTTGGCTGTACTATCCGAAACGAGGACATCGATATTTTCACAGCTTCCTCTGACTCTCTGGTATATTTCGCTTTCTACATAGGAATACGGGAATAGCTCTCCCGTTCACCTTCGATTCCTTGTTGTGGCATGAGGATATATGCCATATCTCTCCACTCAGTAACACCGTGAAATCCACTAGAAAACCATACTAAAACCACCGCGACTATCCAAACGTCTCTTCTCGCAAAAAGGCCTTAAGCCTCCTTGACTACCTAAACGTCTCCCCCAAGACCCAAAAGAGCCTACTCCTCGAAAATCCAAAGTCAAAAAGAAAGAGCCTCGAAGGGGGGTTTACCAACCCTTTTATAGCTGCTCCCCTAACGGCGCCCTTTCTTCTTTTCCCCACCTCCTACTTGTTTTCCGTCTGTCTACCAATTGGGTGGCATTTTGGCCGCCATACGTCATTTTGATCGGCAACTCGTAAAGAAGTTCCCATCCGGGCATAGGCCCTAAGTGATATTCCGTTATTTCTCTTGTTAGCCTCTATCTTAACCCCCTTTCAAACCTTTTCTCAGAATTCTACTTAAAGCTTAATCCGTAGCCTCTTACATAGCGTATTTCATGACTCATCCTTTTATACTTATGCACTTAACTCTTTCATTCTTAATCGCATTACTATATTGATTCTTAGTTAGCTACTTATTTAATACAAATTCCTTGTTTAGTCATAATACATCTTAATACATTCTTTTCTTTCGTTATCTTAACTAAACAATAGACCTTTACATTTTACTCAGTTTATACTGGATGCAAGAACATTATATTAACTAAATTATATTTTTTATGCAGGGGTGTTTTATTTGTGTTATTTATTTTTCATGTTACACCATGATAACTGAGAATACTATATTCTCAAGATATCAGATGTAACACCGTAACACCTGCACTTGCCTCCTCACTACATAATTTGACACTATGGCACCTACTTCGAGACTTAAATCTTATGAACCAACCTTTGCTTCCTAAAAATGTTTCTTCGCCTCCATCTGTCTTTTTAAGATCTCAAAAATTATTTTTGCTTTCTCAGTTATAACAGCCTGCATCAGAGGAATGTTTTTTTGATTCAAGTCATCCATCCATAGTGACAATAATTTTTCCATTTTTTTCATGAAGTTTACCCCTGCTGTAAATTACATGTTTTGCATTTAGTACTGCCATAGATTGTTGTGCAGACTGTTTTATTCCATCTGCATATTTCATAATTGTAGTAACAGTCTATGGAGGTAAGTTCATACTTCTACAGGCATTAGCAAGTGTCTGCCCATCCTCCATTCTTCGAATCACCTGCATCTTCTTTTCAAGTGTGATTGATTTCCTTGCCTTCTTAATGCCAAGTTCTGCTAACTTTTCTGCACTTCTTTTGTCAGACATGGTATGTAATTACATACTTTATCAATTTAAATACGTATATATGTAAAAAAAAAATTAGGTAGATTCAACAGTAAAACTAGGTTTGTTACATATACGTTGTAGTAGATTGGTAAACACCGGTTCCCTTGTTAGTCATTCTCTGGCATGGGCAAGCGGGTTTTTTTCTCCCGGAAACTCGGGCTTTTTTGTCCCGTAAACTCAAGAAAATCGACCGTAGAACCCACATTATTTCAGACATTAAATACAAGTGTTAGGGACCACGAGATGGTGGCACTTCTTGAGCCATCTCTCTTCACTGTATGCTGCTTAATTAGTGATAGCCTTCGGCCAGCTATCTCTGATTGGGTACCAGTGAAGATTGAACTGCCTACTCAGTCTCCAAAAGTTAGATAGGACTAAACGGCCTTGCCTACTCCCTATATACGGGAATAAAAAGCGTTAGCTGATTAGCTCGGTAAACACTCAAACACCAGAGTGCCTGCTAGCATCGTTTCTCAGTCAGACCACACTACAGTAAGAAAGCACGTGCAGGCATGCGGTGTTATTGTGAATCTGCGTAAATTGAACTGTCATAAACCAAGGGCTGACTGTATTCTATTGTAATAAAAATATAACAGTAGTGTTTATTGTTTTACTGTTTGTGGATGACTAGCGATGTCATAAGTCTGTGTCCCATGGTTTAAGTCGCCAGTGGAAATAGTTTTCCAGTTTAGTAGCAACGAAAAAAATTGGCCAGACATATTTACCTTCCTACATTGTAAGAATTAAAATACATATAACTTTTTTTTTTAAATTCTGAGTGCATGAAATAGTCATCAAGTGGAAAAGAAGCTCAATTACACCTCTAGGCAAATTGGCCATGAGAACACATTCACTTTTACAAACAAAAAATACTATATTCTTGTTGAGAGGCTTATACGCTGGTTAAACATGATAACTAATATTTAAGGAATTGACAGCGTATACTAGAAATATAGATTAAATAAACTTTAATTTATACTTTCCGATATTTCGGCGAACGTCACGTTGCCATCTTCTTGGGAACTTACTACTAAGACACGTGCACACAAGTACTAATAACAGCAAATGAGACTAAAGCTAGGAAGCTAGCGTTTTCCTAAAGTCCTGATGGTGTCCCCACATAGAAAACTGGCATCCCTTATCCGCTCCACCAAAGACCAACCACTCCCCCTAGACCTACCTGGTGTATACCAGGTCCCTTGCAGCTGTAAACTGTCCTACTTTGGCTAAACAGGCAGGACAGCAAATATCAGAATCTCAGAACACAAGGATTACATCCAATTTCACCAGTACAGCCACTCTGGGCTTGCAGACCACGCTCTGGATACTCGCCACAGAATAAGATGGAAGAAATACACAGTAATACACCGCAGCAAGTTCAAGTATGAAAGACTATTCATGGAATCAGCCTCGGCCCTTAGGAACATGCCAAACCTCAACAAATTTGGATGCATGAGACTGCCCCAAATTTGGGAAACGTTTATCAGAAGAACTTCAGCCCAAAGGCCAAGAACTACCAATATAGCCTGCCAGGGGGCACCATCAGGACTTTAGGAAAACGCTAGCTTCCTAGCTTTAGTCTCATTTGCTGTTATTAGTACTTGTGTGCACGTGTCTTAGTAGTAAGTTCCCAAGAAGATGGCAACGTGACGTTCGCCAAAATATCGGAAAGTATAAATTAAAGTTTATTTAATCTATATTTCTAGTATACGCTGTCAATTCCTTAAATATTAGTTATCAAAAAATATCATACTTGGACAGTAGATGGCATTGCTTGCTGATAGTAGTAGCACCATTGTGTAACGGAGATGGTGAGGTCTGTGTAGTTGGAGGATTAAGTGGAGATGGTGGTGAGATGTGTATAGTTAGTGCCCACCCACAATGAGTCCTTGGAGGCATTACATAATAATAATAATACATATCCAGTTCATCATTACTGAGAACTTCTCTCTGCTATTTATGATACCCAGCTGTTGTGATATCATTTACCCAAATCAAATAATACAGTGTATGATCTACTCTGATATGAAATGAACAGATGGTGAACATTGTGAAAGAGAACACACACACACACAGAGAGAGAGAGATTAAAAAAATGGAATGGATAGAAAAAGAAAAGGGAGTTGTGAATGATTCCTTTTAAAAAATAAAGACAAATATAAGGATTACATAGTTTTTTTGTGGATTCCTTATTATTCAAATTCCTGTTGAGAGGTTGATGCATCTTTACTGTTGTGATTTTTAATTGAAGGTTGGATAGAAAGCTATTCTCTGTTTATGGAACTGACATTTGCCAAGTAAAAACACAGGAGCATTCTGAAATAGTTATTTTTTGTTTCAGTGATGTATGGTTGAAGTTTTTGAGATAAACTATTCATGTTTTTGGTATCTGTTTTGAATCATCATCATCATCAAATTCCTGCCATGTACCCACAAAGGGTGTACAGGATATGATAGTACTACATGAAAAAATTATATCATTACTAACTTCCTATCTACAATTTTCCTCCAAATCAGTCTGTTACTTGTCAAGACTCCAACATTATCAGATCTTATATTTCTATCGTCTATATATCTTGGTCTTCCTCTGGGTTGTTTTGCTGCCAACCTGGCAGAGAACACTTGTTTTGCTAATCTTTCCTCACCCATTCTGTTTAGGTGACCATACCACCTGAGATTAGCTCTGCTAATGCATTCCTGGATGCAGACAATGTCAAGTTCTTTCCTAATATCCTCGTTTTTAATATGATATTGCCATTGATGCCATCTGTTCACGCCTCTAATCTTTCTCAGGACTCTCATATCTGCGGTCTCTAGTCTTTGGTCAAGTGTTTTACTTCTGACCCAGCTCTCAGATCCATAAGTTAAAACTGGTTTGAACACTGTCTTGTATACAGCTAATTTAGTATTCCGACTAATTTCTCTTTTATTCCATATGAATTTATTCAATTGACTTCCCACCATACCAACTTTGCTGATTCTGTTGTCTATTTCTATATTTAATTTACCATCTTCAGTAAAAATCGTGCCTAAGTAGCTGAAATGTTTTACTTGTTCCACAGGTTCTCCATTCACAACACAGTTGACATTTTCAATGATTCTACCTATTTTCATTGTCTTTGTCTTTTTATTGCTGACCTTCATACCATATCTATTACAACAGCTATTCAATTTAGTCAGAGAATCTTGCAGACTTGTAGCGGATTTATTTAGAAGTATAACATCATCCGCATAAAGCAAAGAGCTGACATTAACATCTCCAATTTTGATATCATGTTTAATACCACTTTCCTTCATAATGTGATCCATATAGATAATGAATAACAGAGGGGATAATGTACATCCTTGTCTCACACCAGATTTAACATTAAACCATCTTCCTGTACTTCCTTCAATTCTAACTGCTGACTTACAACTCAAATGAAGACTAAGTATTGCTTGATATAATGCCCCATTGACGCCATATAACTGCAGCGTATTGAATAGCTTCTCTCTTGGCACCTTATCATATGCCTTTTCCAAATCGACAAAACTTAAATACAGATCTGTTTTTAAACTTAAATACAGATCTGTTTTTAAACTTAAATACAAATCTGTTTTGAATAGAAACTGTAATACTCTTGAAGTAGGACATATGTTGAGGACACAGGTATGAGTTATTTTCTTGTGTGATTATGTGCAAGGAAATCTGTTGCTGCTCTTTGATTTTGAACTTCCTTTAACTCAGAATACTTGTTTAATGTGGAAGACATGCTTTGACTTTCCAGTGGAAGTTTCCAAGTTTTCTGTTAATTTGTGAGTCCGACTGAAATATGTCAACCTGCCATTGAAGATATTTTGTATTTAATGCCAGAAAATATTTGACCCAGTGTTTTAAGGTGTGTGGGTGAGAGAGAAATTGAGTGAGTAGAAGAGTCAGTAATTTTGTTAATATGCAGTTTTATTTTACACATTGTGTGTATGTGTGTGTGCATGCGCTCACTCATTCACAAAATGTATAAAAAAAAACACTTACCAGGTTATAAAACCTGGAAAATTAGTGGAAAAGATGAGCTGGCTTAATTAATAATAGGACAAATATTGTAAACTGTTAACAGTATATTTCGGTGGAAAGAATTTATTTTTTGAAGGAACTCTTGTAAGGCATTTTCTGTGTCTTTCCAAACGATGAACACATCGTCTACATATCTCTACCAGACTAATGGTTTTGAAGTTATTTTCGATAGGATGTCATTTCCTAGTTTTTCCACAAGCAGAACTGCGCACGGTGGTGACACGGGACTGCTCATGGCTAAGCCTTCCAGTTGTTGATACAGTAAGTTGTTTACTTTAAAATAGTTTGATTTTAGGCAATGGCAGAAAAGCTGTGTAATGTCATTTGGAAAGAGATCTTGTATGATCTTAATCTTAGCTATGGGCAGTCCTCTGTCACCACTGTGCACAGATCTGTTCATGGAAAAACTAGAAAATGACATCCTATCAAAAATAACTCCGAAACCATCAGTCTGGTGGAGATATGTAGACGATGTGTTCATCGTTTGGAAAGACACGGAAAATGCCTTAAACAGTATATTTCATTCACTGATTTGGATAATTGTATACCAAGGATATATAAAGGCTTTTAGAAACAAAAGTTAATCTGAGACCGTTTTTTGTAATCTGCCGCAACCTTATATTACCTAAATAAATATTACTGCTTCACACTACAAAAATTGGCAATATTATCTATAAACATGACTTTCAGCTGAGCATTAAGATCTATTGTGCCTGCTGAGGGATGAGGACTAGTCTGTTCTTTGTCTTTTCTTCTGTGTCCATCCACCATTTTGTAGGTGTTTCCTTCAAAAATGCAGCTGACATGTTTCATTTTTCTGCCTGTTTTCATAATCTTTTAATTGCTGATTTTTATAGCAGTTATTTAATATAAATTGTCCAAAGGACTTTTGGATTTATTTAGTAGTATATCATCATCTGCAGAAAGACTGAGTTTAATATCCTTAATGACCCCATAAAACTAGTATCTCTGTTTGAGCATTTCTGGTCTAGTATTATATACAGCTGCATCTTTTCAACTTGAATATTTTCCACCTTGATTCTTGTCACTGCTTATTTCATTTTATTTTTCAGAATGGTGACAATGATGATGATTATTATTATTAGCATCTGACCTCCATAGAACTCATTGACGTAGATTCATACTTCCATACTCTCTCATGCAAAAGGATCATCAAACCGTGCCTTAAACCCATTCATAGTTTCTGTACTCGCCACACTCATGCAGTAAATTCCACTCACGAATCACTCCATGCAAAGACCCTTTCTCTCATACCCTCCTTTATACAGCTTCCAGGAATAACCACTTTTTCTACCCTTGTTTCACTCTGCATTATGAAAAATCATTTACATTAATCTTGTGACAATCCCTCACCAACTTATCCCTCACTATACAACTTACATTCATTCAATCTCTCCTGATAGCTGACATTCCATAGAACTAACACTCATTTAATAAATCTTCTCTGGACTCTCTCTCCAACATGTTCTCGTCCTTCTGAAAACTAGTTGACCAAATCTGTGCAAGGCCTGATCAAAGCCTTATACAATGGAATCCTAACCTCTTTGTTTCTGCATGTCAATCTCCTCATTATTGCCATAATCATAGTGATGATCTTGTAATTTTAGCAGTGTGACCTGTAAACTTCAAGTCTTTGTCCACCATCACTCTCAGATGTCTCATCTCGTCTACCTCCTTCAAAATTTCCATATTAATTATGTACTCTGCATCCTAACCTTGCCTACCAAATTTCAGGACCTTGCACTTTGCAACATTAAACTGATAGCTCCACTCGCATGCCCACTCAGTCTGTTGAGATCCTCCTGCAATCCAAATTTGCTCTACTTCTCATAGTTATTCCCAACTTTGCATCATTGGCAAACAACAGCACGTGTCGTTAACTTACAAATTAGGCAATAATGATCCACAAACCCCCTTTAGCACTCCACTAGTGACTTTCCTCTTTCGGGATACCACTTCTCCATACCAACCTGCTGATACCTATCTGACAGTCAGCCATCCAACTCACTAGTCTGTTATCTAATGTCATCCATTTCAGTTTACTATCTGCTTGTCATGTGGCAGTGTATCAAGGCCATTTGAGAAATTCAAGTATAGCACTGTATATGCATCTCCTTTATCCAGTGAATTTGCCACCTTCTTGTTATACATAAGCAGATTGCTAAAGCATGACTTTCCCGTGACACTCATGCTGATCATCATAAAAAATACTGCTATTATCAACCAATTTGTTGAATCCAAGTCCTCGCCAGCTTCTTTAACACATTCGTTGCCATTCACGCGATATTGCGTGATGCAAGTTCTCACCAAAGAGCCGATCACACGTTATCGCGTGGAGGTCGCTATCAAGTTTCTAAGCGGAATAGCGGCCACAGCGAAACGGCGCGTAATATTTATATTGGCCACTAGGGAAGGGACCAACTTTCGTGGAGTGGGGATGGCCGCCAGCCATTGTCTATTGTTTATGTTAGCCAGTGCGCACAGGCGGCATTCGGACAAGGTGACGACACGACGATTTTGTTTAGTTATTCGTTGATTTAGCGTGCTTGAAGTTTGGTTTTTATTTATTTTCAGTATTGTTTTTTTTTTTTTTTTTTAGTAAGTTCCCTATAAATGTTGATTTTTGATAATTATTTTTTTCTATTTGTACGTTATTTTTAAAAATTCTATGTGATTATAAAAGACTGATAATTAAAGTTATAATTATTATATTTAAATGTTTTTTATTTGTAAAATATATAACTTATTTGAGCGAATTACATATCACGCGATATCGCGTAATAGATATTTAGAGTACATAAATCCTATGTACATAATAATAAAAGCATATAAATAATATATTAACTTATTTTGAGCACAATAAAAACTAAATAAAAAAAATTTGGCCACCACACGAAATTCCAATTTTCAGCTTGGCAATGAACGTGTTAACCACCTTAACAACTCCAGCTACACAGATTGGCCTATAATTTATAGCCTCTTATCCCCTCTTTGTGAAATTGAACAATTTTTTGCAACTTTCATTCCTTTGTAACTCAGCCTTTTGTAAGACTCATGTTAAACAGGTGTGTATTCAGTATTGCTGCATTGCCACTTCATCTGGCAACACATTCTGTTCACCAGCCATTTGCTATGAAAAAAATGTGTACTTCACTCTTATTTATCAAAACTTTGTATTTAATTTCTAGGCATGATCTTTTATCTCTGTTCCTTTCCTAAGCTCTTCAAATTACATTTTCTTCACTGTCATAACTGGTATTTCACAAACCTAACACTGCATATATTATGTCTCTTACTCTTTCCCTGACTGAACCAGTTATTTGCTTAAAATTTTTCCATTGGATCTCTGAGGTTTGATTTTGGTTTTCAAACTCCTTCACTTCAGTAATATTTGTATTTGTCTACAGTTCACTTCTCAATGATGCCCAACTTTGTTTCTTTTTAAAATTTTACACATTTCTTTTCAATGTGATATTCATTTTTATCTCACCAAAAATTAAATGGCAATCACTTTCTATTTCAAATCTGCATATTCTTGTATCTATTCTGAACCAGAACCAGTATGAAGATTTCACTAAAACACTTATTTCTTATGTGTTTTCTATATGTGAAGTCATGCATATCTTTATATTGGAACATTATTCATTTTGTTAGTAATGATAACTAGTCTATAAAATGTAAAACTAGTTCCATCAGGAACCAGCTCCACTCAGAATGTTCCCATCTACAGAAGTTCCCAAAGCAGAGCTGGTTCTTGATGAAACTAGTTTTGCTTTGGAGACTAGTTAAAAGTTAGACTAGTTTAGAAATTTAAGTTTTAACCCCCTAACCAGCCTGGATATATTTATATTTTAATAATTACCTGGATGCAAAGTGGCCATGAATACTGGATATGAAGCATAAATTGATATTTCATCATATGGCAGTTTGGGTAGTTAATTTCTATAATGCACACTAGTTTTGTGTGCATTATAGTACACTTCTTCAGGAACTTGAAATAAATAAAAATAAACTGATTACATTGATTGAGCTTTATTATTATTCCGGGCAACTCCAAGGAGTCAACAGACTCATCGAGGGAGGCCCTAATATCATGTCAAGAACAACTATTCGACATTCACACAGTATCTATCATACCTTGTCTTGAACTCATTCATGGTCGTAGCACCCTCCAACAGACGCTGGCAGCTTATTCCACTCATTCATCACTCTCCAAGTAAAAAACCTAGCTCTAACACCCTTGTTAACCACATTCTTGCCCAGCTTCCATGCATGGCCCCTAGTCCTTCCACCACCACCAGTCCTATTTTCAAAAATATCTTCTGGATTAATCTTATAGAAACGCTTGAGAAATTTGAATGTCTCAATCATATCACCCCTTTTCTGCCTATCGAGCAATTTTTGCAACCCACAAATCTTCAACCTATTCTCATAAGGTTCATTCCACAGACCTGCTATCATCTTGGTCACTCGTCTCTGGATCCTCTCCACTTCCTCCCCATCACGAAGAAACCCTGGCGCCCATAACTGGGCACAGTAGTCCAGATGGGGTCTTATCAAGGCTCGATATAGAGGAACAATAACTTGTTTCTCTCTCTGCATGTTAAAGTATTTTTCAGAAGCCAAGTGATTTGATGAGCTGATTTAGCCACTTTTGCAATGTACTCCCTAAACTTCAATTCCCTATCCACCAACACTTAAATCCCTGGCCTCATCAATCTCCTGGAGTGGGGTTCCACCAATGTGATATACTGCTGCTATTCTTTTCACCCCAAAATGCATAACCGTACACTTTGCCACATTAAATTGACATCCATTTTTCTTACCCAGACCTCCAAGCTATCCAAATCATCCTGTAAAATTTTGACATCCTGTGCACTCACAATTGCTCTAACCAACTTTGCATCATCAGCAAACAAGTGAACACTTCCTCTCAGATCCTTTCCTATATCATTGATGAACAAATTGAAAAGTAGTGGTCCAAGAACAGAGCCCTGCGGCACACCACTAGTCACAAGCCGTCTTTTAGACTCAGCTCCTGAATAAACCACTCTCTGGTATCTCTCCATCAACCACACTCCTATCCATCTCACCAACCCTATATCCATCCCCATCTGCTCCAGTTTACTGATTAGGGTTCCATGTGGTATCCTGTCAAAGGCCTTGGCAAGGTCCAGTAGAATCACTGTAAACCCATTACCCTTATCCAGTTCAGCCGTCACTGTGTTATAAAACGTGAGCAAGTTACCATGGCATGATCTACCCTTCACAAAACCATGTTGTCCCCCATACAATATCCCATTTTCATCTATCCAATCCTGTATTCTTTTCTTGACTAATTTCTCTAAGACCTTGACAATGATTCCTGATATGCTAATTGGTCGGTAATTTACAACAGCAGTCTTGAAACCACCTTTATGCAGTGGAACTATTTTCCCCTCTTTCCACCCCCTCAGGACTAACCCAGATCCAAGACTCAAATTAAACAAAATGGTCAAGGGTACTGACAGTTCTTTAGCCGCTTCTCATATGACACGAGCTGGTATACCATCCAATCCCACAGATGTATTGACATTGAGGTTATGCAATAGACTACTCACCTCCACTTCATTCACCACAATTCCCGTATAATCTACTGGTTCACTCATTTCTGCAATGTCACCACCTGGATGATATATTCTTGCAATGTTCCCACTCAGTAACACTCAACTATATCAACTGATTCAGTTTACCTCCCTACCATCGGCATTCTTTAAAATCATTCTACCATTTATGTTTTTCCTTTTATTTGCAACATATCGAAAAAACTGTTTAGGATTCTCTTTAGCTTGCATGGCCAATGTTCTTTCGTAATCCTTTTTTGCTTTTCTTACCACACTCGTTACCCTTCTGGCCTGTGCTTTATACCGTTCATGTACCTGCCAGTAACCTTTCTCCTTAAATTCATTCCATAGTTGTTTCTTTTTTTGTAGCTCAAGCTTAATGGTGTTATTCGTCAATTTAACCCCTACTTGATTTATTATTCAGACTCTAGGTATACAGTCAGCCATTGCTTCATGCAAACACTTCTTAACTGCCTCCCATGCACTATCAACTTCTAGTCCTTGCAGTTGTACGTGCCATGGCACTGAACCAATCAAACTCCTAAGCTTGTCATACTTGCCAGCCCGATGATTCCACATGTACCCTGTCTTAATTTTTAATTCCACACCTTTAGCCACCTCCCAAGTCCCTATGATCACTCTCACCAATTGTGACAATGTGGTCATATTCGTTACAGCCAAATCCTCAGATGTAATTACTAGGTCAAGCACTCTCTGACCCCTAGTATTTTCCATTACATGCTGTCGCAGATAGTTATCCTTTAATATCCGCATAAAATCCAATTCCTTCCTCCCGTGTGTCCTCTCCTCACTCCAATCAGTGTGACCATAGTTGAAATCTCCCATAATAATTACTCTCCTTCCACGCATTTCTTCTATTTGCTTGTGCATACTGTCTCCACCATCTTTTCCATCACCGGGTCTATAGCAGCACCCAATTGTATATTTTGTTCTGCTAGCCACAATCTCACACCAAATGGCCTCAAATGTGCTCTTTTCTCTATACCGCAATTCAACTTCTATTCTCCTTGGCTGCAGCACATCAGCTATCATCAACAATACTCCTCCCCCCATTTTATTCTCCCTGTCATTCCTAAACACACTGTACCCATCACATTCAATCCCACTAGCTATATCATCTACAGTCAGCCATGATTCACTAATGCCAATAACCTGTGGTCTGGAAGTGCCAACCATGGCCAAAAATTCTTCCTTCTTGTTCCTAATACTCCTAGCATTAGTGTACATGAATTTAAGACCCCCATTAGCCCCATCCCTACCTTGATGCCTTATATTAACTATCCCATTCTGATTTGTTGTCCTTATTCGCTCAGGAATATTATACTCATTCATGCATTCAACTGCCTCCCTAAGGTCTGTATATCTACTCCCCCCCCCCCTTAATAAATCTAGTTTCCCTGATTTTGCACATCCACTACATTCAGCAACATTTTTTCAAGTCTCCTTACACCATATCCATTCAAATGCAAGCCATCCATCTTATATGGATCCTTTCACCCATCGAACTCGCTCCACACGTCCACATATTCCACACCACTTGTCATGCATAACCCATGCATAAAGTTATTTGCAATTATGGCCCTCCTTTTAAACACTTCACTGTCATACCGTGGCAAAAGACTAATCATCCTAACTCTCTCACTCTTTTCTTTTGCTACCTCAAACAATTCATTCAGGTCCTCATTTCCATTTTATCTCCTTTCATATCATTCGTACCTGTCACAACAATCATTTCTTTCACCCTTTCCTTTTGCTCTCTAATAGACTCGGTTACATCCTTTATGGTCGCACCAGGTTGGTACGATTTTGTCAAATCCTCTACTAACACACCTCATACTAATGAGTCTCCATACAGCACTCTCTCCTTCATTTTGTTTACGTTCACACTCATACGCTTATTTTTCCTATCATACTTTTTATTATTAGGTGGTACACTCAGTCCACTTTTGTTCATACGCTCTAGCTGCCGTTTTGCCCTTTGTATTGCTCCGCTCAATAACGCGATCTCATCTTTTTTATTCTCTGTAAAACCAATAATTTGCTCTGAATTAATACCATCATTCACACTTTGTACATTCACGCCCTCACAGTTCTCTGGTACAACCTCGCCATTTCTTGTCATATCACTATTTTCTTCATTCTGAAGTTTGACAAAAATATCACATTCATGACCTGAAATACACTTTAATTCCTCATTCTCCTTACATTTTCTACGCACATTCACTCCTTTATTATCATCTAACCATACTCCGACTGCACTCCACAAAGCGTACATTTCACAGATAGTACACTGAATCATCTCCTTTATATTACCATTATTGAATAAAGATGGCGAACCATCATTACTGGCCACCATTTTCCTTCATACGGGAGCCATACTCACTTTTAATGTATTTTATCAAATTATAAAATGAAATACCAAAAACACACAAACAGCCACACTAAGATATGCAAGGCAAACAAAACTACATAAAATTCAAGTAAATTTATCAATGAAAACTTAAAATAACACTTATCAGGAGCTCTCAATGAACACAAACGACTATGAATCCCTCTAGCGGCAACTCCCCTTTTCTGCAACAAGCAAGCTAACATTATCAATAAAACAGAATAGTTTAAATATACTAACAATGTTGCTTTTACAGTGCATCATGAAGACTAGCAATATGTATAGAATGTTGGATCTGCTTGTGAAAGGTGACCAAAAATCTGAATCTCACTCCAGGTTTCATTGAGTAGATTTTAACAATTTTGCTGATTCTTTGAAATTGTAATCAATGTAGGCCATTTCTGTACTGCCATTGTATCTAATGATTTTTCTCTCTGTATACCTCTTTTTTCCCCCCACCTTGATGTGTTCTGATATATATATACACATACATACAGGGTGTCCCAAAATTCACGCAAGATTTAAATTTAGCGCCATTTGTGCGGTAAAGTGTTGCCAACGAGAAAAAAAAGACAGCGTGACAGCTGACAGTTCAGGGTTATTAAAAATGGAGCGCTACACAAAAGAACAACGCATTTTCATTGTTGAGCAATATTTTAAAAATGATGAAGGTTTGGTAGCTACAGTTCGCAATTTTTGTACAAAATATGGTCGGAATAGTGATTTAACTTCAACTGTGAAAAGATTAATTAAAAAATTCAAGGAAACTGGATCAATTAGTGATCTTATACACTCTGGCCGTCCTTCAACAAGTCGTTCAACAGAAAAGATCGAAGCAGTTCATGAGAGTGTTGCTGAGAGTCCAGGAACATCAATTCGGCACCGTGGTCTTGAATTGGGCATTTCAAGCTCTCTACAGTGTATTCTCATGAAAGATTTGCATCTTTATGCTTACAAAGTTCAATTGACTCAAGAACTGAAGCCTACTGATCACACACAGTGAAGAGAGTTCATTGAATGGATTATGGAACAACAACAAGTGGATGCTTATTTTTCCAACAAAATCATCTTCAGCGATGAAGCTCATTTTCATCTTGATGGCTTCGTTAATCGACAAAATTGTCGCATTTGGATTTCAAAAAATCCATGAGTGATTGTTGAGAAACAAATGCATCCACAACGTGTTACTGTTTGGTGTGTATTTTAGGCTGGAGGCATCATTGGTCTATTCTTCTTCGAAAATGCGGCTGGTAAGGCAATAACAGTTAATGGTGCTGGCTGTCGTGACATGATAATCCAGTTTTTTGTGCCTAAATTGCAAGGTATGGATGTGGACGACATGTGGTTTCAACAAAATGGTGCCACATGCCATACAACCCGAGAAACAATTCAATTACTGCATGAGTCATTTCCTGGTCGTGTAATTTCCCGTTTTGGTGATTAGAATTGGCCGCCCAGATCATGTGACTTAGCGGCATTGGACTTTTTTCTTTGGGGTTTTTTAAAGTCTAAGGTTTATGCCAACAAGCCCACGACTGCCCGCACCTTGAAGGAGGAAATTGAGCGCTGTATCAACGAAATTCAGCCACATTTTTGTAAAACGGTCATGGAAAATTTCAACAAAAGAGTGCGTATGTGCCAGCTAAGCCGTGGAGGCCATTTACCCAATATGCTATTACATGCATAACCCTATACTGTATACTTTATGAATCAATAAGAAATTACAATTTTTAATTAAAAACCTATGTTTTCTATCAAAATTACTTCTTGCGTGAATTTTGGGACATCCTGTATATCTCATGACTAGCTTGCTTGTTCTTCATGAACAACTGATCTTTTATATTCCTAGTGAATGGAATGGTTATTGAGAGTAGACTTGAAATCTTGCTTACCAGGGAGAAAACTACTTTCATGTATTGTTGATGCAGTATATTTGAAATCTTGTCCACAATGGATCATATGTGATGCTGTCCCTCTTATTCATGTTCTTTTTTTTTTTTTTTCCACCTGTCTGAGGACTTGTTTTAAAAAATATATATATAAACTATTTTATTTTAAATAAATTATTATAACCATTTATTCCAATAAATGGTTATAATAAGGATGGTGTGTTGGTTCTTGGAACTTCTCCATACTGCTTGGAAATGTTATATTCCTCTCTTAAGGATTTTATACCAACTTTTTGTGATAGATGGTGGGGGAATTTTTCATGGAAGTATCATCATGTGTGCACTGCTTTTCTGCAGACTGAATAGCTGAGGTTATTCTATTCAGAGACATTCTAAAAGAATGTAAAGTCAGGAGTGTATATATGGTGGTGGTTTTTCCCTTTCAGTCGTTTCTGACCCTAGATGACTTTGTAGGCATTGCCCACAAAAGTGTCCTTGGTGAGATTTTTTACAGGGTAGTTCCATTTGCGTATTTAGGTATTTCCCACCCCTAGGCCCACAGAAAGTGCCGCCTCTCATATTTAATGAACATGTTGATTTACATGCATAACCTATTTATATCGTAAATTCGTAATATATATATATATATATATATATGTATATATATTATATTAGGGTTACCAAGTAATTTTATAAACTTGGTTATTTTACTCCTAATCCCAAATAAGCAAACAGTTAAGTTTGCGCCTGAACGTAGTTCAAGTCTAAAGGTGGTGCAACACCAGGGCAACTCATTGTAAAGGTGGGTAAAGATCTGATCACTATTCTTAGTATTTTCCATAATGTAAAGCACATCTCACTAAGAGATGTATACTGCAATACATTATGGGTAGGATCACTACCCAGACCAGTTTCAACCTTTTTTGAGGTCTCCTCAGTGAGTAGCTAGACCCTAAATACCAAGGTTTTAGTAATACAGAGCCTTATCAACTTTACCTATACAAGTTGCTACAAGGTGTTTTTATTTTTAATAAGAATCTCTGGAGGAGATATAGATGTAAATAAGATTTTTTACTTTGGGTAATGTATATTAGAGTTGATAAGTAATTTTTTAAATTTATTATTTTACTCCTAATCCCAAGTAAGCAAACAGTTAAGTTTGTGCCTGAACGTAGTTCAAGTCTAAAAGTGGTGCAACACCAGGGCAACTCATTGTAAAGGTGGGTAAAGCTCTGATCACTATTCTTAGTATTTTCCATAATGTAAAGCATATCTCACTAAGAGATGTCTACTGCATTACATTATAGGTGGGGTCACTACCCAGACCGGTTTCAACCTTTTTTTTGAGGTCTCTAAAACCTTGGTATTTAGGGTCTAGCTACTCACTGAAGAGACCTCAAAAAAGGTTGAAACCGGTCTGGGTAGTTACCCCACCTATAATGTATTGCAGTATACATCTCTTAGTGAGATGTGCTTTACATTATGGAAATTACTAAGAATAGTGATCAGAGCTTTACCCACCTTTACCAGTGAGTTGCCCTGGTGTTGCACCACCTTTAGACTTGAACTACGTTCAGGCACAAACTTAACTGTTTGCTTACTTGGGATTAGGAGTAAAATAACCGAGTTTATAAAAATACTTGGTAACCCTAATATACATTACCCAAGGTAAAAAATCTTATTTATATATATATATATATATATATATATATATTATGACTCACCCAAAATGTCCTAGAATATTCGAATATTCTATGTCTTGCTGCTCACTCGGCGAAGGCACATCCTCTTAGTCCAGTGCCCTTGTAATATCGTTCTCAATTTGTAGAACTGTCAGGTTGCTGAGCCTTTCTTCTATCATAGTTGTTCTATGACAGAAGAAAGTACAGAAGTAGTCCTTCAACCTTTTGAGGGAGGAAAACAATCATTCAGCTGAGCAATTTGTTGCCATCTTACATAGAAAAATCGTAACAGCAGTGTTCAGATTGGGATATATACACTGTAGGACTTCCTGTTGAATTTTCTGTGAGAGTTGTAGGAATGTATTTATTTCTAGGCCACTTGATTTCATGTGTGCTCTGACGTGCAGACATTCGTTTACAAATTCAGATTCAATATTAGTAGAAAAGTGTTCTTTAAGGTTTTTTTTCCCCTTTTATGACATTCTTTTCACATATCACTTCCCCTGTTGTGAGAAACCTGAACTCCTTCGAGAGGTTTCATACGACACTTTTCTTCGATTCATTTCGAATGAGAGACTGTGCAAAATTGTGTCATAAGTATCAGTTTTGAAACTGACTGATTAATTGTACTCGTCTTCATTTTCATTACTTTCATATGCACTGCCGTCAAAAAACCTGGTGGGCTTTTTCTTCTTCTTTTTTCTCTTCCTCATACAAGTCAACTCCACTAAGTTTCTTGCCCTGTTCTTCATAGAATTCATAGAGTAAATCTAGCTCTTTGAAATATTTTTCGAGGGACCCGTACAGTTCACACACAGTTCCTATATCAATGTTTACACTTTGTAATTTCTTGCTTGTGGCATTCATTCTTGCGAGAATATCACCCCAGAAGCAGATCATGACCTCAAACTCCAGTGACTGAAGTTGCCGTAGAATCCTGCTTGCTTCACATCATGTAACTTTTTTATGGGTGGTGTCATTTTCAGTTTCGGACAAAGTGGAAATTATTTCCTTCCATCCTTCACGAAGACTCTGACAGGCATCATCATGAGCTGACCAACGAGTAGGCGAAGGATGTTTGATTACTTTTGCAGAAGTTTCCAGGTGCTTTCTTAGAACACTCCACCAATGTGTTGAAGATGTGAAAAATACGTTTTCTGAAGGACATCAAAAAATGCAGAAGAGTACCGACAGGATTCAACAGCGCAGGTAGCAATTAGAGACAGAGAATGTCCAGCGCACAGTGTGAATTTTGCCAATGCATTTATTTCAAGAATTCTTGCTTGCAGTCATGTGTACTTGCCTGATATGTTACTAGCATTATCATATGCCTGCCCTCTGCAATTTGCTACATCAATTCCAAGCTCATTTAGTGAAGTCAAAACTGCCTCTTGTGACTCTTCAGATTTGTGACTTACGTTAGGAATGGGACACAAGAAACGATCCACAGGAATTCCATGTTCTTTCACATATTGTACAATGAAGGACAACTGATCAACATGAGACAAGTCTGGTGTTGAGTCAACACTTATGGAATAGTACTTAGCTATTTTAAGTTCTTCCACAATAAATTTGATTACTTTCTCGCCCATTATTTTAATAAATTCTTCATACGTGCCAAAGGAAAGATAGGAAATGAAACCTTTTCCTTTTTTCCTGCCTTTTGGCAGTGTACTCAACAAGAAAGGGATCAAATTCACTAATTAACTCTAGACACATCATTACATTTCCATTATGCACAGAACCGAAAATGTCATCCTTTCTCCTCAAAGCAAGATCTCTACTGGCCAATGTTTTTACTACTCTAACTACTCATTTTAACACCGCATTCCAGTACTTAATTTCTTCTTCCAGTTGCTAAGTTATTTGTAAGTCAATTCTCCCTGCAAGATTTTCTCTTTGTTTCAGAGCTATCAGACAGTTCATATGGCTAGTTGCTTTCTTGTGATGACTCACTCGTGCTTCTGCATTTTTCCAGTCATTAAATCCACTGACAAAGTGACTATCGTCAGTTCCCCATCCACCAAAAAGGCGACAAGGTGCACAGAAGATCTTTCCGGTACTAGGAGAGTAAACAAGAAAATCTCTTATTATTTTTTGCCATTAATCAGATTCCTCTCAATGAGTTTCTTAGAAACATGTCTTACTTTGTCAGGATAAGCGCTTTGCGATTTTGAAAGATCACTGTTTAAATTTTGTGGAAACCCATTAACTGCGATATACTCGTCTGTTACGTCATTTAGAATCCACTCAGCTGGGTCATTACTCACTCACTATCATCTGTGCTGCCAAATTGTTGGGATTTTTTGTAGGCACATCATTTGAAACAGTTTCAATTTCTGTCTCCTCAACCACTTCTTCTTTTTATAAATCACAATTACTATTAGCAGATACCAACGCAAAAAAACTGTCCAGTTTTCTTGTCTTTGATACTACTTCGTTAATTTTCTCTTCCTTTTCTTTTCTTTTCTTCTTATATTCACTACCACTAAGTCGCTTTCTACCTTCACTCATGTTTTAAAATTTAAATAGCAATTTAAAACAGAAAGGAAGTATCAGAATGATTTACACAATTTATAACTTTTTGAAAGCAAAACAATAAAACAGTATTACCTTTACTCTGATGACAACATATGACAAGGGCACTGAAAACTCTAAAAATAATTTCAGATTTAGCACGTCTTAACTGCCACAAAGATATCAGGATACTGAACTAAAGAGTTGAAGGAAGGGCAACAATTAACAGTCTTAATTTGAATTCGAAATAATAAAGAAGTAAACGTTGTTAGAGTTAGTAAGAATAATACCGAAACAAAATTAATTAGCATCAATCTCTCCCGACCGCGATCCCTATTGCTTTGTGTCAAGTTACTGACAGCAATACAGTAGCTTTCCATGTGCTTATCTCGGTTTGTATAGTTATGCAGAATCTGATTACATGCCAATATGCTTGCAGACTAAACGTACAATGAGGAAAAGAAAAATATTTCTTGTGAGTAGATGCTACATATAAGGAACATGTTATAATTGCAGAAATGAGAGCCTGGAAATTTCTGCTGCCCCCCCAAAATTTGCCGCTCTAGGCCCGGCTCTATACCTAAATATGCCACTGGGTAGTTCATCATTGCTCCCCCCCCCCAATTTTATCTGGCCTTGACCGTCATATAGCTGAGATATATTTATGACTCTAATCCATGTGTGTTCATGGGGTCAGTTTGCCTGTTCTGGGGGATGAAAAAAAACCCAGATTGCCAGATGAAAAACCAGAGTTTCCAGGTGTAAAAACCACCTTTCATCGGAATTGAACCTAGGTCTTTCTGACCAAAGGGCTTCATCTATTGACTGAGCTACGGAGGCTTTTAGTGTGTATGTGCGTAAAATAAAAACTACAAGTATACCACATTTCCAGCAGTTGGAAAAAAAGAAGCCAAGGACCCAATCTCACTCACATTCTTTGAAAAATATGGTTCTGCTTAAAAAAAAAAAAAAAAAAAAAAAATCCTGTCTAAAAGAGCTCAGAAAACAAATGGACATGATCTCAGATACTGAGTCAACAAGGCATAAAAGAGGCTTTCTTCTAGCAAAGATCAACAGGCCAGTTAGGGAAATATGAATGTTTAAAAATATAAAGGATGTGTGGGATTAAGTATAAATTAACAGAAAAATTAAGTACTGTGGCAGCATAAAATGGCCTACATTGATCTTAATTCCTTTATCAGAGCATTCAAAAAAACATCAGAAATGTTAAACTCGAATGAATGTGACAAGAATCAAGATATGATCCTACATCTGGTTTGGTCATTGTTCATCAAAAACCTGGTGCAAGCAGATCTCGGACTTTCTATTCATCACATTGCTGATCATCATAATACAACTTGAATTGCATCTGTGCAACATTATTAGTGTATTTGACATATTCTGTATGACTGATGCATGTTACAAAAAACTTGTCAAAAGCCTTGTAATCCTGCTCGGTTTGAGAGGAACTGCAGGTTCAGATACTTGGTACTTGTGCTTGGTTGAGTGACTAGTAGTGTGAAGCTACCATCTATGGCAGGGGTTGGGGACTGGCGGCTCCGGAGCTGCATGCAGCTCTTGGCTGAACAAAGTGTGGCTCTTTTATATTGAATTAAAAGATACATAATTAATACAAACAACTAAATATTGTTTTTTTTTTTTGATACGGCCTGTTCGTGATGCTAGATACTATGCACGTGACGTGTGTTATGCATGAAATTTTATGACATGAACAACTGACAACTACGTTACGTTTGAAATACCGCTAAATGTTAATCCTGCCTAAGGTAACTAGGGCAACGGCGAAAATTTGAACTAATTGATCAGCTGTCTTGTCAAATACCACGGTTTTTTTAGATACATAAATGCAATTTATGTATCTATTTATGTGGATTTTAACTGCCAAAATAAATATTCTGTTAGATAATTTATTTATTGTGGTACTAAACTGGTGTTCAATTTAGTGTCAGGTAATGTTATGCACAAATTAATTTTTATTATGTTGAATTTGCGTTTTTACATGCAGGTAAATTTGTGATAATAGCCCTCCTAACATGAGTTCAAGAAATAGAAAAATAATCGAAGAAAACAGAGGAATCAATAAAATGTGGATAATTTTCATTTATAGAAGTAAATGGAAAATCCGCAATGTTTGACTTGCCATCTACGACTTCAAAATAATAAATCAAGTAACGTCGAATGACGTTTTCGAGGAAAACATTTAGACTTCAGTAAAAAATATCCTGAGGGTGATTATAGAGAAAAAAGCTATTGAAGAATTATAAAAGAAAATATTGCTTCAGCAAAGAAATTTGTCAACTTGGACAAAATCTTCATCGAATACTACTGAAGCAAATTTTTTGTTATCCCTTGAAATAACAAAAGTGGGAAAACCTTGACAGATGGTGAATTTCTAAAAAATTGCATGTATAACGTCTCTGAAATTTTATTTAAGGATATGAAAAATAAGGACGAGATACGTAAAAAAATTAAAGATTTACTTCTTTCGGCTAGAACTGTCAAGGAACGGATTATAACAATTTCTGCAGAAGTTTCAAATATGCAAATTATGGATATTAATTCTGCCGATTTTTATATCTATTGTTGGTTGATGAATCGAATGATATTTCCGATGGCACGATGCTGCATGATGGTTAAATATATCAGATCTTCCGGTATTCGAGAAGAACTTCTTGATCTGCTAACACTTAAAGGACACACTACAGGTCAAGCTATTTCAGAAAACCTTCTAACAAGTTTACAGAATAAAAATATTAATAATATAGTATGCATTGCGACCGATGGTGCGTCTTCTATGATTGCGAAAAATAAGGGGTTTGTTAAATTATTCTCCACTCATATTCCACATTGAGTTATTTCATTTCATTGCGTTTTGCATTAAGAAGCTTTAGTTGCAAATTCTTCGGGATTATTACCACAACTAAAAAGAGTGATGGATGTTGTGCCAAGGATCAATTTCATCGGATTTCAGGTGTTGAATCACAGACTTTTTGACACATTTTTAGAGGAACTAGGAAGTCAACATAAAGATTTAGTGACATTTACATCTGCACGATGGTTATCAAGAGGAAAAGCATTAAAACGTTTTTTTCGGTGCTTAAAAGAAGTAATACCGTATGTTATCGTGTATAATGCGAAAAATTTATGGTAAAAAATACTACTTAAAGTTAGGGGTTTGCATTATATGCGGATCCTAAAAAATATAACATCTTATTAGACTTGCACACACAATATATACTACCTAATGCCTATGCAACCAAATCTACTTGACCCACTCGCATTCGGCAACTGAGTGCGCATTGTATCTGCGCATGCGCTCTCTGTCGCCGAATGATAGAGCACAGTTAGGTATATCGGTTTAACCACAGTTCATTTTAAATATTATTCGTTAAACAAACCTAGCCTGAAAATGAGCCAACAGAAACGTAAACGTTCATCTTTTGAAGCAGGATTTAAATTGCGTGTCATGCAGTTTGCAGAAGAATGAACATAACAGTGTTGCTATGAGAGAATTTGGTGTAAGCAAAAAGTCTTGAAAAAATCACCAAAACGAAACGTGCCTGTCATGGAGATGTAGCATCCTTTCCAGAACTCGAAGAAGAGCTAAATGAATGGATTTTGATGCAACGACAAGATGGCATTATAGTAACAAGAAATGCGATTCGTTTTCGAGCTCTACAACTCAAGAATGGTAAATTCAAGGACACACCAAGTATTTCATCTTTTCTTGCTTCACCTGGGTGGTGCGACAGATTTATCGAATGCAAAGCATTAACATTATGACACCGAACAAAAATTGTGCAGAAGTTACCAAAGCAGCTTGAAGAAAAAGTGCAGTCTTTTCATAAATTTATCATAAAATTATGGAAGTGTCACGGATATGAACTTTCCCAAATTGGTAATATGGATGAGACGCCCATGTACTTTGATATGCCTGGGAATCGAACAGTAAACTCAGTTGGTGAAAAGGGTGTCTTCATAAAAACAACGGGACATGAAAAAACGCATTTTACTGTTGTTCTAGCATGCATGGCAGATGGAACCAAATTAAAGCCAACAGTGATATTTAAAAGGAAGAAAATTCCGAATTGTTCGCGCCAATAAGAAAGGTTGGATGGATAAAGAAGGTGTACAGTTGTGGCTGGATAAAGTATGGAACATACGTCCAGGTAGCTTGTTATGTCAACAAAGCATGCTAGTCTGGGATATGTTCCAGGTGCATTTAACAGAGGCAAGCAAAGAGAAAGCACGTGAGCTACGTACAGACCTAGCAGTCATACCAGGTGGTCTAACTTCCATTTTGCAGCCGCTTGATGTCAGCTTGAATAAGCCATTTAAAGATCACTTATGTGAAAAATGGAGAGAATGGATGTCATCTGGTTTGGTGAAGATGACAAAGGGTGGGAATTTTCAGAAGCCTGAGATCACCCTAGTCACCAGTTGGGTTAAAGAAGCATGGGATTTGATACCATCTGAAATGATTCAACGCTCATTTCTTAAATGTGGAATAAGTAATTCAGTGGATGGATCCAAAGTTCATGTCATATACGAAAGCGAGGATGATGCACAACAAATTGGAGAGCATGAAGACAATGACGACAACTGCTACACCGATGACGCAATCCCTACAGATGAATTTATAAATGAAATGTTTGACGACTCAAAAGATGAAGAAGAATTTAAAGGATTTTGACATTTTGTTTTAAATTAAATATTTCTTTCTTTAATTCGCTTTATATTTTGACATTTTGCTTTAAAATAAATATTTCTTTCATTAATTCGTATTGTATTATTTATAATGTTATGGAACAAGATCAACAGATCGCATTATACGTGGACATGGCATTTTAGGACTAGTTTTCAAACAAAATTTCTAGTTCGCATTATACGCAATAATATACGGTAGTTTTCTTAACCACTAAAAACATAATAACATAAATCATGTGAAACTTCTCAGTAATTCCGAATGGATACAAAATTTTTGTGTTTTGGTTGATATGATAGAACATTTTAATAAGCTAAATTTGAAGTTGCAAGGGAAGGGAAACACAGTCTTACAATTACTAGAAGTCCTTACTTTTGAACAGAAACTAAGGGTGTTTTTCGAAGATGTTACTAAAGAAAAATTTATGTAGTTTGAAAATCTAAAAAATTATAGATTGAATTTAAATCAAGAAAAAGTTGATTGCAAAATATTTGCCGAAATGATTACTGTAATTTTAGATTCATTTACAAGTAGATTTCCAGATTTTAAAAATCATCAGGAGATGATGAAATTTATATTACTTCCGTTAAATTGCAATTTAAAATTAATAGATATTGAAGCTTTTCCTGGAACATCAATTACAGAACTACAAATGGAGCTTCTGGAAATTCAGCATAAAAAGCATCTGGATAAAAAACTTCAGGAAATGGTAGCACAAATTGAAGAAAATAAGGAAACTGTGGAAAAAACACGACAGGAAATTATATTTAAATGTTGGAATTCTTTCCCAACTAATTATTCAAATGCCAGGCGACTTGCTTTTGGAGTTTTGCCTCTTTTTGGTTCAAAGTACAATTGTGAAAAATATTTCTCTTCAATGAATTACATTAAAAATAAGTATAGGAAAAAATTGACTGATTAAAGTTTGAAAGCCGAATTACTATTAAAGTGCACGACATACAATCCAGATTTAAGTAAATTGGCTGAGAAGATGAAAAATCAAAAGTCTCATTAGTGAATTTTAAATTAAAATAATCAAATATCTATTAAAATACATAATATTGTATTTTTGTTCAGACTAATTCTTTTTGCAATACAAATTCTGACTTTTTTGCAATATTATACTTAAACATGTTTTGTGATTAAAAACATAATCAAACTTAATGTTGCTTTATTTATAGAACACATAAAAAAGTTATTTGCAAATATAAAAGTGGTATTTGATATCTGGAAGTAGTGAATTAAAAACAAATTTGCCTAAGTTTGAACTAACTGCAACTTTGAGTCACCAGGAAAAATCAAATTGAAATTGCGGCTCCCAAAATTTTGTTTTAATTAATTTTTTTGGGGAATGGCTCTTTTGGTTCAAAATGGTTCCCGACCCCTGATCAATGGGATTGACTGAATACCTCTAAGTCAGAATACCATCTAGCCAATGCAGTGATAGTCGTTGCAATAATAATAAAACGTTGGAATATTTTATTTTGCTCTTCTCAAAATGTGTAGACTAGTATTGCACATGAAAGCAGTAGAGATTAAAATTTAAACTGTTCAACAAATACTATCCATGTTGCATAAACATCTTAAGACTTAATTGATACTACATTGGTATCCAAAAGCTAAGGACAAAACTACATTTTTACCTGTATATGAAAAATTTTTGATTACTACAGCTAAATACGGAAATAAGTTTATTGTCAATGTATTGAATACATTGGCAATATAGGTTTTTAATAGGAACCAGGTTTTCCTCAGTTTTTTTAAGTCAGTTGTCATCTCTAATAACATTAAATGTCTCTATATTTCATGTCGATTATGACTCATTTAGACTTTCTTTGTTTAAGGTTGAATACTTTTGCTATGCTGTGTTTTTCGCTGGTATCAGATTAAGATATTTTATTTAAAATAAAAGGCACTCTTTAGTCTGTTTGTTAATGTGATATTTTTATGATTCCCAAATGGTTCTGCTTCTTTTCTATTTGTACCCATCTACTAGCTGATTTTCCTGTTCGTTCTGGTTCTCTGATGAAAACCGGGGATGTTATGTGATGTCTGATTATGTTGTACCATCATATGTCTTTAAGAGTCAACAGTTTATACTAAACTGTTGTCTCTTAAAGTTAAGGATGAACTACATTTTTACCTGTATATGAAAACATTTTTATGACTACAGCCAAATGTGGACAAATTTATATGACACTGGGGTCTCTAAAAGTTAAGAACGAAGTACATTTTTACCTGCATATGAAAAAATTTTTATGACTACAGCCAAATGTGGACAAATTTATTGCCAGCTTACTAATAAATTATATTACACAAAAAATGTGTTATAAATTTAATTTCATACAAATTAAAATGCAATATGTTTCTGACAAAAAAGTTAGAAATTTTCTAAGAACATAGTTAAGGAATTAATGTAAAATTCTTACAGAAAACTAAGCAAAGAGACATTTCAGTATGGAATATGTCTATTTCGAACTGTATTGCTGCTCTCACAACATCATACCATGCTTAGCACCAATTCAGAAGTTCTCGATGCAACTGGCCTACTCCTCAAGGAAAAATCCTTGTTTAGTTTCTGAAGGGGAATTTTGAGGCTGCAGTGTGTCTCTTTATTGCATCCAAAACGTGTTCTGTGAGGTTGGGATCTGGGGAGCTTGGTGGCCACTCGATTAGATGAATGTCCTCAGTCTCCAGCAGCATCTCCACTGCTCATGTATGATGTGGTGTGTGGTATTGTCATCCATATAAATGAATTCTTTGCCTACAGCATCATGGAACAAGCGAACCTGAGCCTGAAGAACTTCATTGCAATATTGTTCTCCAGTCATAGTCCCTTTTTCCAGCATTTGTTGCTCGGTGCATTCATTAAGCATAATGCCTCCCACATCATGATCCCCAGCATCACTGTATCTATCCTTTTCAGAAACAGTCTCATAGTGGTAAGCAGTACCACTTTCATGCTAGATCAAGTGTTGTCTAGAATCAGAGGAAAGACTAAAGTGACTCATTTGTAAAGAGCATTAGCCTTGTCTTATCCAATTTTTATAGATACGACACCACCGAAAATGTGCTGCATGATGAGCTGTGGATATAGGGACACTACAGGCATTCGGGTGTATAGGCTTCTTTGTCACAGATGCCTTGCCACAGTTTGTCAAGATATCTGTGTATCTGTACTTGAATGGAGCTGACCTTCCATGGTGTTTTGATTACGTTTTGCTGTTATAACCAAAAATCTGTGTTCATGCTCCATGGTAGAGCGAGAGTGACCTCTTAACAAACGTCTGAAGCACATTCCATTGATTTGAAATGCTGTCCAGAGCCTGGATACAGCATTATGTGAGATTTCAAATTCTCTGTTCAGTGTCAGTAATTCTGCAGCCTCCTTCAAGCTTTTCAATAATTCTTCCCTGTGTGAAATCTAGATGTCTTTGCGAGAATACAGGCATCCAAGTTTGCAACTTTATTTCTTCACGAGGGAAAAAAAAAAAGCTTCCTTCAAACAATATTTGCTTAACACAGCCTTTTATCCTCTTCAGTGCTACCACATAACACTTTTTAGCATGATTCGAAATTTTGAATTTTACCCATTTCTTATCCAGAATCATCAGTTATGCAAATTGCCATGAGCTGATTCATCTGAATTTGCAGTTGTAATCTTCAGAAATAGTGATCATCCTTAGGTTTTGGACACCAGTATGCATCTTTATAAACATTTGCCATGAGAGTTATATGAGGTATATAAGTAAGACCAGAAAAATTTTGATCACATGTATGTATATTGTTTTTTATTAGCTTCCTGATTTAAAAGACTATGCAGCTGTTCAGAAGTTTTTTATTCAAGAAGTGCAGATTGGAGAAGAGCTTTTAGCACAAGGTTTGATTTGTTTCTTCATTTGTAATAAGATTAATGTTATGTAGGTTTTCTTGATATTAAATTTTTAATAACATTAGAACATGAAAATCTGTATTACTAAATTCTCATACCTTTCCCTCATTATGTTTTAACTGTATGCAAAATCAACTCCAGTCTTATACAAAAATTATACTGTGGTCTTGTAACAAACCTCTTACTGTATCAATTTGTCTGCACTTTCTGGTTCTTTTTTCCTTCCATGCTGGAGGGGGGGGGGGTCTTGTTTTGCTAACCTTTCCTCTCCCATTTTGTTTAACGGACCATACCATCTGAGATTAACTGCTGATCTGTTAACAATGCCAAGTTTTTTCTTAATATACTTGTTTTTAATATGGTACTGCCATTTATGCCATCCATTCACTTCTGTGATCTTCCTCAGCATTTATATCTCTGGTCTCCAGTTGTTCATCAAGTGTTTTATTTCTTTTTAAACCCGCTCTCAGATCTACAGGGTGTCCCAAAATTCATGCAAGATTTAAATTTAGTGCCATATGTGCGGTAAAGTGTTGCCACCAAGGAGAAAAAGACAGCGTGACAGTTCAGGGTTATTAAAAATGGAGCGCTACACGAAAGAACAGTTCATTGAATGGATTATGGAACAACAAGTGGATGCTTATTTTTTGAACAAAATCATCTTCAGCGATGAGGCTTGTTTTCATCTTGATGGCTTTGTTATTCGACAAAATTGTTGCATTTGGGGTTCAGAAAATCCACGAGTGATTGTTGAGAAACAAATGCATCCACAACGTCACTGTTTGGTGCGGATTTTGGGCTGGAGGCATCATCGGTCCATTCTTCTTCGAAAATGCAGCTGGTAAGGCAATATCAGTTAATGGTGCTCGCTATCGCGACATGATAATCCAGTTTTTTGTGCCTAAATTGCAAAATATGGATGTGGACGACATGTGGTTTCAACAAGATGGTGCCACATGCCATACAGCCCGAGAAACAATTCAATTACTGCATGAGTCATTTCCTGGTCATGTAATTTCCCGTTTTGGTGATCAGAATTGGCCCCCCCCAGATCATGTGACTTAACGCTGTTGGACTTTTGGGGTTTTTTGAAGTCTAAGGTTTATGCCAACAAGCCCACAACCACCCACGCCTTGAAGGAGGAAATTGAGTGCTGTATCAACGAAATTCAGCCACGTTTATGCAAAACGGTCATGGAAAATTTTGACAAAAGAGTGTGTATGTGCCAGCAAAGCCGTGGAGGCCATTTACCCGATATGCTATTCCATGCATAACCCTATACTGTATACTTTATGAATCAATAAGAAATCACAATTTTTAATTAAAAACCTGTGTTTTCTATCAAAATTACTTCTTGCGTGAATTTTTGGATGCCCTGTATAAATTAAATTTGATTTGAACCCTCTTATATACAGCTAGTTTAGTATTTCTCTCTCTTTATAAACTAATTTTTCTCTTACTAACATAAATTTTTTCCATTGACTTCCTACCATACAACTTTTGCCAATTCTGTTACCTATTTCCATATTGAATTTGATATATTCATTAAAAATCTCTAAAATTTGAAATATTTTACTTGTTCATAGGTTCTCCATTCAGGATGCAATTTGTGTTTTCAGTATTTATGCCTATTTTCATACTAAATTTATTACAGTAGTTTGATTTAGTCAGGAAATCCTGCCAACTTGTATTGATGTATTTCGAAGTATAATATCTGCATTAGGTTGCAAAGAGTGAAGGTGGTGTTTTTGGCTGGTACAAATGATCTAGGAGGTGACAAGTATGGCTTGCAAGAAGATATGAAAAAATTACTAGTAAAAGTGAATAAGAAGAGTGAGAAAGTAAAAACTGTATGTCTGTTACCACTGTATTATACAGGCAAGCTGAAATGAAATATGATCGCAAATTGTGCAGAAGAAATGGTGTGGAATTTGGATGAGTGGTGAATTTAATGGAAGGAAATATTTATATGAGGCGAATGGCTAGCATTTGAATCGAATTTGAGCAAATATTGTTCAGCGAGTGGTTGAAAGTTCAGAAATGCACATTCAAGGAAACTAGAATGTTTAGGATGGAATGCAGAAGGTGTGGCCAGGCAACCTGGAGGTTAGTGAGTGGGACATTGATCACATGATTAGTGGACTAAACTAGGTGTAAGGGAAGTTGTAGGATGAAAAGGAGGGGGGGGGTGTTGCAGTTTATGTACATTAATACTAGAAATATTCAGATAAGTTTTTGGCATTGGTTAGTTATAGTTAGTCGAAAGTTATAAGCATTAATGAGACTTGGTCGACCTAGAATGATATAGTATAGTCATAGGGATAGAATGCAAAGGATGTTTCTTCAGAGAGGCCTGAGGAAACAGGGTAAGTAGGGAGAGGGTTTTTGCTAATGATAGCAGAAGAATTGATCAAAAAAAAAAAGTCGAAGCATTAAACAGTAAAGAGGCTGGGCTATTTATTTTATCCTGTGAACAGTATCAGTAATGTTATTCCACACTTTGTACTATACATCCAGCATTTTTTAGTTAGTCAGTCATGGAGAGTAGGATTATGTTATATTTAATTTTATTTTAGTTGGTTAGAATGTTTGAGATTCATATCTGTGATGGTGCATTGACTTCAAAAGTAGTATGCTGTGTTTATCTAAGGGGTTATGCATTGAACAGTCAGATATCATCTGTCTTAGCTGATTGGTTACTTTATGGAATATTTAGAAGACAAATGCTAGCACCATTTTTCCTCGGCCTCTTTATTTGGCTACATTTTGTTGACGATGTGTCTTTGTAGTCTGGTCTCACTCTGAATCAGAACTACTTCAATTTTTGGACAAAATTGACTCCTTATACAGTCACATTACGTTCACTATTAAGAGTGAATCTAACAACAGTCTTCTCTTTCCGGATAATCTAATGCTTCATAATCTTTGCTGGTAACGTTGAATTTTCCGTTTACAGGAAGCTATTCTGTACAAGTAGATATAACCATGTATGTTCACATTATCATCCTTCACAAAAAAAATATATATATATATATATAAAGTAAAACCTCGTGTGGTGTTTAAGGGTCAAAGCTGTATAACTGAGAGGACACCGCCACATAGCCTTTAAAGGAATGCGGAGAACCGACCAGGGCTTCTGACCTAATGTCCAATCTTCACCTTCTCGTGGTGCACCCTGTTGGGTATCTACTTTGATACTGAACGAACGAGGATGGGCTGGCAGTTTGGGATATAGCCGACTAAATTGTATTCTTATTGGTTAAGCCAAAATAAAAAATGATGGTACAACATGACAAAATTTCATGCCGGCTGGGGCGTCGCCCGGTTAAACAAGGCCCCCGTTGTTTTCGCCAGGGAACCAGGGCAAACAGCGAAAAGTCAGCTACTGGAACAAATCTGAAAACAAACCCCAACTCAACATCACCAGAGTTAAAGATCGGTACTATCAACGTAAGAAGCCTGAATGGCAAAGAAATGGAGCTAGCTGAGGAATTAGATAAGTACCAGATCGACATAATAGGGGTTACTGAAACAAAAAAGACCAAAACTGGTGAAATCTTTCTGAGCAATAAATACAAAATGTTATATTCAGGCAATGACAATCAAGGAAAAGAAGGAGTAGCCATGGTATTCAACACAAAATACGAGGCTAATCTTCTTGAATGGCAGTCAGTCTCAAGTAGAGTCATGTGGGCAAATATGAGAATGGGGAACTGGACAATGAGACTTATTTGTGCCTATGGTCCCACAGAAGGTTCTACTAAGGTAGAAGTGGAGGAATTTTTTGACGCTTTAGAAAAAGTAACAACAGAGCCTGTGTAGCTCGGTGGATGTGGTGTTTGCACCACGGCGCTTGGCCGCACGAAGGAAGACTTGGTTTCGAGTCTAGTCGGCGACTAGAGGAAATTTTTCTAAGCCTTTTTTCGACCGGTTCCCGAGTTAGTCGATCTCCGGCACAGGCAAGCAGGTTTTTCCTCCCGGAAACTCTGGTTTTTCGTCCTGTAAACTCAAGAAAATCGACCGTAGAACCCACATTATTTCAGACAGTAAATATATTGTATTAGGGTTAGGGACCACGAGATGGCGGCACATTTGAGCCGTCTCTCTTCACTGTGCACCGCTTAATTAGTGATAGCCTTGGGCCATCTATCTCTGATTGGGTACCAGTGGAGATTGAACTGCCCACTCAGTCTCCAAAAGTTAGATAGGGCTAAATGGCCTCGCCTACTCCCGTATACGGGAATAAAAAAGGCGTTAGCTGATTTAGCTGAAAAAGCAACTGACACAATGAAAAAGGAAAAGTTGTTTCTTGTTAGGGATCTAAATAGCAGAGTAGGAAATGATTGTGAGACATAAAAAAATATTTTGGGAAAATTTGGAGAAAAGAGCAAAGCTAATAATAATGGCAAATATCTGTTGGATTTCTGCTCAGGACATGGACTGGTTATTACTAACACCATGTTCCAACATAAAAATGTGCACAAATTCACATGGAGATAAGAGGCTAGGAATAAGAAAAGTCTCATTGACTATGCTATTGTTGATAGTGATGTTTTCTCTCTGGTGCAGGACACCAGAGTGTACAGAGGATTTGAAATTGGAAGTGATCACTATTTAGTCTTGAGCAGGATAAAATTGAATTTCATATTGAAAAGAATAACATGCAAGAAAGTTTTAAAGTGAATAAAAGTTGAGCAGCTCTCAGATGTGAACTGTAGACTAAAATACACAAAGATTATTGTAGAAAAAATGAAAGAGTTTGAGAACAGGAATCAAACCTTGGAGATTCAGTGGCAAACTCTGAAGAAAACATTGATTGATTCTGCCAGAGAGGCATGTGGTGAGGTTGTGTGCAAGGATAAAAAAATCAGAACTCCCTGGTGGACACAGGAAGTTAAAGAGGCAGTGAAGGAAAAGAAGAAAGCATATCAAAAGTTTCTGGCAAATAAGTCAGCTTTTACTCTTACAGAATACAGAGACAAATGCAAGAAAGCTAAACAGTGTGTAAAACTAGCTAAACAAAAGTCATGGGAGGACTTTGGCAAGAATATAAAAAATAAATATCAAGAAGGTGGCAAAATATTCTGGAGGTTGTTGAAGAAGCTTAAGAATGGAGGAAAGAGTGCTGTAAAAGGAATTAGAGATGATAAAGGTGACATGAAAACGGGAGAAAAAGATATCCTTGAAGTATGGAGTAATTACTTTGAAAAACTGCTAAATGAAACAAGCAGTGATGACAGCACAGTGGTAAAAAACATTGACTAGGCATGCAGTCAGGAATACATATCCATACTTGAAGTAGAAAAAGCTATCAATGGCTTGAAATGTGGAAAGGCAGCAGGAGTAGATGATATTCGACCCGAAATGCTGAAGTATGGTGGTATTAAAGTCTTACAGTGGCTGCACTGCATAGTTCAGAAAGCCTAGACAGAGGGACGAATTCCCGATGATTGGAGTAGAGCTCTCATAGTACCCATATATAAAAAGGGAAATAAAACTGAATGTGAGAATTACAGAGGTATTTCCCTACTGAGTGTTCCTGGCAAGATCTATGCAAGTATACTTGAGAAACGGTTGAGAAGAATTGTGGAAGAAAAGCTTGGTAAAGAACAAGCTGGGTTCAGGCCAAATAGAGGCTGTCAGGATCAGATCTTCACTTTACGACAAATAGTCGAGAAAGCATGGGAATATAACAAAGATCTGTATTTAAGTTTTGTCAATCTGGAAAAGGCATATGACAAGGTGCCAAGAGAGAAGCTATTCAATACGCTGCAGTTATATGGTGTCAATGGGGCATTATATCAAGCAATACTTAGTCTTTATTTGAGTTGTAAGTCAGCAGTTAGAATTGAAGGAAGTACAGGAAGATGGTTTAATGTTAAATCTGGTGTGAGACAAGGATGTACATTATCCCCTCTGTTATTCATTATCTATATGGATCACATTATGAAGGAATGTGGTATTAAATCTGATATCAAAATTGGAGATGTTAATGTCAGCTCTTTGCTTTATGCAGATGATGTTATACTTCTAAATAAATCCGCTACAAGTCTGCAAGGTTCTCTGACTAAATTGAATAGCTGTTGTAATAGATATGGTATGAAGGTCAGCAATAAAAAGACAAAGACAATGAAAATAGGCAGAATCATTGAAAATGTCAACTGTGTTGTGAATGGAGAACCTGTGGAACAAGTGAAACATTTCAGCTGCTTAGGCATGATTTTTACTGAAGATGGTAAATTAAATATAGAAATAGCAACAGAATCAGCAAAGCTGGTATGGTGGGAAGTCAATTGAATAAATTCATATGGAATAAGAAAGAAATTAGTCAGAACACTAAATTAGCTGTATACAAGACAGTGTTCAAACCAGTTTTAACTTATGGATCTGAGAGCTGGGTCAGAAGTAAAACACTTGACCAAAGACTAGAGACCGCAGATATGAGAGTCCTGAGAAAGATTAGAGGCATGAACAGATGGCAGCAATGGCAGTATCATATTAAAAACGAGGATATTAGGAAAGAACTTGACATTGTCAGCATCCAGGAATGTGTTAGCAGAGCTAATCTCAGGTGGTATGGTCACTTAAATAGAATGGGAGAGGAAAGATTAGCAAAAAAGTGTTCTCTGCCAGGTTGGCAGGAAAATGACCCAGAGGAAGACCAAGATATAGGTGGATTGATACGGTACAAAGTGCCTTAGACGATAGAAATATAAGATCTGATAATTTTGGAGGCTTGACAAATAACAGACTGATTTGGAGGAAAATTGTAGATAGGAAGTAGTAATGATGCAATTTTTTCATGTAGTACTGTCATATCTTGTACACCCCTTGAGGTTACATGGTAGGAATTTGATGATGATGATGATGTAAAACCTCGTTTTTACATTTTCCTGGAATTTCTGCTGTGTAATTTAGCATGTGATAGTTGCTTTCAAGTTGCAGTGGTGGATGATCTATGTTAGTAACATGGAGGAAAAAGCCAGAAAATGTATTTCGGTAGAAGAAAGGGTAACAATTCTGCGCCATGTAGATTGGCATGCTGGAAGACGTGTGCAATTAGCAAAAAATCTTGGACTCTCCTTGTCCATTTTGAACACGATAGTAATAAACAGGTCAAGCATTGAACTCAATGCAAAGCAGTCTGGCACTATGTCAAAAAAATAAAAATATATCCGGACATCGACATACGATGAATTGGATATGCTTGTGGTGGAGTGATTTGTTTCTAGGAGAGTGTTGGGTATTCCAGTCGATGGTACTATACTCTGAGCGAAAGCCCTTGAATTTGCTGCGAGGTTGGGGATTAATGGTTTTACTGCATCAAAAGGATGGATTGATCATTTCAAGACTTGTCACAATATTGTGTATAATCAAGTGTGTGGAGAAAGTAATAGTGTTGCAGGAGAAACTGTAAACAAGTGGAAACATGAACTAAAGACTATTCAGGACTACGAACCGAAAAATATTTTAAATGTTGATGACACTGGGCTCTTTTATAACATTTGTTAATACAAAGATGATATAATATTAATCCTACCGTCTGCACCATTGTTTAAATATAGGATTTTTAATTATTTTTTAATATTAATCCTGTCATAGAGATGATCTCTGTTCAACAATTTATTTTTTATTTTTCGAGTGCTTTGAGTGTTGTACTATGTCTAATTGTAGACATAGTACAACACTTTAAATAACAGCTTCACACATCTAAAAGTAAACTTTAATATATTAAATACTCCTATTTATTTTGCTCAATATATCATGAATATTAATAATTCAGGTTGAAAGCAGAAGAATTGCTACATTTAAATTATGAACACAAGAACAAGTTATATAGCATGTGCATACCTCCACCCGTCTCTGTTGCAGCTATACAAGTAGGAGGAAACACTATTAGCAAGGCTTGACAAACCTACTGTCGATTTTGTCAACTGGCAAGTACACTGCTTGGAAAGAAGTCATGAACACCATAGCATGAGGAACAAACAGCCATGGTGGCCATCTTAATAAGATGTAAGATTTCCTTTCACTGCAATAACTGCAACAATCCTACAGGGAATACTTTCTACAAGCATATGATAGCAATCAATGGGAATTTTGGACCATTCTTGTAGGCATATAATGAGGTCCTGGATTGTTGTGGGACAGACATCTCTTGACCAATGCTCTAGTTCATCCTACAGATGTTCAATAGGATTGAGATCAGGGCTCTGTGGAAGCCAGTCAAGTATGGTGATATGTCCACAAATCACACAGTTACAGCAGCAGTCTTATAGCATTGTGTGTATTGTCTTGCCAAAAGAGACAATGGCCAGTTCCGAACAAACGCTACAAAGTAGGAAACACTCCATTATATTGTTCAAATACCTTTCAGAGTTCAACATTTGTGGTACCACAGGTCTGAGGCCAAACCAGGAGAAACTGGACCATACCATCACACTGCCATCTCTGAATTTCATAGTTGAAGTTAGGATTGGTGAACATCTCCACTCTGGTAAGAGATGTTCACCAGATATCC